>NC_072392.2:85710000-86020000 GCF_028885625.2 Pongo pygmaeus | reverse complement strand
CCTTCTGGATTTTAGATCCAATCAAACTTGCCATAGTGAGTATTTCAAAATCATGATGAGGTTCCAGTTGACAGAACACAAATGCATTATTAGGACAATCACTTCACAGCCTGGACATCATTTGTGGTATATTGGCCAAAATTATCCAATACAAAAGTATGTGAAGACAGAGTTTCTAAGATGCCTGCCCCAGAATCCCCAACCCCCATCTCTTAATTAATTAATTATTATTATTATTATTATTATTATTATTATTAGAGATGAAGTCTGGCTCTGTTGCCCAGGGTGGAGTGCAGTGGCGCGATCTCGGCTCACTGCGACCTCTGCCTCCTGGGTTCAAGCGATTCTTCTGCCTCAGCCTCATGAGTAGCTGGGACTACAGGCACAAGCCACCACGCCCGGCTAATTTTTGTATTTTTAGTAGAGACGAGGTTTCACCACGTTGGCCAGGCTGATCTCGAATTTCTGACCTCAAGTGATCTGCCCGCCTCAGCCTCCCAAAGTGCTGGGATTACAGGCATCAGCCACTGCACCCAGCCCTCATCTCTTTCTCTCTTCTCTCTCTCTCTCTCACTCACACACACACACACACACACACACACACACACACACATTCTGACACCTTCCTGCACATTGGATTATTCCTTATACTTCTTGGGCTCCTGAGATAAACTCCTCTAGCATCTTCGTGGGTCCCTTGTCTACGCAGGCAATAATGTGCTATGCAACTGAATGCCAATGGTGGGCTCCTGCCCACCATCAGACCCCACCCTCTTCAGCCCATCAGGGGATGAGGTTGTCCTGAACAAAGTGGCTCAGAGGCTGCGTACACCCTGAGAGCTTGGAGGATGAATATCTATCCCCGCCCACCTCTTATCCTATTCACTGTGTATCAGTCCATAGCTCTCCAATCAGGAAGGTCTAGATGAGATCATTTCTAAGGTTCCTTCCAATACTGATCTCTATGATTATGATCTGGCTATGGCTCCTATTTAAGTGCGCTGAATTTGGGTTATTGACAAGATAATGAGGTGGAAATGTCTAAGAGACAGTTTGAAATGTAGACTGGGCTGAGCGAAGTGGCTCACACCTGTAATCCCAGTACTTTGGGAGGCCAAGACGGCCAGATCACTTGAGGTCAGGAGTTCTAGACCAGCCTGGGCAGCATGGTGAGACCCCCTCTCTACAAAAAATATAAAAATGAGCCAGGCGTAGTGGCACGTGTCTGTAGTCCCAGCTACTCAGGAGGCTGAGGTGGGAGGATCCCTGAACCCAGGAGACAGAGGTTGCAGTGAGCCAAGATCACATTGCTTGCACTCCAGCCTGGGTGACAGAGTAAGACCCTGTCTCAAAAAAAAAAAAAAAAAAAAAAAGGAAAAAGAAAGAAAAAAATGTAGACTGAAGCTCTGGAAGGATTGAAGCTGGGGATATAAATTGGGAACCAGTCTCATTGAGATGAAAATTGCAGCCAGCAGACTATTTATCTATTTATTTTGAGACAGAGTCTCACTCTATCACACAGGCTGGAGTACAGTGGCGCAATCTTGGCTCATTGCAACCTCCGCCTCCCTGGTTCAAGCAGTTCTCCCGCCTCAGCCTCCCTAGGGGGCTGAGATTACAGGCATGCGCCACCATGCCCAGCTAATTTTTGTATTTTTAGTAGAGATGGGGTTTCACCATGTTGGCCAGGCTGGTCTTGAACACCTGACCTCAAGGGATCCGCCCCCTTGGCCTCCCAAAGTACTAGGATTACAGGCGTGAGCCACCGTGCCCAGCCTCAGACTAAACTATTATAAAAGAGAAAACAGAGAGACTAAGAGCACCTCGTATATACCCTGGGGAATCACCTACATTTCAGAGCTGGAAGGAGAGAAAGAGTGGTCTACTTGATGTATGAAGCATGATCAATCAGTATCAATACTAGCTTTAGGATGAAGGCATAGCCAAATTGGAAACTGGACAAATTTCAGAAACTATGCACCAAAACTTACAAACCTCAAATCCTAGTTTTCTTCCTATCTCTTTGGCCACTCCCCTTAGTCCTCAGTTTCTTTTCTGTTTTTCTTTTTTTTAGTCTTGCTCTGTTGCACAGGCTGGAGCACAGTGGCGCCATCTAGGCTCACTGCAAGCTCCGCCTCCCAGGTTCACACCATTCTCCTGCCTCAGCCTCTCAAGTAGCTGGGACTACAGGTGCCCACCTCCACGCCTGGCTAATTTTTTGTATTTTTTTTAGTAGACACGGGGTTTCACTGTGTTAACCGGGATGGTCTCGATCTCCTGACCTCGTGATCCACCCGTCTCGGCCTCCCAAAGTGCTGGGATTACAGGCGTGAGCCACCACGCCTGGCCCACACCTGGCTAATTTTTGTATTTTTAGTAGAGACGGGGTTTCACCTTGTTGGCCAGGGTGGTCTTGAACTCCTGACCTCAGGTGTTCTGCCTGCCTCGGCCTCCCAAAGTGCTGGGATTACAGGTGTGAGCCTGTAATTTGTATTTATTTATTTATTTGAGACAAGGTCTCGCTCTGTCGCCCTGGCTGGAGTGCAGTGGTGTGATCATGGCTCACTGCAATCTCAACTTCCTGGGTTCAAGCAATCCCCCCACCTTAGCTTCCTGAGTAGCTGGGACTACAGGCTCTCACTACCACACCTGGCTACTTTTTTTATTTTTAGTAGAGACAGGTTTTGCCATGTTGGCCAGGCTGGTCTCGAACTCCTGGCCTCAAGTGATCTGCCTGCCTCGGCCTCCCAAAGTGCTGGGATTACAGGTGTGAGCCACTAGGCCTGGCCTCAGTTTCTTTAATGGACTCACTTACCTCTGCAGATTGTCTCAAATGTCATTACCCTCAGCCTTCTCTCCTGTTTACAGGTCTCTTGGACCATCCAGTCCAGTCTCATGATACTTGCCACCCAATATGCTCATGTTTCCCAAACCAGCAACTCTTGTCTAGATCCACGCTCTAATTAGCTGTTTCTCAAGCAACGTTTTGACTGGTTTTGTTTTTGTTTTTGTTTTTTTGCTTCCCTGGTACCTGGGATAAAAGTCCCCTGAATTAAAACATGAATATTCACCTCACCCAGTCCTCTGGGAGGTCCACCAGTCCCTGTTTTGGGAAGAATGGAGCTGAGCTCTAGCTAAGAAAAAAAAACCCCATTCGCTCTAGCTGAGAAAAAAAACTCCATTCGGGGATCTAAAAATTTTGCAGCTTGGAAGTGCAAAAAAAAAAAAATTGCAGCTTTGCACAGTGAGTCAGGGTGACCAACTTCTCCTAGTTTGCCAAAGAGTTTCCCAGTTTTAGTACTAAAAGTCCCAAATCCCAGGAATCCTCTCAGTCCCAGGCAAACCGGGTGGTTTGGTCAACCCCACAGGGAGGCGTTCTTTATGAGGCGTGGCAAGGGTAAAGGGTGGCTGTGCCCATCAAACACAGACAGTTTATGAATACTTGAGTGGGTGGAACATATACTTTTAACTATTCCCTAGGGCCCCCAGCGTCTTCGCAGAGGTCCATAAGAGCAGGTGGGGGCAATGGGGCAGTGAAATTTGGGTAAAAGGCTAATGTGACCTCATTTAAAACCGCAGGCTGGAGAGGCCCCGGGACTTTGGGTATCTATTTGCATAGCCAAGATCACATCAGATTCACATTTTATCTAGTACTTTTTGTATCTGTGACTCTGCCAGACATTGTCACCGTTTAACAGCTACATAATACTCCATCAAGAGAATATTTAGACTGGGCATAGTGGCTCACACCTGTAATCCTGGCCTTTTTGGGAGGCCGAGGTGGATAGATCACTTGAGATCAGGAGTTTGAGACAAGCCTGGCCAACATGACAAGACCCCATCTCTACTAAAAATACAAAAATTAGCCACATGTGGTGGCACATGCCTATAGTCCCAGCTACTCGGGAGGCTGTGGCATGAGAATTGCTTGAACCCATGAGGTGGAGGTTACAGTAAGTTGAGATTGCACTCCAGCCTGGGCGATAGAGTGAGACTCTGTCTCAAAAACAAAAAACAAAAAACAAAAAACAAAAAAAAAGAAGAGGATTTTCAGTGTGTTCCAGAAATGTTCCTATTATAAATACATCTTTGTGCTAAAAGTTTTTTCTTTTCCTATATTTAATATTTTTTTTCGGGCTAGATGCAGTGGCTCATGCCTATAATCCCAGCATTTTGGGAGGCCAAGGCAGGAGGATTGCTTGAGGCCAGGAGTTCGAAACTAGTCTGGTCAACATAGGGAGACCCTGTCTCTAAAAAATATGTTTAAAAAGACTTAGCCACACATAGTGGCATGCCCCTGTAGTTCTAGCTACTTGGGAGGCTGAGGAGGGAAGATCACTTCAGCTCAACTGTTCAAGGTTGCAATGAATGAGCCATGATTGCATCACTGTACCCCAGCCTGGGTGAGAGAGCAAAACCCTGTCTCTTAAAAAATAAAAATATACGGCCGGGCACAGTGGCTCACTCCTGTAATCCCAGCACTTTGGGAGGCCGAGGCAGGCGGATCACCTGAGGTCAGGAGTTCAAGATCAGCCTGGGCAACACGGTGAAACCCTGTCTCTACTAAAAATACAAAATTAGCTGCACATGCCTGTAATCCCAGCTACTCGGGAGGCTGAGGCAGGAGAATCGCTTGAACCTGGGAGGCGGAGGATGCGGTGAGCCAAGATCATGCCATTGCACTCCAGCCTGGGCAACAAGAGTAAATCTCCACCTCACCAAAAAATAAAAATAAAAAATAAATAAATAAAAATATACATTTTTTTTCAGTACTCATTTGGAAGTACCATTAGTGCCAGAGACAGGGCTAAGCACTTTACATGCATTATTTCCTTTAAACTTCACCATAGATAACCCTCTGGAGTAGGTAGTATTTTCCCCAGGTAGACACTAGCGCTCAGAGGTTATGTAATTTTCCCAATGCCACATAGCTAGTGCGTGATGAAGCCAAGATTTGAAATCAACACCACCACTTACTTTCAAAATATGTTGATGGTGAATTTCGGTTTGTTTACAGCTGTATCATCTTTTGCCTGGCTTTGCTCTACTGAGCCACCACTGAGCCTTGTATATGTCTCTCTTTATTTTTGGTTATGTGCACTGCCCCAGTGACCACGCATGTCTCTCTTTAGCACCTCTCCCACTGTGTTGAAATTGCTTGTTTACACTTCCGCTCCACCTACAACTGGAGGGTAGAACTGCATTTATTCATCTTTTTCCAACACATCTAGCAAGATATAGTAGAGACTCAAGAGAAATTTGTTGTTGAACATATAAAAGGAGAACTCCAGGCCGGGCGCGGTGGCTCACACCTGTAATCCCAGCACTTTGGGAGGCTGAGGCAGGTGGATCACCTGAGGTCAGGAGTTCGTGACCAGCCTGGCCAATGTGGCGAAACCCTGTCTCTATTAAAAATACAAAAATTAGCCAGGCGTGGTGGCATGCACCTGTAATCCCAGCTACTCAGGAGGCTGAGGCAGGAGAATCGCTTGAACCCAGGAGGCAGAGGTTGCAGTGAGCTGAGATCATGCCACTGCCCTCCAGCCTGGGTGACAGAGTGAGGCTCCATCTCAAATAAATAAATAAATAAATAGGCTGGGCGAGGTGGCTCATGCCTGTAATCCCAGCACTTTGGGAGACCGAGGTGGGCGAATCACGAGGTCAGGAGTTTGAGACCAGCCTGGCCAACATGGTGAAACCCCGTCTCTAATAAAAATACAAAAATTAGCCAGGCATGGTGGCAGGTGCCTGTAGTCCCAGCTATTCAGGAGGCTGAGGCAGGAGAATCGCTTGAACCCGGGAGGTGGAGTTTGCAATGAGCCAAGATCACACCACTGCACTCCAGCCTGGGCGACAGAGCGAGACTCCATCTCAAAAAAAAGAAAAAAAAATACAAAAAATTAGCTGGGTGTAGTGGGGTGCCTGTAATCCCAGCTACTCGGGAGACTGAGGTAGGAGAATCGCTTAAACCCAGGAGGCAGAGGTTGCAGTGAGCCAAGATCTCGCCATTGCACTCTAGCCCAGGTGACAGAGCGAGACTCCGTCTCAAAAAAATAAATAAATAAAATAAAAATAAATAAATAAAAGAAGAACTCCAGTGGTTGAGAGTGAAGGGAAGGATTATTTCAGAATTGAGGAGACTGGAACTGCTGGATGAGTGAGGGTTGACAGTCTTATAGGTATTCAAAAAAGGTGGCATTACCAGAAGTCAGGGAGGAACTGAGTCAGATAGGCAAGGCATTCTGGACTTTGGGAATGGAGAAAGCAATTTTGGGCAGTAGGAATTTTCATGGAATGCCTTCTCTTACTCACTCAACAAATATTTATTGAGTGCCTACTGTATGCTGGTAGGTGTACAATGAATGCTACTTTGGATGAAGTCAAGGGGGAAGGCTTCTGTAAGGAGGTGACATTTGAGCTCAAACTTGAATATATAAGAAGTGGTCAATGTGAAGAACTGGAGAAGGACATTCTGAACAGAGTGAATTCAGCTTGCTTGGGAAACAATGGGAAGATAAAATGTTTGGGGGCCAGCTCTGTGATCCTGGGTAGGTCTCTTTTGAGACAGAGTCTCGCCTGCTCACCCAGGCTGAAGTTCAGTGGTGCAATCTCGGCTCACTGCAACCTCCACCTCCCAGGTTCAAGCGATTCTCCTCCCTCAGGCTACGGAATAGCTGAGATTACAGGTGTACACCACCACACCAGGCTAATTTTTGTATTTTTAGTACAGATGAGGTTTCACCATATTGGCCAGGCTGGTCTTGAACTCCTGACCTCAAGTGATCTACCTGCCTCAGCCTCCCAAAGTGCTGGGATTACAGGCAAGAGCCACCACACCCAGCCTGGGCAGGTTTCTTGACCTTGGTCTTCTCATCTGTAAAATGGAATGTACCCACCCACCTCATAGAGTTTAATAAAATGAGCATTAAATGAAATAATGAACATAAAGAGCTTAGCGTGGTGCCTGAAACCTAGTAAACACTTAATAAAGGTTAGTGGTAGTAATAATTATGAATTTATTCTTTACTATTTTATTAATAGAACACTTAGGAATGTATGGATAGTCACATGGTATCGTTCAATGTAAATACTGTGGAATCAGATCTGGATTTAGTCCCAGGGATACTGCATACTGTTATAATTTGCATATGTAGATATATATACATATACATATATATGTTTTTGTTTTTTTTTTAACCTCTCTGAGTCTTAGTTTTTTCAGCTATTAAATGAAGGTAAATATAGAACTTATTAGAGGCCGGGTGCGGTGGCTCACGCCTGTAATCCCAGCACTTTTGGGAGGCCGAGGTGGGCGGATCATGAGGCAGGAGATAGAGACCATCCTGGCTAACACAGTGAAACCCCGTCTCTACTAAAAATACAAAAAAATTAGCTGGGCGTTGTGGCGGGCGCCTGTAGTCCCAGCTACTCGGGAGGCTGAGGCAGGAGAATGGTGTGAACCCGGGAGGCGGAGTTTGCAGTGAGCCGAGATCGCGCCACTGCACTCCAGCCTGGGAGACAGAGCAAGACTCCGTCTCAAAAAAAAAAAAAGAACTTATTGCATAGGATTGTTTTAAGGATTCGATGAAATAATACACATAATATATTTAACTTGGGGACCTGATAACATGGGAAACTCTCAAAAATTTTATCTTTTGTCATTTAAGCTTGCAGGGATTTTATTTATTTTATTTTTTATAATCTATTTATTGTAGAGATGAGGGTCTCACTATATTGCCCAGGCTGATCTTGAACCCCTGGACTCAAGTGATCCTCCTGCCTCAGCCTCACAAAGTGCTGGGCCTGCAGGTGTGAGCCACTGCACCTGACTAAGAGATTTTATTTTTATTAATTGATTGATTGAGATGGAGTCTCGCTCTGTCACCCAGGCTGGAGTACAATGGCACGATCTCAGCCCACTGCAACCTCCACCACCCAGTTCAAACGATTCTCCTGCCTCAGCCTCCCGAGTAGCTGGGATTACATGTGTGCACCACCACGCCCAGCTAATTTTTGTATTTTTAATAGAGATGTGGTTTCACCATGTTGGCCAGGCTGGTCTCAAACTCCTGACCTCAAGTGATTCACCTGCCTTGGCCTCCCAAAGTGCTGGGATTACAGGCATGAGCCACCATGCCTGGCCTGGCTAAGAGATTTTAAATCCTCTCATCCTCCTAGAAAGAATACCGTCAGTTCATGTCAACCCAGAGCCCATCTCTGACTTACTCTTTAACTTTTTGTTAGCTATGTGAATAATTCTCCTGTTTGTACCAATATAACCTTAGATGTGTTTTTTTTGTTGTTGTTTTTGAGACTGAGTCTCCCTCTGTTGCCCAGGCTGGAGTGCAGTGGCATGATCTTGGCTCACTGCAACCTCTGCCTCCCAGGTTCAAGCGATTCTCCTGCCTCAGCCTCCTAAGTAGCTGGGATTACAGGCACCTGCCACCACACCCAGCTAATTTTTGTATTTTTAGTAGAGATAAGGTTTCACCATGTTGGCCAGGCCGGTCTCCAACTTCTGACCTCAAGTGATCTGCCTGCCTCAGCCTCGCAAAGTGCTGGGATTACAAGCATGAGCCACCATGCCCTGCCCTTAGATGTTTGTGCTTTGCGTATACACATATGTGTATAGATATACATATATGTATTTTTTTTAGATAGAGTCTCCTCTCTGGCTGGAGTGCAGTGGCGTGATTCCGACTCATGGCAACTTCCACCTCCCAAGTCAAGTGATTCCCCTGCTTCAGCCTCCTGAGTAGCTGGGATTACAGACGCCTGCCACCATACCCGGCTAAGTTTTGTATTTTCAGTAGAGATGGGGTTTCACCATTTTGGCCAGGCTGGTCTCGAACTCCTAAACTCAGATGATCTGCCCACCTTGGCCCCTCAAAATGCTGGGATTACAGGTGTGAGCCACCATGCCTGGCCAAAGTATATTCTTTTGATTTTAAAAATTAAAATATTATAAAATTAAAACCCAAACCACAATGAGATGCCACTTCACATTCACTAGCATGGCTGTAATTGTTTTAAAAAAATAAAAATAAAAAGTGTTGGAGAGGGTTTGGGGAAATTGGAACCATTATATACTGTTAGCGAGAATGTAAAACCACGTAGCACTGTGGAAAATGCTTTGGCAGTTACTCAAAAAGTTAAACGTAGAGCTACCATATGACCCACTAATTCTATTCATACATATATAGTCAAAAGAATTGCAAACAAATGGTCATGCAAAAACGTACACACATATGTATACAGCAGCATTATTCTCAATGACCAAAAGGTGGAAACAGCCTACATGTGCATTAACAGATGAATGGATAACCCAAATGTGATTGATCCATGTAACAGATATATTATTCAGCCTTGAAAGGAAGGAAATTCTGACACATATTACAACATGGAGAACCCTTGAGGGCATTATGCTAAGCGAAATAAGCCAGTCACCAAAGGACAAATACTGTGTGATTCCACTCATATGAGGTACCTAGAGCGGTCAAATTCATAAAGACAGAAAGTAGGCCGGGCATGGTGGCTCACACCTATAATCCCAGCACTTCGGGAGGCCGAGGCAGGCAGATCACGAAGTCAGGAGTTCAAGACCAGCCTGGACAACATAGTGAAACCCTGTCTCTACTAAAGATACAAAAAAATTAGCTGGGTGTGGTGGCAGGTGCCTGTAATCCCAGCTACTCGGGAGGCTGAGGCAGGAATCACTTGAACCCGGGAGGCGGAGGTTGCAGTAAGCCGAGATCCCTCCATTGCACTCCAGCCTGGGCGACAGAGCAAGACTCCGTCTCAGAAAAAAAGAGGACAGAAAGTAGAAGGGTGGTTACTGTGGGCCGGGAGAAGGAGAGAATGGGGAGTTAGTTAGTGTTTAATAGGTACAGAGGTTCAATTTGGGAAGATGAAAACGTTCTGGAGATTGGTTGTACAACAATGTGAATATACTTAACACTACTCAAATATACACTTAAAAATGGTTAGAGACAACCAGGTGTGGTAGCTCACACCTGTAATCCCAGCACTTTGGGAGGCCAAGGTGGGTGGATCACAAGAGTCCAGGAGTTCAAGACCAGCCTGGGCAACATAGTGAAACCCCATCTCTACAAACAATGCAAAAATTAGCCAGGTGTGGTGGTGTGTTCCTGCGGTCCCAGTTACTTGTGAGATGGAGGTAGGAGGATCACCTGAGCCCAGGGAGTTTGAGGCTGCGGTGAGACATGATCATACCACTGCACTCCAGCCTGGAAGACAGAGTGAGACCCTGTCTCAAAAAAAAGGGGGGGTGGTGGTTAGAGTGTAAATTTTATGTTATGCATACTTTACCACAATTTAAAAAATTATTTGAAAGAAGCCACGCACAAAAGTCTTATTTAGTGAAATCACATATTGTATGATTTCATTTATTTAAATGTCCCGAATGGGCAAATTCATAGGAAGTAAATAAATACTTGCTAGGAAATGGGAGAGGAAATGGGGAGTAGGGCCATGGGGGCTTCTTTCTGGGTTGATGAAAATGTTCTGTTTTTGTTTGTTTGTTTATTTGTTGAGACAGAGTCTCGCTCTGTCACCTAGGCTGGAGTGCAGTGGTGCAATCTCTGCTCACTGCAACCTCCGCCTTCCTGGTTCAAGCAATTCTCCTGCCTCAGCCTCCCAAGTAGCTGGGATTACAGGCATGCACCACCACACCTGGCTAATTTTTATGTTTTTTTTAGTAGAGACAGGGTTTCACCATGTTAGCCAGACTGGTCTCAAACTCCTGGCCTCAGGTGATTCGCCCACCTCAGACTTCCAAAGTGCTGGGATTACAGGTGTGAGCTACCGAGCCCAGCCAGATGTTCTGGAATCAAATAGTGGTGATGGTTGTATAACCTTGTGAATACTACATTAAAACCCACTAAATTGTGTACTTATTTAAAAGGGTGAATTTATGGTAGATAAATTAATTATATCTCAATAAAAATTAATAAAAAAGAGTGGTATGAGGAATTGGGAAAACATTACATATATATGCCTTAAGTCTTCTTTAATCAGTTCCCTTTGTCCTTTCTGGAACAAAGTCATACCCAACTGATACTATATTATCATAAGGTGTCCAGTCCAGATCTATCTGTATATCTTTATCTCTCTCTACATATGTATCTGTATCTGTATCTATATCTCTCCAGAACAATATGCAAAATGGCTTGATGATTTTTCTTTTTGATTTTAACACTTAACATTTTTTTGGCTGGGCGTGGTGGCTCACGCCTGTAATCCCAGCACTTTGGGAGGCCGAGGTGGGTGGATCACTTGAACCCAGGAATTCAAGACCAGCGTGGGCAACATATCGAGACCCCTTTTCTACAAAAAATACAAAAATTAGCCAGGCATGGTGGCACGTACCTGTAGTTCCAGCTACTTGAGAAACTGAGGCAGGAGGATTGCTTGAGCCCAGGAGGCAGAGTTGCAGTGAACCGAGATTGCACCACTGCACTCCAGCCTGGGTGACAGAGCCAAACTTTGTTTCAAAAAAAAAAAAAAAAAAAAATCTAGCCTTGCAGTGGCTCGTGCCTCTAATTCCAACACTTTGGGAGGCTAAGGCAGGAGGATGCCTTGAGCTCAGGAGTTTGAGGCTGCAGTGAGCTATGATTATGTCTTTGTACTCCAGCTTGGGAGACAGAAAGGGACTTTGTCACAAAAATAAATAAATTAATTAAATACATTTTTTTATTTTCTTTCTTTTTTTTTTTGACAGGGTCTCACTCTGTCACCGTATCACCCAGGTTGGAGTGCAATGGCTCAATCTCAGCTCACTGTAACCTCCACCTCCCAGGCTCAAGTGATAACTCCTACCTCAGCCTATGAAGTAGCTAGGGACTGCAGGTGCACACGACCACGCCTGGCTAATGTTTTTTGTTGTATAGTTTTTGTAGCGACGGGGGTTTTCTCATGTTGCCCAGACTGGTCTCGAACTCCTGGGCTCAAGCGATCCACCCACCTCAGCCTCCCAAAGCGCTGGGATTACAGGTGTGAGCCATCGCGCCTGGCCATTTTTTTTCCTTTTACTGTGTCTGTGGTTCCACAACTTCCTTTTTTCCCATTCTCTATGGACTTTCTACCTAATTTGGACTGTGCTTAGATTGACCTAGTTTTCTCTTTAATCAAATCTTCAGGAACCAATTTATTACCATTAAAAATGATCTAACAAGCTTTATTTTTATCATTGTTTAAAATCCTCATTTTGAGTAACACAACCACAAAGTAAAGAATGTTATCATTGATTTAACCAGTAAAAGACAATACTTAACAATAAAATTTTAAAAACATACGCCAGCCGGCTTACCTGATGAAAAAAAGGATCGCGGCTGCGAGCTGCATTTGCCAGACAATGGTTTTAGATTTGCTGTGCACGCTGAACGCCATGAAAAATGGACTGCCTGGCCTCTTCATAAGGAAATCAATTACTTGTCTCATTCTGAGTGAAAAGAATGAAAGGATTTAAGAAATCATAATAACCAAACTGGGGAGAATAAAACAAACTGGGAAGAGGCATAGCATACATTTCAAGCTAGTGTTGCTTTGTTTGAAAGTAAAGTCTTTATGCCTTCAAATATTTAAGGTGATTTTTATTCCTTCATTCTTGAGTCCTCTGAAGCTCCTGGGAACACCCCCCGCTAAAAGCAGCTGCCAGCCTTTACCTCCTTTTTTTTTTTTTTTGAGATGGAGTCTCACTCTGTTTCCCAGGCTGGAGTACAGTGGCGCGATCTCGGCTCCCTGCAAGCTCCGCCTTCCGGGTTCACACCATTCTCCTGCCTCAGCCTCCCGAGTAGCTAGGATTACAGGCGGCTGCCACCATGCCCGGCTAATTTTTGTATTTTTAGTAGTGACGAGGTTTCACCGTGTTAGCCAGGATGGTCTTGATCTCCTGACTTCATGATCCGCCTGCCTCGGCCTCCCAAAGTGCTGGGATTACTGGTGTGAGCCACCGCGCAGCTGCCAGCCTTAACCATGCCCCATGTCATTTTTTTCCTTGCTTGTCAAGACAATCACTCAAACAGAGTCTCCTCTGATCCTCCCCAGCACAGGCATCCCATTCAAGAATTTGCAGCCAGGCTCGCCTGGCAGTGGAAAACAAATTTTGTTTCCAGGGGGAAGTTACACGTAATCTTTTTTTCTGAACTGGGCTTCCATCATACTCAAGTTACTTCTTTTGGCTCTGGGTGCTCCCTGAGCAGGCCTGGCTAATAGGAAGTGAAGCAAGCACTGGTTTTTCAAAGCCCCATTTAGTCTTCCTAATGGGTCATTCTCACTGAGCACTATAGGGGCAAAAATATGTTGATTTCCTGATTGACTAAAGCTACCTTGAGTCATTTCAGCCATTTCATTATCTTCTCACCCTCACAAATACCACTTTCTCAGCCAGGAAGCTATAAAGCTGATGTCTTAGGAGATTTAGAATTTGATTAAACATTTATTTGCATTGCTCAAAACTGCATTTATAGTAGCTTGATCATAATATGAATGACCTTTTTGTTGTTGTTGTTAGAGGAAGGGAAGACAGTAAATAAAACATACATTTACATTTGCCAGCTGATGTTGAAGGCATATAGGATTTTCTTTTTCCTAAAAAAAAAAAGAGGCTGGGGAAAAGCTTCTTTTTCTTTTTCTTTTTTTTCTTTTTATTTTCTTTTTTTTTTTTTTCTGAGACACAGAGTCTTGATCTGTTGCCCAGGCTGGAATGCAGTGGCATGGTCTCAGCTCACTGCAACCTCTGCCTCCCGAGTAGCTGGGATTACAGTTGCCCACCACCACGCAGGGCTAATTTTTGTATTTTTAGTAGAGACGGGGTTTTACCATGTTGGCCAGGCTGGTCTCAAACTCCTGACCTCAAGTGATCTGCCTGCCTTGGCCTCCAAAGTGCTGGGGTGAGCTACCTTGCCCGGCCTTTTTTTTTTTTTTTGAGACAGGGTCTCACTCTGCTCTGTTGCCCAGGCTGGAGTGCAGTGGCATGATCTCAGCTCACAGTAGCCTTGACCTCCTGGGCTCAAGTGATCCTCCCACTTCAGCCTCCAGGTAGCTGAGACTACAGGCACTTGCCACCATGCTCAGCATTTTTTTTTTTTTTGGATAGAGACGGGGTCTCACTATGTGCCCTGGCTGGTCTGGAACTCCTGGGCTCTAAGCGATCCTCCTGCCTCACCCCTCAAAGTGCTGGGATTATAGGCGTGAGCAAATGCACCCAGCCTGGGGTAAAGCTTCTTTTGCCTTGGCTGGGATCTATGGATTGTGTGGTGGTTAACTTTAGGTGTCAACTTGAATGGATTAAAGAATATCTAGAAACCTGGTAAAGCATTATTTATCCAATCTCCTAGGGCCCCGGAGAGAACAAAAACAGAGAGGTAACTATGTCAAGCTATCTGCTGGAGCTGGGACACATTCTTCCTCTCCTGTCCTTGGACAACAACTCCAGGCTCCCCAGCCTTTAAACTCCAGGACTTCTCCCCTCTCCTCCACCCTTCCTGGCGTCTCAGGCCTTTGGCCTCGAACTGAAAGTGACACCATCAGATTCCCTGATTCTGAGGCCTTCAGGACTTGAACTGAGCCATACTACCAGCCTCCCACAGTCTCTAGTCTGCAGACGACCTGTCGTGGGACTTCTTGCCAATTTCCCTAACAAATAAACCCCATCTCGTCTTTCTCTCTTTCTCTCCTGTTGAATCTGTCTCCCTGGAGAACCCTGAGTAATACAGTTTGAGGCTGGAAGGAATGGATCTTCTTTGCCTTGTCCTGGGAAAACACACATCCACGTACATACAGTAGATTGCCCTTACAAACAGGTATGGCCAGGCTGGACCAAATTCTATAGGCTCTTGACCTCAGCCAGGGCTACTGTAGTCTTATAGCAGTCACTTCCCAGGACTGCACCTTGCTTTGCTGATTCTCCAACTCTTCGTGTTCAGAAAAGCAGACCCGGATCACAGAGGCAAGGAACAGAAGGCAGTCTTGCAGACATGCCTCAACCCGTTTGCATAGATTGAATCCCTTGGCCAGAGCAGTGGCCCAGAAATGAATGAATGGAATCTCTCAGACCACCTGCAGCTACCTGACTTACCTGACCCCTCCGCTAGGAGGTGCTCAACATAACTATGGAGCGAAACTGGCCAGGCTGCGGGACATGGGGTGATGAAAGTATGACCGACCAGCCCTTCAATCTAGCCTGCTTGCAGTCTTTTTTTTTTTTTTTTTTTTTTTTTTTGAGATGGAGTTTTGCTCTTGTCACCCAGGCTAGATTGTAATGGCGCGATCTTGGCTCACAGCAACCTCTGTCTCCCGGGTTCAAGCGATTCTTCCATCTCAGGCCCGCCCTGCTTGGAGTCTTTTTATTAAAGATATCAGATGTGGCCAGGCGTGGTGGCTCATGCCTGTAAGCCCAACAATTTGTGAGGCCAAGGTGGGTGGATCACTTGAGACCAGGAGGTCGAGACCAGCCTGGGCAATATGGTAAAATCCCGTCTCTACAAAAAATACAAAAATTAGCCAGGCACGCGCCTGTAGTCCCAGTTACTTAGGAAGCTGAGGTGGGAGGATGGTTTGGGCCCAGGAGGCAGAGGTTGCAGTGAGCCTAGATTGCACTACTGCACTCCAGCCTTGGTAACAGAGATCCCACCTCAAACAAACCCACCAATGATGTCACATGTATCTTTGCCCTAAAAAACATTCAGTACATTTTGATCAGAAGAGTGTTTAAGCTGTGTCATGGAATAATTTTTTGGGAAGGCTGGATTTGGAATGTTTTATTAAGACATCAAGGTGTAATATTTAAAACCCAGATCACTCTGGACCTGGGAATGGAAGTTAAAAACAGATGTCAAGGCTGGGCATAGTGGCTCACGCCTGTAATCCCAGCACTTTGGGAGGCCGAGGCGGGTGGATCATTTGAGGTCAGGAGTTCGAGACCAGCCTGGCCAACATGGTGAAACCCCGTCTCTACTAAAAATACAAAAATTAGCCGGGCATGGTGGCAGATGCCTGTAATCTCAGCTACTTGGGAGGCCGAGACAGGAGAATCGATTGAACCCAGGAGGTGGAGGCTGCAGTGAACAGAGATCGTGCCACTGTATTCCAGCCTGGGTGACAGAGTGAGACATATCTTAAAAAAAAATAAACCACAGATGTCAAGATAAGTGTTGAGCAGTTCAAGGAAGTGCAGTGTTTTCAGGCTTGGGCAGTACCCCTGCTCTCTTCCAGAGGCTGATAAAGGGTGCAGCCCAGCCTTCTGAGCTATGACATCCTCTTCCATTGGATGATGTTCTTATCCATTTGCCAGACTGGCCTGAGCCTCAGGCCAGCATTTCCAGACCAATAACAGGAGCGCCACCTCCAGGCCAATCCCCATAAGTGTAGTTTTGTGAGCTGGACTGACGTGGGTTATGTTCAATTCAGACAGTGCGTTCTCAAGCAGAGCAAAGGGTCTGGGTTCCTGGATTAGGAGACCCCTTACCCCAAGCAATTCTAGAATCTAGGATTCGCCGGGTGCGGTGGCTCATGCCTGTAATCCCAGCACTTTGGGAGGCCAAGGCGGGAGGATCACTTGAGCCCAGGAGTTTGAGACCAGCCTGAGCAACACAGCGAGACCCTGTTTCTATAGAAATAAAAAAATTAGCTGGACGTGGTGGTGTACACCTGTAGTCCCAGCTACTCGGGAGGCTGAAGGAGGAGGATCACTTGAGCCCAGGACTTCAGGGTTATACTGAGCTATGATCATGCACTGTATTCCAGCCTGGGTGACAGAATGAGATGATGTCTCTAAAAAACAAAAACAAAAATGGATTTCTCTGCTACCAGCTTCACTGTGTGCTTTGTTTCAGAGATCGAGAACTCTTTCTAACTTGTCCTTGGCTTCCGTAAAGTCAGCCTAGCCTCATATCCTCAAGGCAAGCTCATCCAGCCTGTATCAAGAAGTCCCCACTCTGGCCAGGGCGCGGTGGCTCATGCCTGTAATCCCAGCACTTTGGGAGGCCGAGGCGGGTGGATCACGAGGTCAGGAGATAGAGACCATCCTGGCTAACATGGTGAAACCCCGTCTCTATTAAAAATACAAAAATTAGCCGGGCATGGTGGTGAGCGCCTGTAGTCCCAGCTACTTGGGAGGCTGAGGCAGGAGAATGGCATGAACCCGGGAGGCGGAGCTTGTAGTGAGCTGAGATCGTGCCACTGCACTCCAGCCTGGGCGACAGAGCAAGAGTCCGCCTCAAAAAAAAAAAAAAAAAAAAAAGAAGTCCCCAGCCTTCTCAAGCTGGCAGGAGAAGGACACAAAAAAAAAGTCTTCGGCCTAAATGGCCTAAATGACTTACTCTCCTGTGACTCCACGGCAAGAAAACTGGATGACTAATGTCAGTGACCTCATGGTGAAGAAGACAGCATTGCTAGCGATCTGAGTGGCCTTCAAGGAGGGGCATTCCCCATTACCTGACAGCTAGGAGTGCTTAGAGCACACTTGGTTTGGTTCAGCTCATGCCTCCTCGCAGTCTTCAAAGAGTTTGCTTCCCATACTTGTGAGCTGAGCAGCCTAAACTGTTTGGTAGATATCCTGCCAGCAAGGCCACAATGGCAGGGGATGGCAGAGAAGTCCCGCATCCAAAGTGCCATGGCCTGGGAACTCTGCAGGCATGCCGCCTCTGTTGCTTCGAGTCTAAACAGTTCTGCAAGGCCATCATCCAATTGGCTGAGATCCAAGCCTGCTCAAAGCTAAAAAAAACGCACAGGATCAGCTGGGTGCGGTGGCTCACACCTGTAATCCCAGCACTTTGGGAGGCTGAGGCAGGCAGATCATGAGGTCAAGAGATCGAACCCAGCCTGACCAGCATGGTGAAACCCTGTCTCTACAAAAAAAAAAAATAAATAAATAAAACATTAGTGAGATGGCATGCACCTGTAATCCCAGCTACTTGGGAGGCTGAGGCAAGAGAATCATGTGAATCCGGGAGGCGGAGGTTGCAGTGAGCCGAGATCGCATCACTGCACTCCAGCCTGGGTGACAAAGTGAGATCCTGTCTCAAAACAGATATTTCAGGCCAGGCACAGTGGCACACACCTGTAATCCCAGCACTTTGAGAGGGTGAGGCAGATGGCTCACCTCAGGTCAGGAGTTTGAGACTAGCCTGGCAAACATGGTGAAACCCTGTCTCTATTAAAAATACAAAAATTGGCCAGGCGCAGTGGCTCACTCCTGTAATCTCAGCACTTTGGGAGGCCACGGCGGGCGGATCATCTGAGGCCGGGAGTTCGATACCAACCTGACCAACATGGAGAAACCCTGTCTCTTCTAAAAATACAAAATTAGCCAGGTGTGGTGGCACATGCCTGTAATCCCAGCTATTCAGGAAGGCTGAGGCAGGAGAATTGCTTGAACCCGGGAGGCGGAGGTTGCAGTGAGCCAAGATCGCGCCATTGCACTCCAGCCTGGGCAACAAGAGCAAAACTCTGTCTCAAAAAGAGAAAAAAGAAGCAGAATGTGGTGGCATGCACCTGTGATCCCAGCTACTCTGGAGGCTGAGGCAGGAGAATCACTTGAACCCAGATGGTAGAGGTTGCAGTGAGCCCAGATCTCACCATTGCACTCTCTCTGGACGACAGACTGAGACACCATCTGAAAAAGCATACAAACAAACAAAAAGGCAGTTCACCAGGTGAGTGAAGGGATGCCCTGCCCTGCCTAGAGGAGGACTTAGAAGGGTTTGGTTCCTTCCCCAGTTCCGGTCCTTTGCTTAGCCAGCCACCCTCAAAAGCCAGCCCTGAGCATCATCTGACAGCCCAAGCACCCTCCCTGCCTCCCAATTTGATCCTCACCTGATCAAAGTTTTGTCTTCTCTCCCTGGTTCCAAACCTTGATCCCATGTCTCTTCCTGGGTCTCTTTTCATGAATGTGAAGCCCAGTTTGCTGAACAACTTCTGGCTCAGTTTCCTCCTCCAGATCTAGTGAGAACTCCCTGATTCAGGTCCCCAGTTCTGAGGATTCCACTCCTCAATTCAGCTGCCAGGGGAGGCCCAACCCCCAGCGCCTTTGTAAGGGGTAAGGAGAGGACTAAATCCTTTTGTGCTTAGCATCTGTCATTCAGCAAGGTTTCCGATACACAGTTCCATGTATCCATGGGTGCATTATACTGATCAACTGTACTTTGCTTTATCATATCCATGTTTTGAGCTTTTGGGACATTTCCAATCTGTTGCTATTATAAATAGCTCTGCGATGAACATCTTTATTTAAAATAATTTAGTTTCCTTTTGGATTATTTCCTTTGGACTGATTCCTAAACTCAAGATAAGTGGGTTGTTTATCTGCTCTTTTATTGTCTGACCCACATGCCTTTCCATTGGGAACAGCCCCTCCTACACTTTACGGCTCTGGTGTGCCTTATTTTTTATTTTTTATTTATTTTATTTTTTTGAGACAGAGTGTTGCTCTGTCACCCAGGCTGGAGTGCAGTGGCACGATCTCGGCTCACTGCAAGCACCGCCTCCCAGGTTCACGCCATTCTCCTGCCTCAGCCTCCCCAGCAGCTGGGACTACAGGCACACACTGCCATGCCCGGCTAATTTTTTTTGCATTTTTAGTAGAGACAGGGTTTCACTGTGTTAGCCAGGATGGTCTCGATCTCCTGACCTCGTGATCCACCCGCCTCGGCCTCCCAAAGTGCTGGGATTACAGGCATGAGCCACCGCGCCCAGCCTTTTTGTTTTATTTTTGAGACGGAGTTTTGCTATGTTGCCCAGGCTGGAGTGCAGTGGCACAATCTCAGCTCTCTGCAATCTCTACCTCCTAGGCTCAAGGGATTCTCCTGCCTCGGCCTCGCGAGTAGCTGGGACTACAGGTGCATGCCAACATGCTCAGCTAATTTTTTGTATTTGTAGCAGAGATGGGGTTTCATCATGTTGGCCAGGCTAGTCTCGAACTCCTGGCCTCAAGTGATCCACCAGCCTTGGCCTCCCAAAGTGCTGGGATTACAGGCATGAACCACCGCGCCTGTCCAGTATGCCTTGTTTTAAAGCAAAAGTCCTACCTCTCCTATCTCAGGAGTGAGCATGTGAGCTAATCCATTCACAGTAGATCGATAACCACTAACCACAAATCTCAGTGGCTCAATAGAATAATAAGTTTATTTCTTGGTTATATCACAGCTCAATGAGGGTTTTTTTGGGAGGTTGTTGGGGGAGGACCTGAGAAGACTTTCCTCTAAGCAGAAATCCAAGCTCCTTCCTTTTATCGCTTCCAGTGTTCTTTAGGGCTTCCTTGGGGCCCTTGATTAGACCTGAGCATGCATTCACCATGAACAAGCAAAGAGAGAGCATGGAAGATGGGGGAAAAGAGGTGCATTTTAGGATCCAGCTCAGAAGCTGTAAGCCTTTCTTGTGCCACATTCATTGTTCAGAACTAGTCACATGCTTCCACCAGATGTGAGGGTGCCAGGGGAATGTAGTTTCTCCCAAGACAGGAAGAAATGAAACCCTCTGGTCCACACAAGGCATTACCTTTGCCAGTTAGAGTTCTTCATCCTTGAACATGAGATTGCTCAGGAATGGGCATAGGACCTAGGCAGCTCTATCAGAGTCTTTTTTTTTTTTTTTTTTTGAGACAGAGTCTCGCTGTGTCGCCCAGGCTGGATTGCAGTAGCACAATCTTGGCTCACTGCAACCTCCACCTCCCAGGTTCAAGCAATTCTCCTGCCTCAGCCTCCTGAGTAGCTGGGATTACAGGCACTCATCACCACGCCCGGCTGATTTTTGTAGTTTTAGTAGAGATGGGGTTTCAACATGTTAGTCAGGCTGGTCTTGAACTCCTGACCTCAAGTGATTCGCCCGGCTTGGCCTCCCAAAGTGCTGGGATTACAGGCATGTGCCAACACACCTGGCCTCTATTCAGAGTCTTTTGAGGGGATTGTTGGATGGCTGTGGACTCGGGAAGACTTCTGAGGACTAGAGCCATGCAGCTCCTGTTGCCATGGAGCTGGCAGGGCGTCTTCCCCAGCAAAGAGAGGGAGGATGACTGCTGGAAACAAAATCAGAGGCAGGGAGAGCCAAGAACCTCAGTTTCTTGGGCACATGCTTTGAGCTCCTGGATCCAGGATCAATTCTTATTCTTATTTTATTTTTTTACAGAGTCTCCCTCAGTAAGGAGGAGTTGTGCAGTGGTGCGATCTCAGCCCACTGCAGCCTCCGCCTTGGAGCTTAAGCGATTCTCCTGTCTCAGCCTCCCGAGTAGTTGGGACTACAGGTGTGCACCACCACGCCCAGCTGATTTTTTTTGGTATTTTTCGTAGAGACGGGGCTTCACCATGTTGGCCAGTCTGGTCTTGAACTCTTGACCTCAAATGATCCACCCACCTCAGCCTCCCAAAATGCTGGGATTACAGACATGAGCCATGGCACCCAGCCCAGGATCAATTAATTCTTTAAGGTAATTTTTTTTTTCATAGTCTATGTTGGATTTCTGTCACTTGCAACCAGAGGAGCTCTGACTAATACATGAGTCAAGAGATAAAAATATTTAATATTTTGTGAAACATATTTCTAAACCGCTCTCTAAAATAACAGCCATTTTTTAAGGCAACTTGTTTTCCCAGCTTCCGTTTTTATAATTTATGTTTTTAAGCACAATACCTTAACATTGCTGGGTTTTTTATTTGTTTTTGTTTTTGTTTTTGTTTTTGAGACAGAGTCTCATTCTGTCACCCAGGCTGGAGTGCAGTGGTGTAATCATAGCTCACTGCAGCCTCCCCCTCTCAGGTTCAAACAATTCTTGTGCTTCAACCTCCTGTGTAGCTGGAACTACAGGCGTGTGCCACCACGCCTGGCTAATTTTTATGTTTTTAGTAGAGATGGGGTTTCACCATGGTGGCCAGGCTGGTCTCAAACTCCTGGCCTCAGGTGAAATACCCATCTCGGCCTCTAGAGTCTTTTTTGAATGGACAGTTTATACTCTGGTTTTTTTATTTGCTTGTTTGTTTGTTTTGAGGGGGGCGGTTATCTTTTCTTTTTTTTTTTTTGGGACAGAGTCTTGCTCCGTTGCCCAGGCTGGAGTGCAGTGGCGCAATCTCGGCTCACTGCAAGCTCCGCCTCCCGGGTTCACGCCATTCTCCTGCCTCAGCTTCCCGAGTAGCTGGGACTACAGGCGCCAGCCACCATGCCCAGCTAATTTTTTGTGTATTTTTAGTAGAGACGGGGTTTCACCATATTAGCCAGGATGGTCTCGATCTCCTGACCTCGCGATCCAGCCGCCTTAGCGTCCCAAAGTGCTGGGATTACAGGCGTGAACCACCGCGCCCGGCTGGGGTCGGTTATCTTTTCTAACCATTAGTTAAGGATATTGACTTTATTAGTCTAGATAAAAGTAGTCTCATTTGTTCCCATTCTTTATATATGTTGAAGAGTAAACTGATATTGGCTACAATTTGTCACATAGAAATGTGCACAAAGGCTGTGTTGATGGTTGGCTGTAGCTGCAATGTCTTTATTTTTTCAACAGATATTTACTTCTTTTTTTTTTTTTGAAGCAAGGTCTTGCCCTGTCACCGAGGCGGGAGTGCAGTAGCATGATCATGGCTCATTGCAGCCTCTATCTCCTGGGCTCAAGCAATCCTCCTGCCTCAGTTTTTGATTTTGTGTGGAGACAGGGTCTCACTATGTTGCTAAGGCTGGTCTTGAACTCCTGGGCTCAAGAGATCCTCCCACTTCAGCCTCCCAAACTGCTGGAATTACGGGCATGAGACAGTGTGCCCAACTGATATTTCCTTCTTACCACAAGAGTTAGTATAGCACACAGGTTGAGAGCAGAGGCTCTGAAGCCAGATTTCCTGGGTCCAAAATCTGGTCTGCATTTTACTAGCTGTGTAACTGTGAGCAACATCCTTAACCACCTGTGCCTTGGTCTCTCATCTTCAAAAGGTAGATAATATGAGAAGACTTTAAAAAGTTTGTGGGAAATGGAATTAAAAGTTAAAAATTAAAAAAAAAAAACAACCTTATTTTTCAACATAACCTCCATCAAGTTTAAGACACTTTTGTAGGGGCAGGCATGGTGGCTCATGCCTGTAATCCCAGCAATTTGGGAGGCTGAGGTGGGTGGATCACCTGAGGTCAGGAGTTCAAGACCAGCCTGGCCAACATGATGAAACCCCATCTCTACTAAAAATACAAAAAATTAGCCGGGCGTGGTGGCAGACACCTGTAATTCCAGCTACTCGGGAGCCTGTGGCAGGAGAATCACTTGAACCTGGGAGGTGGAGGTTGCAGTGAGCCGAGATCACGCCACTGCACTCAAGCCTGGGCAACAGGAGAGAAACTGCGTCTTAAAAAAAAAAAAAAAAAAAAAAGACACTTTTGCAAGTGATGATACCAGCCCTTTAGTCCATCCCTAAAGAACTGAGAGGCCTGGAAATTTAACCATGTCAATGTGGTCTTTTTTTTTTTTTTTTTTTTTTTTTGAGGCAGAGTCTCACTCTGTCACCCAGACTGGAGTGCAACGGTATGATCTTGGCTCACTGCAACCTCCGCCTCCTGGGCTCAAGCGATTCTCCTGCCTCAGCCTCTCAAGTAGCTGGGATTACAAGCACCCACCACCATGCCCGGTTAATTTTTTGTATTTTTAGTACAGATGGGGTTTCACCATGTTGGCAAGGTTCGTTTCGAACTCCTGACCTCAGGTGATCCACCTGCCTTGGCCTCCCAAAGTGCTGGAACTACAGGCGTGAGCCACCACAACCAGCAGTCAATGCAGCCTTTTTTACATTATTAGCTGAAGACAAATGGATGCCATTTAAATATTTTTTTAAGACTAGGAAACAGGCTGGGCGTGGTGGCTCACACCTGTAATCTCCACACTTTAGGAGGCCGAGGCAGGTGGATCACTTGAGGTCAGGAGTGTGAAACCAACCTGGCCAACATGGTGAAACCCTGTATCTACTAAAAATACAGAATTAGCCAGGTGTGGTGGTGCACACCTGTAGTCCCAGGTACTTGGGAGGCTGATGCAGGAGAATATCTTGAGCCCGGGAGGTGGAGCTTGCTGTGAGCCGAGATCGCACCACTGCACTCCAGTCTGGGTGACAGAGCGAAACTCTGTCTCAAAAAAAAAAAAAAAAGATTAGGAAACAAAAAGAAGTTAGAAGGAGCATGGCCAGGCGCGGTGGCTCACGCCTGTAATCCCAGCACTTTGGGAGGCCGAGGCGGGTGGATCACAAGGTCAGGAGATCGAGACCATCCTCGCCAACACGGTGAAACCCCGTCTCTACTAAAAATACAAAAAAATTAGCTGGGCGTGGTGGTGGGCGCCTGTAGTCCCAGCTACTGGGGAGGCTGAGGCAGGAGAATGGCGTGAACCCGGGAGGCGGAGCTTGCAGTGAGCCGAGATCGCGCCACTGCACTCCAGCCTGGGCGACAGAGCGAGACTCCATCTCAAAAAAAAAAAAGAAGTTAGAAGGAGCCAAATCAGGACTGTAAGGTGCATTCTAGGCCTGGCGCAGTGGCTAACGCCTGTAATCTCAACACTATGGGAGGCCAAGGCGGGCAGATCACCTGAGGTAAGGAGTTCAGGACCAACCTGGCCAACATGGTGAAACTCCGTCTCTACTGAAAATACAACAACAAAAAAAATTAGCCGGGCGTGGTGGCAGGTGCCTGTAATTCCAGCTACTCAGGAGGCTGAGGTAGGAGAACCACTTGAACCCGGGAGACGGAGGTTGCAGTGAGCCGAGATCACGTCACTGCACTCCAGCCTGGGTGACAAAGCGAGACTCCATCTCAAAAACAAAAAGGTGCATTCCTAATGATTTCTCATTGAAATTCTTGTAAAATTGCCTTTGTCTGATGAGAGAAATGAGCAGAAGCATTGCTGTGGTGGAAAAGAACTCTCCAGTAAAACTTTGCAGGCATTTTTCTGCAGAACCTTTGACTAACTTCCTTAAAACACTCTCCTAATAAGCAGATGTTATTATTCTTTGGCTCTCCAGAAAGTCAACAAGCAAAATGCCTTGAGCATCAAAAACCATTGCCAAAAAAGCAATCCCATCATCCAAAAGTGGGCTAAGGACATGAATACACAATTCTCAAAAGAAGATATACAGCCGGGCACGGTGGCTCACACCTGTAATCCCAGCACTTTGGGAGGCCAAGGTGGGTGGATCACAAGGTCAGGGGTTCAAGACCAGCCTGACCAACATGGTGAAACCCCGTCTCCACTAAAAATACAAAAATTAGCTAGGTGTGGTGGCGGGTGCCTGTAATCCCAGCTACTCAGGAGGCTGAGGCCGGAGAATTGCTTGAACCCAGGAGGTGGAGGTTGCAGTGAACGGAGATCGCACCACTGCACTTCAGCCTGGGCGACAGAGCGAGACTCCGTCTCAGACAAAAAAAAAAAAAAAAAAAAAAGAAGAAGAAGATATACAAATGGCCAACAAACATATGAAAAAATGCTCAACATCACTAATGATCAGGGGAATGCAAATCAAAACCAGAATGTGATACCACCTTACTCCTCAAGAATGGCCATAATCAAAAAATTTTAAAATAATAGATGTTGGCATGGATGCAGTGAAAAGGGAACACTTCTATGCTGCTGGTGGGAATGTAAGCTAGTACAACCGCTATGGCAAACAGTGTGGCAATTCTTTAAAGAACTAAAATTAGATCTACCGTTTGATTCAGCAATCCCACTACTGGGTATCTACCCAGAGGAAAATAAGTCATTATATGAAAAAGATGCTCACATACACATGTTTGTGGCAGCACAATTCACAATTGCAAAAATGTGGAACCAGCCCAAATGTCCATCAATCAACAAGTGGATAAAGAAACTGTGGTGTTATTAGCCGGGTGTGGTGGCAGGTGCCTGTAGTCCCAGCTACTCGGGAGGCTGAGGCAGGAGAATGGCGTGAACCTGGGAGGTGGAGCTTGCAGTGAGCTGAGATCGCGCCACTGCACTCCAGCCTGGGCGACAGAGCAAGACTCCGTCTCAAAAAAAAAAAAAAAAAAGAAAGAAAGAAAAAGAAACTGTGGTGTTGGCCAGGCATGGTGGCTCACGCCTATAATCCCAGCACTTTTGGGAGGCTGAGGTGGGTGGATCACCTGAGGTCAGGAGTTCGAAACCAGCCTGACCAACATGGTGAAACCCCATCTCAACTAAAAATACAAAAATTAGCCGGGCCTGGTGTCACGCACCTGTAATCCCAGCTACTTAGGAGCCTGAAATAGGAGAATCACTTGAACCCAGGAGGCAGAGGTTGCAGTGAGCCAAGACCGTGCCATCGCACTCCAGCCTGGGCAATGAGAGTGAAACTCCATCCACCCTCCTCCCAAAAAAATTAGTCAGGTGTGGTGGTGCACGCCTGTAGCCCCAGCTACTTGGGAGGCTGAGGTGGGAGGATTACTTGAGCGGAGGAGGTCAAGGCTGCAGTGAGGTGTGATCATGCGACTGTACTCCAGCCTGGGCAACAGAATAAGGCCCTATTTTTTTTTTAAAAAAGTGTTTTTTCAGCAGAATTCATGTTGCTCTGACAGGGGCTCTTTTCAAACAAATGTCTTATCCTTAGTGCCTCAAACCAGATCCTGTTGTGAAAGGTTATGACAAATTAGTATGCGTTTATTTTGGTACAAAAAATGTTTGAAATCCATGCATAGTATTTTCATTCATTATATGCATTTTTAGTGAATATTTTGAAGACTCTTCATATCTACCACAAGAATTTTTAAATGAGGATTAAAGGAGCTAATGTATGTAGAGGCTGGGTGTGGTGGCTAACACCTGTAATCCCAGCACTTTGGGAGGCCAAGGCGGGCGGATCATTTGAGGTCAGGAGTTCAAGACTGGCCCGGCCAACATGGTGAAACGCCATCTCTACTAAAAATATAAAAATTAGGCCAGGCATGGTAGCAGGCACCTGTAATCCCAGCAACTTGGGTGGCTGAGGCATGAGAATTGCTTGAGCCTGGGAGGCGGAGGTTACAGTAAGCCAAGATCGCACCCTTGCACTACAGCCTAGGGTAACAGAGTAAGACTCTGTCTCAAAAAAAAAATAATAAAAATAAAAAGTTTTTTTAAAAATGGGGAATAAAAGAGGCTACTGCAATTTTCCAAGTGAAAAATAGTGGCCAGCATCGTGGGCCTGGAGGCTAGCAGTGGAAGCAGCAAAATGTAGTCAGATTCTGGATATTTTGAAGATAGAGATGATGGAATTTGCAGGTGGACAAAATGCAGAGAGTATGCAAGAGAGAGTCATTAAGGATGACTCCAGAGTTTTAGTCTGAGCAACTGGTAGGAGAATTGTCATTAGCTGATGCAGGGAAGACTAAGGGAGGAACAAGTTGGGGAGGATCAGAGTTTAACTGTAGACTTGTTAGGCTTGAGACACCTAGTAGATATTCAGGACAGGTGCAGTGGCTCATGCCTGTAATCCCAGCACTTTGGCAGACTGAGGTGAAAAAAATCACTGGAGCCCAGGAGTTAAAGAGCAGCCTGGGCAATAAGGTGAGACCCCCATCTCTACAAAAAAAATACAAAAATTATCCAGGCATGGTGGTACATGTTTGTAATCCCACCTACTCAGGAGGCTGAGGTGGGAGGTGGAGGTTGAGCCCAGGAGGCAGAGGTTGCAGTGAGCTGTAATTGCACCACTGTACTCCAGCCTGAGTGACAGAGCCAGACCTTGTCTCAAAAAAAAAAAAAAGATGTTCAGGAGGGCAGCTAGGTATACAAACCTGGAATCCAGTGGGGATGATCCAGGTTGGAAAATTAAGTTTGAGAGTTGGCACATAGATAATATTTAAACCCAAGAAACTGCATGAGATCACAAGCAAGTGACTATAGATGGAGGAGAGGTTCGAGGACCACACCCCAGCACTCTTCAACATTCATTGTTGGGGAGATGAAGAGAAACCAGCAAAAGAAACTGACGATGAGGGGCCAGAAAGGTAGGAGGAAAACTAGCAAGAAATAGAATTGGAGGAGCCAAATGAAGAAAATAGATGGAGGAAATGATCAACCATGTCAGTTACCACCAACAGTTCAAGACAAGTAAAGACTGAGACGACCATTGGATCAGCAACATGAAAGACCTTGGCAACTGGAACAAGGGCAGTTTCAGAAGAGTGGTGGGAGCTCAAAGCCTAATTACAGGGGGTTTAGGAGAGAATGAGGGAGGCAAATTGAAAGAAGGAGTATTGACAACTCTCTTAAGGGATTTTGTTCTCAAGAGGAGCAGAGATTGAGAGTACAATGTGGAGGGTCCCATGAGCTCAGGAGTAACAGACCAGCCTGGGAAACATAGTGAGACCCTATCTCTATAATTTTTTTTTTTTTTTTTTTAAGATGGAGTCTCACTCTGTTGCCCAGGCTGGAGTGCAGTGGCGCAATCTTGGCTGACCGCAACCTCTGCCTCGTGCCTCAGCCTCCCAAGTAGCTGGGATTACAGTTGTGTCCCACCATGCCTGGCTGATTTTTGTACTTTTAGTAAAGGTGGGGTTTCACTATGTTGGCCAGGCTGTTCTTGAACTCCTGAACTCAAGTGATCTGCCCACCTTGGGCTCCCAAAGTGCTGGAATTACAGGGATGAGTGCCCAGCTTACACTTTTTTTTTTTTTTTTTAATTAGCCAGGCATGGGGTGGCATGCACTTGTACTCCCAGCTATTTGGGAGGCTGAACTGGGAGGATCACTTAAACCCAGGACATTGAGGGTGTAGCAAGCTATGATCACACCACTTCACTCCAGCTTGGATGACAGAGCAAGAACCCCTCTCACAAAAAAAAAAAAAAAAAAAAAAAAGCAGAAAAATGGGGGCAGAAATAGGAGGGGCTTGTGGGATGGATCAAGAGAGAGGTTTTAACATAGGAAAAATAACACCATGTTTATATACTGGCCCAGTAGTGAGATAAAGCATTCTTGTTAAAGTTTCTAATAAAGTTGTTTTTCACTATCCCTTATTCTTACTATTATAAATTGCTTTACAGGAAATATTTTTAAAATTTGAAGGTTCTATTGGCCCCAGATGATCAAGTGATGACTTTTTCTGTTATATTAAGGGTGAAATAATTTAAACAGTACACAAAATTATAAAATAAAACTAACAATGGCTTATGTATCCCTCCAGAAACTTTCCTGTCATATATCAACAAATGTGTTTATGTATATATACCATTTTCTTTTAATTTGCACAAAAGCAATTGCACTTTTTATATATAGAATAGTATCTGTCCTATATATAAAGCCTTTGAATAGGAAGAACTTCACATGAAGAAAGCTTCTGCCACTTTAAGAAAGGTGTGAAAACGGCCAGGCATGGTGGCTCACATTTGTAATCCCAGCACTTTGGGAGGCTGAGGCAGGTGAATCATGAGGTCAGGAGTTCGAGACCAGCCTAGCCAATATGGCGAAACCCCGTCTCTACTAAAAATACAAAAAAATTAGCTGGGCATAGTGGCAAGCACCTGTAATCCCAGCTACTCGGGAGGCTGAGGGAGGAGAATCGCTTGAACCTGGGAGGTGGAGGTTGCAGTGAGCCGAGATCGCGCCACTGCACTCCAGCCCTGGCGACAGAGACTCTGTCTCAGAAAAACAGTTAATTAATTAATTAATTAAAAAGGATGAAAACAATGTGGCCCTATATTATTTCAAGAATTAAGGTCTCAATCACACACCAGTCTTCCAAGTCAGTATTGTTTTAGAATGGCTATGTTATTCCTCTTTTGAGAAACATTTCTTCTCTCTCTTTTTTATTGAGACAGAGTCTTGCTCTGTTGCCCAGGCT
Organism: Pongo pygmaeus; assembly: GCF_028885625.2. Classification (NCBI taxonomy): domain Eukaryota; kingdom Metazoa; phylum Chordata; class Mammalia; order Primates; family Hominidae; genus Pongo; species Pongo pygmaeus. Next base: position 85,990,221 of record NC_072392.2, on the reverse strand, counting down.
GGAGTCCAGTGGGGCCATCTCAGCTCACTGCAACCTCTGCCTCCCGGGTCCAAGCGATTCTCGTGCCTCAGTCTCCCGAGTAGCTGAGCTGAGATTACAGGCGTGCGCCACCACACCCAGCTAATTTTTGGATTTTTAGTAGAGACAGGGTTTCACCATGTTGGCCAGGCTGGTCTCAAACTCCTGGCCTCACGTGATCCACCCATCTTGGCCTCTCAAAGTGCTGGAATTAGAGGCGTGAGTCTCTGCACCTGGCCAAGAAACATTTATTTTCACTGAGTGGCTCTTGTGTGTCTGCTTTGAGAGCCCCCAGCTAAACTGGGGTTTCAGTACCAGAGCAGCTAGCAGCCCTGCCCTAATGGGAAATGAAGGGAGCTGGGCATGGGTGTCTACAGTGCGTCTCTCATGGGGTACTTCTTTAACCTGGTGGAAGGTTTAATGCTTAGTTGTCCAACCTGTGCCCAGGGGCTCCTTCACATGGGAAATGTGTTTATCCTGGCAGACGCTCCTGTGGCTGTTGTCTGGTCTGTGTTCAGTTTATGATTGTCTAACCATCGCTTTGATGCTGAGAGCCCAGCCTTGTGTTCTTCCCAGTGTCCCTGGAAAACCTAGGTAGCCCCTGGTTCTTCAGATGAAAGGCACCCATTCAATCCACCACAGTAGGAAATATGATCAAAGGTTTATTACTTACAGAACCTGGGCAGGGAGGGTGCCATGAGTCAGGAGTGTCATCCTCTGTCCTCAGGTCAGGCAAGGCAGAAATTAAGAGTCAGGCAGAGAGTGAGAGAAGCAACTAGTGGTATGTATAAGAGAATAGTGTGGAGTCCTGATAAGTAAGTGAAATGAGGACAGGGTCCCAGGTGGGGGAGAACAACGAACAATTGTTCTGAGAAAGTGCTAATCACAAACTTGTGGGCACAATGACCTGTTTGGCATGTAGCCCCAGGATTACAACCTTGTTCTGCATGTAGCCCCCTCCTGCAAGACTCTATAAAACCTCCCTCTAGCCCCTGCCCCTTGGCTGACAATCCCTTCTCTGCTGTGCTGCCTATTACACCCTTGCAACATATTTTCACACTTTCTCTAATAAATCTGCCTTTTTTTTTTTTTTTTTTTACTTTTAATTGCATTTATTTTAATGCTGAATTTACTCCCGTGCCATCAGTTTTTGTTTCTTCAGTTTCTTCTGGGATATCTTTTTCTTCTGGGCAACCTCCTCTTCTGGTTTAGGAACAATCTGTTCCTTTTCAGTAAGGATCATCTCAGTGTGGCAGGGAGAGCTCATGCATGGGTTAATCCAACCATGAGCTCTGTAGGTCTGACGGCCCTTCTTAGGTGCTTTGTTCACTTGGATATGCTCAATGACCAGAGAATCTATATCTAAACCCTTAAATTCAGCCTTACTCTCTGCATTTTTAAGCATGTGCGGCAAAAAGTCAGCACTCTTTTTGGGCCACCGACCTCGTGCCCAGCCCCACTGCTTGGCCTGGGCACCCCTGCCAACTCCACCATTGTAGCGTTGGAATGGTACGCACTGTTTCTGTAAAGTGACATCTTTCAGATACTTCGTGGCTTTTTGTATATGCACACGCTTGACGGCCTGCAGTTTCATGAGTGTTCTTAAAGTGAACATGAAGATCTGAACCTCTTGATTTGCATGATTTTCTGGGGTTCTCCAGGTCAAATGAATAGCGAACCATTTTCACAGATTACCTCAGGCCGCTTAGGGAAAGAGGAAGAGTGGTTAAATCTGCCTTTCTTTACCTACAGCTGTAAATTCGTTTACTACCTGCAACAAATAGGGTGTCACTTAAAGTTGAACTTAAAGCCGCTTTAAGTTTGTGGGCAAATGCCTGAGTAGTCTGTTTAAAGGAAGCGATGGGAAACCAGGGGGCCCAGTCTGCTAGGCGGAAGAGATGCCTTTAAGTTCTTATCTCTGGCCACCAGCTTGAGCCATTTGGGCGTGGTGTTTCACTTCTAATTCCCAGGCAACAACCTTTACTGTGTTGTTCCGGTTACATGTGAAAAGTGAAGCTAGTTCCTAAATGTTTCCTGGTTGGTTTGATTTTTATTTAGTATTGTCAATGGATCGTTTTCTCCTCACTGACTTTTCCAGTATATATATCCATATATCTTTTATATATCTATATATATCTATATATCTTTTACATGTAGATATATGTGCTAGAATATATATATATAATATATACTGCTAAGTGTGTGTGTGTGTATACTTTGACTACTGTAGTGAAAATGTGTATATATATACTGTTACTAGTATATATACATACATATACTATATATACACATATATACATATATATATATAAGTAAAATAAATATATAGGCCGGGTGCAGTGGCTCATGCCTGTAATCCCAGCACTTTGGGAGGCCGAGGCAGGCGGATTACGAGGTCAAGTTGGAGACCAGCCTGGCCAACATGGAGAAACCCTGTCTCTACTAAAAATACAAAATTAGCCAGATGCAGTGATGCATGCCTGTAATCCCAGCTACTTGGGAGGCCAAGGCAAGAGAATCACGTGAACTTGGGAGGCAGAGGTTGCAGCGAGCCAAGATCATGCCATTGCACTCCAGCCTGGTCAACAAGAGCGAATTTCCGACTCAAAAAAAAAAAAATTAGCCAGCTGTGGTGTCATGCATCTGTATCCCAGCTACTCAGGAGGCTGAGGCAGGAGAGTTGCTTGAACCCAGGAGGCAGAGGTTGTATGTAGTCAGCCGAGATCACACCACTGCACTCCAGCATGGGTGACAGAGCGAGACTCCGCCTCAAAAAAAAAAAAAAAAAAAGCCTCAGCTTCCCAAAGTGCTGGGATTATAGGCATGAGGCATCATGCTCAGTCTAGTTTATATTAATTCAGTTGACTCTTAATAACCTGAAATCTTGCTAATCCCATGGCAAACTCGAGTCATTTTTAGCTTGATTTTCCAGAATATAAATATATTGACTGCCAAAAGTGATATATGTACTTTTTTCCTCCCAATTCTTACATATCTTACTTTTCCTTCATGGAGAGTTATCGCAAGCATTTCAAATATAGTTAAGTACTAAATTAAAGTGAGTTAAGGTGGCTCACGCCTGTAATCCCAGCACTTTGGGAGGCCAATGAGAATGGATCACTTAAGACCAGCCTGGCCAACATGGTGAAACCCGGTCTCTACCAAAAATAATTTAAAAAAATTAGCCGGGCATGGTGGGGTGCACCTGTAATCCCAGCTGTCTGGGAGTCTGAGGCAGGAGAATTGCTCAAACCCAGGAGGCGGAGGTTGCAGTGAGCCAAGATCACGCCACTGCACTCCAGCCTGGATGACAGAGGGACAGTCACAGAAACAGATAAATAAGTAAAATAAAGTGAGTTAGGTATGTGAAATTAATTAAACTACGTTAAATTATGTTAGGGCATCTTGGTTGATACTTGACAAAATTATATATATATATTTATAGATAGATAGATAGATTTGGAAATCCAAAATTACGAATAAAAGCTAAGTGAAAAAATCTTAGCCAGGCATGACGGCTCATGCCTTTAATCCCAGCACTTTGGGAGGTCGAGGCAGGCGGATCAAGAGGTCAGGAGATCAAGACCATCCTGGCCAACATGGTGAAACCCTGTCTCTACTAAAAATACAAAAATTAGCTGGGCGTGGTGGAGCATGCCTGTAATCCCAGCTACTTGGGAAGCTGAAGCAGGAGAATTGCTTGAATCACGGAGCTGGAGGTTGCAGTGAGCTGAGATCGTGCCACTGCATTCCAGCCTGGAGACAGAGCAAGACTCCGTCTAAAAACAAAAAAAAAGAAAGAAAAACAAGAAAAGTAAAATCTTTTGTCCACACGACCTTTCCCTTTTTTTAAAGGCAGTTTCTTGGACTTCCTTTCAGAAAAACAAATAATTATATGTGAGAGATGTATCTGTTCACAAACTCTTAATTATACATCTTTATTTATTTACTTTGAGCCAAGGTCTCACTCTGTTGCCAAGGTTGGAGTGCAGAGGTGCAATGACAGCTCACTGGCAGCCTCAATCTCCCAGGCTCAGCCTATCCTCCAACTTCAGCCTTCCAAGTAGCTGGGACTATAGGTGTGTACCATCACCATGCCCAGCTAATTTTCTGTATTTTTTTGTAGAGATGGGGGGCGTCTCACTGTGTTGCCCAGGCTGGTCTCGAACTCCTGGCCTCAAGTGATCCACCCTCTTCATCCTCCCCAAGTGCTGGGATTATGGGTGTAAGCCACTGGGAAATAATGCATCCTAAGGGAAGACGGCTTCAGGCAGACACATTTGGCACAATAATAAGCCCCAGGTGATGGAGTATAGGGGTGGTGCCTGTCTCTCTTACCAGTCTAGTTTCTTTTTCTTTTTTCTTTTTTTTTTTTTTGAGACGGAGTCTGGCTCTGTCACCCAGGCTGGAGTGCAGTGGCGTGATCGCGACTCACTACAAGCTCCGCCTACCGGGTTCACGCCGTTCTCCTGCCTCAGCCTCCCGAGTAGCTGGAACCACAGGCGCCCACCACCACGCCCAGCTAAGTTTTTGTATTTTTAGTAGAGATGGAGTTTCACCGTGTTAGCCAGGATGGTCTCGATTTCCGGACCTCGTGATCCACCGGCCTCGGCCTCCCAAAGTGCTGGGATTACAGGCGTGAGCCACCGCGCCCGTCCGTTTCTTTTTCTTTTCTTTTCTTTTTTTTTTTTTTTTTTTTTGAGATGGAGTCTTGCTTTGATACCCAGGCTAAAGTGCAGTAGCACGATCTCGGCTCACTGCAACCTCCACCTCCCGGGTTCAAGCGATTCTCCTGCCTCAGCCTCCCAAGTAGCTGGGATTACAGGCACGCACCACCACACTTGACTAATTTTTTGTTTGTTTTTTTTTTTGAGATAGAGTCTCACTCTGTAGCCCAGGCTGGAGTGCAGTGGCGTGATCTTGGCTCACTGCAACCTCTGCCTCCCGGGTTCAAGTAATTATCCTGCCTCAGCCTCCTGAATAGCTGGGATTACAGGCGCCGGCCACCATGGCTGGCTAATTTTTGTATTTTTAGTAGAGACGGGGTTTCACCATATTGGCCAGGCTAGTCTCGAACTCCTGACCTGAAGTGATTCACCCACCTTGGCCTCCCAAAGTGCTGGGATTACAGGTGTGAGCCACCATGTCTGGCCTACTCGTCTAGTTTCTAACCCAGCCATCTGGAACAGAATGTCCCTGGCCTGAGTTGTCTCAGTCCCTAGGCTAAATATGAATAAAATCTAGAAAGCTTTCTTCTCTTTACATATACATATGTCTCTTTTTTTAGAGACAGATCTCACTCTGTTGTCCAGACTGCAGTAGAGTGGTATGATCGGAGCTCACTGCAGCCTCCACCTTCTGGGGTCAAGTGATCCTCCTGCCTCAGCCTCCTAAATAGCTGGAACTACAGGCTTGCACCACCCCACCTCACTAATATTTGAATTTTTTTTTATAGAGACAGGGTCTTGCCATGTTGTCCAGGCTGGTCTCAAACTCCTGGCATAAGCAATCCTCCTGCCTTAGCCTCCCAAAGTGTTGGGATTATAGGCGTGAGCCACTGTATTTGACTAGAGCTGTTTTCAATTTGAACTTTATAAGATATAGGCCTAGAAGTAATGATTTTCCCTTCACTTTGTCCATGTGGGAAAGTATGTTGGTAAAGTCGGGAGAGTGGCCTTGCTTCCCGCTTCTATGAGAACACACCAGGGAAGATAGCATGGCTTCAGCCCATTGAGTTTGCCAGAGAATGGAGTGCTGCTTTGGCCTCCTGTTCATCAACATGGGTGGTGCCCAGTGCCCTCTGTCATGTTGGCGATGCTATAGTACCTCGTTATTCAGTCAAAACTAATCTAGGTGTTGCTAGAAGTTTTTTTTTTTTTTTTGAGATGGAGTCTCACTCTGTCACCCAGGCTGGAGTACAGTGGTGTGATCACTGCAACCTCTGCCTCCTGGGTTCAAGTGATTCTCCTGCCTCAGTCTCCCAAGTAGCTGAGACTACAGGTGCATGCCACCACAACCAGCTAATTTTTTATTTTTAGTAGAGACGGTGTTTCACTATGTTGGCCAGGCTGGTCTCGAACTCCTGACCTCAGGTGATCCACCCACCTCCCAAAGTGCTGGGATTACATGTGTGAGCCACTGTGTCTGGCCTAGAAGGTATTTTGTAGATGTGATTAGTATCTACTACCAATTGAGTTTAAGTAAAGGAAATTATCCTCAATAATCTGGGTGGAGGCAGGGCGAGGTGGGTCACACCTATAATCCCAGCACTTTGGTAGGCCAAGGCAGGAGGGTCGCTTGAGCCCAGGAGTTTGAGACCAACCTGGGCAACATGGCACACTCCCATCTCTACCAAAAAAATACAAAAATTAGCCGGGTGTGGTGGTGTGTGCCTGTAGTCCCAGCTACTTGGGAGGCTGAGGTGGGAGAATCACTTGAGCCTGGGAGGCAGAGGTTGAAGTGAGCTGAGATAGTGCCACTGCACTCCAGCCTGGGTGACAGTTAGATCCTGTGCTACTCCCTTTCCCCCCAAAATAATAATCTGGATGGACCTCATTCAATCAGTTGAAAAGTCTTCAGAACTGAGGTTTCCCTGAAGAAGAAGAAATTTGTGAATTGTAGCATCAATTCTTTTAAATTTTTATATGTAATTAAATAAATATAAATAAACGCCAGGTGTGGTGGCTCACACCTATAATCCCAACACTTTGGGAGGCTGAGGCAGGCAGATTGCTTGAGCTCAGAAGTTCAAGACCAACCTGGGCAACATGACAAAACCCCATCTCTACAAGAAATACAAAGAATTAGCCAGCTATGGTGGCATGTGCCTGTGGTCCCAGCACTTAGGAGGCTGAGGCAGGATAACTGCTTGAACCTGGGAGGCAGAGGTTGCAGTGAGCTAAGATCACACCTCTGTACTCCAGCCTGGGCGACAGAATGAGAATCTGTCTGGAAAAAAAAAAAAACAACAAAAAACACCAAGACATTAGAAGTCCAAAATCAGACTAGCTGATGCATCAAGAATATCTGTAGGCTGAGTGAGCTCATGGAGTCCTAGGGAAGGCAAATCAGAGGCCAGAACTCCAAGGTCAAATCCAGGTTAACCAGAACACTCTGGTTTACCTGGCAGCAGCACAGATGGATGTCATCATGGTCTGGGACAGGACACCAGCAAGTCTCGACTGCATCACCTTCCCTGATGTTCCTGTGGGGTTGTCTCCCTGTATCTGGCCGAGTCCCTGGCCCTGGCCCTGACAAATGGGTTGTGATGAGGAGGATCAGGGGTTGGAGGCACCGCTGTAGCCCTGGGGGCCGCTCCCGTTATTGCCACCCCCATCACCCAGCCCCTCTCCACTAGGGCAGAGTGGAGTGCGCCGGCTCAGGCAGCAGGGGGCGCTACTGGCTCTTCTGGAGAGGGAAAGGTGGCAAAGTCACAGAAAAGCGTTGGTTTTATAAATACGTTGATCCCAGCACTTTGGGTGGCTGTGGCAGGCGGATCACATGAAGTCGGGAGTTCGCGACCAGTCTGACCAACATAGTGAAACCCCGTCTCAACTGAAAATACAAAATTATCCATACGTGGTGGTGCCCACCTGTAGTCTTAGCTACTCGGGAGGCTGAGGCAGGAGAATCGCTTGAACTTGGGAGGTGGAGGTTGCAGTGTGCTGAGATCACACCACTGCACTCCAGCCTGGGCAACTGGAGCGAGACTCTGTCTCATAAAATAATAAAATAAAATAAAATAACGTTGAATAAAAGATTAGTTTTTTTTACAACATTAGTTGTAAGTCACATGTCAATTTCACAGATAATATGTGAAAAACAAGTGTCTTAGAATCTTAGAAATACATATTGCTTTGACTTGGTTCTTTCAGTAACCCTAAGAACCATAGGTAAAAGTTATCTGTTTACCGATAGGAAAATTGAGGCTCAGTGACAGGGTAACTTTTCCCAAATGTAAGGCTTTAGTCCAACAGAACCTTTTTTGTCCTACAGCTTTCGCTGGAGCCAGTGATACTCTGACATTTCTGCTTAGCAGAGATTTGGGGGCAGCAAATGGGTTGGATGGAGCCGGGGCTAGCTGGTCGTGATAGCGACTGGGAAAGATAATAAGTTTGCTTGGGGTGGCTTTGGTGGCACTAATAGAGATTGTGGGAGGGATTCCAACCCCTCAGCCACTTCCTTGGCACTGCCACTGCTTGGAGCCATGAATAGTGCTTCCAAGGCTTGTCTCCCAAAGTGCTGGGATTACAGGCATGAGGCACTGTGCCCGGCCTCTTATTACTTCTTTATTTAAATATTTACTGAGCATCTACTATGTGGCCAGTCCTGGATGGTGACTGATCCCTGCCTTGCCCACTGGTGACACCTACTCTGCCCGTCACCCCTCAACTCCCCAAAACTCCAGTTTATCTGATGCCATCCTGCCCCTCAGCTTCCCTGGAACCGGGTCCCTGATGTCTCAGGGCTGCCTCTGAAATGCTGAGGGTCTGTGGGGACTCCACAAAGCCACCAAATGCAGCCAATGCCTGCTCCCTGCCAGGGGCCACTGCAACATTCCTCGGTCTCCTCATAACAGAGTCTAAAGTTTCTAAGCTAATGAGGCCAGGGCCCTGATCTTGGCCCCCAGATGCGCCATTAGCTCTGCTCAGAAGGAAGATTACAGCTCCAGGCTCCTGGTCTGACCCTGAATGTCACAGAAACTTCTGTTTGGTGATAGAGCACGTCTAAGAGGAAACGGGGCCTGAGAGTGTCTCTCCACACAGATTACTGTGCTTCTTAAAATGTGAGCTGGAGCATCATCTTTGCATACAAAGAAAATGTGTTCAGCCTATATTGACTTATATTCAGCTAACTTTTTTTTTTTTTGAGGCGGAGTCTCGCTCTGTCGCCCAAGTTGGAGTGCAATGGCTTGATCTTGGCTCACTGCAAGCTCCGCCTCCCGGGTTCACGTCATTCTCCTGCCTCAGCCTCCCGAGTAGCTGGGATTACAGGCATGTGCCACTACGCTCAGTTAATTTTGTATTTTTAGTAGAGATGTGGTTTATCCATGTTGGTCAGGCTGGTCTCGAACTCCCAACCTCAGGTGATCCGCCCGCCTCGGCCTTCCAAAGTGCTGGGATTACAGGCATGAGCCACCGCACCCAGCCATTTTTGTATTTTTAGTAGAGATGGGGTTTCGCCATGTTGGCCAGGCTGGTCTTGAACTCCAGACCTCAAGTGATCCACCTCCCTTGACCTCCCAAAGTGCTGGGATTATAGGCATGAGCCACTGCACCCAGCCTCAGCTAAGAATTTTGTTTCACAGTCTAATCGTAAAGGATCCTAGCAAATAGGCCTTTAGTAAAGTGTTGTGGTTTCTTTATGGTTTTGAAAGCCAATGTAACATTACAGCAAATTTAATTTTGGATGAAGAAAACATCTCGTCCTAACCCAACCACCTTAGCACAATGGTTGCACAATCACTCTTTTTTTTTTTTTTTTTTTTTGAGATGGAGTTTCTCCCTCGTCGCCCAGGCTGGAGTGCAATGGTGCAATCTCAGCTCACTGCAATCTCCACCTCCCAGGCTCAAGTGATTCTCCTGCCTCAGCCTCCTGAGTAGCTGGGATTACAGGAGCCCACCACCATGCCCAGCTAATTTTTGTATTTTTAGTAGAGATGGGGTTTTCACCATGTTGGCCAGGCTGGTCTCGAACTCCTGACCTTAGGTGATCCACCCACCTTGGCCTCCCGAAGTGCTGGGATTACAGGCATGAGGCACCGTGCCCAGTCTCTTATTATTTCTTTATTTAAATATTGAGCATCTACTATGTACCAGTCACACTGAATATACATCACTGTGCACAGTGTTGTTTTTTTTGTTTGTTTGTTTGTTTGTTTTGGTAGAGATGGGGTCTCACTATTTTGCCCAGGCTGGTCTTGAACTCCTGGCTTTAAGTGATCCTCCTGCCTCAGCCTCCCAAAGTGCTGGGATTTCAGGCCTGAGCCACCACACCCAGCCCTGCACAATGTTCTTAGTTATAATCTTAGTCTATTATATATACTCTTCTTGAAAGAGCAGACTCATAACTGACTCATAAACATTTTTCTGGCTTTCTACGCTATTTAGAGAGGGGTCCCTACAGCATTGTCCTGGGTTCTTTTGTCACATAAAGGGAAATTTTTACAATGTCTGGTACCCTTGATATCCTGCAAATGAAGAAGAAAGATATTGTCAAATTCCTTGTGGAAGAAACCCACTTAGGTGGCACCAATCTTGACTTCCAAATGGGACAGGACATCTCCAAAAGGAAAAGTGATGGCATCTACCTTATAAATCTGAAGGGGGCTGGGCGAGGTGGCTCACGCCTGTAATCCCAGCACTTTGGGAGGCTGAGGCAGGAGGATAGCTTGAGCCCAGGAGTTTGAAACCCACCTGGGTGACATGGCAAGACTCCATCTCTACAAAAAATGTTTTTTAAATCAGCCGGGCATGGTGGCACTCAACCATCCTAGCTACTTGGGAGTCTGAGGCGGGAGAATCACTTGAGCTCAGGAGTTTGAGGTTGCAGAGAGCTATGTTTGCACCATTGTACTCCTGCCTGGGTGACAGAGCAAGACTCTGTCTCAAAACAACAAAAGAAAAACAAAACAACAAATAAAAACAACTGGAGATGACCTGGGAGAAGCGTCTGCTGGCCACTCTGCCACTGTGGCCTTCGAAAACCCAGCTGTCGCCCGTGTCATACCCTCCAGGAATACTGGCCAGCGGGCTGTGCTGAAGTTTGCTGCTGCCACTGAAGCCACTCTCACTGTTGGCCACTTCACTCTTCACTCTTGGAACCTTCACTAACCAGATCCAGACTGGGATCCATTCTGGGAGCCACGTCTTCCTTTTTTTTTTTTTTTTTGAGATGGAGTCTCGCTCTGTTGCCCAGGCTGGAGTGCAGTAGCGCGATCTCGGCTCACTGCAAGCTCCGCCTCCCGGGTTCACGCCATTCTCCTGCCTCAGCCTCCCGAGTAGCTGGGACTACAGGCGCCCGCCACCACACCCGGCTAATTTTTTGTATTTTTAGTACAGACGGGGTTTCACCATGTTAGCCAGGTTGGTCTCGATCTCCTGACCTCGTGATCTGCCTGTCTCGGCCTCCCAAAGTGCTGGGATTACAAGTGTGAGCCACCGCGCCCGGCCTGGGAGCCACGTCTTCTGATGGTTACTGATCCTGGGGCTGACCACTAGCCCATCACAGAAGTGTTTCATGGTAACCGGCCTGCCATGGCTCTTGGTCACAAAGATTCTCCTTGACACTGCGTGGACACTGCCATTCCAAGCAACGAGAAAGGAGCTCCTGAGTGAGTCTGATGTGGTGGGTGCTGGCCGGGAAGTTCTGTGCATGTGTAGCACCATCTCCTGTGATCACCATAGGACCTCATGCCTGAGCTCTACTTCTGCAGAGATTCTAAAGATATTATAGGCCGGGCACAGTGGCTCACGCCTGTAATCCCAACACTTTGGGAGGTCAAGGCGGGCGGGTCACTTGAGGTCAGGAGTTCAAGACTAGCCTGGCTAACATGGCAAAACCCCATCTCTACCAAAAATACAAAAATTAGCCAGGTGTGGTGGCATGCACCTGTAGTCCCAGCTACTACGGAGGCTGAGGTGGGAGAATCCCTTGAAAACAGGAGGCAGAGGTTGCAGTGAGCCGAGATGGTGACACTACCCTCCAGCCTGGGCGACAGAGCAAGACTTGGTCTCAAAAAAAAGATATTTTAAACCAAAAAAAAAATTCTAAGGCCTCCCAACCATCTGAATGGACCCATCCTCTTGGCCAAGGGCATTCCAGAGTTACCTGAAAATCCAGTTCAGGTCATGATGGAAGAGGGGGTTGGACATGGCTCCTTATACCCCTCCAGCATTAACACCAACACAGACCTTAAGTCTCATAAGAAACATCTCTATTCTGTCTAAAGCCTGCTACTTGGAGGCTTCATCTGTATGAAATAACCTAGGTGTCCAGGTGTCCACAACCTCTTATTCTAACCCAGACGTTCCTTTCTACTGATAATAACTTTCAACCAATTGCCAATCAGAACATTTTTAAGTCTACTTATGACCTGGAAGCGCCCCTCACCCTTCGAGTTGTCCCATCCTTTGCATTGTCCTGCCCTTCCAGATCGAACCAGTGTAAATCTTACATGTATTGATTGATGTCTCATGTCTCCCTAAAATTTATAAAAGCAAGCTGTACCCCGACCACCTACATGTCGTCAGGACCTCCTGAGGCTATGTTACAGCATGTTTTTTTTCTTTTTTTTTTTTTTTTGAGATGGAGTCTCGCTCTGTCACCCAGGCTGGACTGCAGTGGCGCGATCTCGGCTCACTGCAAGCTCTGCCTCCCAGATTCACGCCATTCTCCTGCCTCAGCCTCCCCAGCAGCTGGGGCTACAGGCGCACGCCGCCACGCCTGGCTAATTTTTTTTGTATTTTTAGTAGAGACGGGGTTTCACCATGTTAGCCAGGATGGTCTCGATCTCCTGACCCTGTGATCCGCCCACCTCAGCCTCCCAAAGTGCTGGGATTAAAGGCGTGAGCCGCCGTGCCCAGCCCAAGCATGTTCTTAACTTTGGCAAAATAAACTTTTTAGGCCAGGCGTGGTGGTTCACGCCTGTAATCCTAGCACTTTGGGAGGCCGAGGCGGGCAGATCACCTGAGGTCAGGAGTTCAAGACCAGCCTGGCAAACATGGTGAAACCCTGTCTCTACTAAAAATACAAAAATTAGCCAGGCGTTGTGGTGGGTGCCTATAATCCCAGCTACCCAGGAGGCTGAGGCAGGAGAATTGCTGGAAACCTGGAGGCAGAGGCTACAGTGAGCCAAGATTGCACCACTGCACTCCAGCCTGAGCGACACAGTGAGACTCTGTCTCAAAAAAAAAAAAAAAACTTTCTAAGTTGCCTGAGATCTGTCTCAGATATTTTGGGTTCACAATACTGAAAAAGAATAGGTCACTGCTGAAAGGCAGTTACCAACGAGGACCTTAAGGGCAAATGAACTGCCATCCGAGGTTGCAGACTTGTCTGAAGGTGTGCAGGTGCCCTCTGTCCCTATTAAGTAGGTCCCTACTGAAGAACACAGCACTCAGACTGCCATTGAAGATGGGTCTAGACCAGGCACAGCGGCTCATGCCTATAATCCTACTACTTTGGGAGGTTGAGGTGAACAGATCACTTGAACCCAGAAGTTCAAAACCAGCCTGAGCAACCTGGCAAAACCCCATCTCTACAAAAAACACAAAAATTAGCCCGGTGTGGTGGTGCCAGCCTGTGGTCCCAGCTACTTGGGGGGCTGAGGTGGGAGGATCACTTGAGCCCAGGAGGTCAAGGCTGCAGTGAGCCATGATTTCACCACTGCACTCCAGCCTGGGTGACAGAGCAAGACCTTGTCTCAAAAAAAAAGAAGAAAAAAAAGACCAAAATGGTGAAACCCCATCTCTACTAAAAACACAAAAATTAGGCCGGGCGCTGTGGCTCACGCCTGTAATCCCAGCACTTTGGGAGGCAGAGGCGGGTGGATCACGAGGTCAGGAGATCGAGACCGTCCTGGCTAACACAGTGAAACCCCGTCTCTACTAAAAATACAAAAAATTAGCCGGGCGTGGTGGCGGGTGCCTGTAGTCCCAGCTACTCAGGAGGCTGAGGCAGGAGAATAGCGTGAACCCGAGAGGCGGAGCTTGCAGTGAGCCGAGATTGCACCACTGCACTCCAGCCTGGGTGATAGAGCAAGACTCTGTCTCAAAAAAAAAAAAAAAAAAAAAAATTAGCTGGGCATGGTGGTGCACGCCTGTAGTCTCTGCTACTTGGGAGGCTGAGGCAGGAGAATCACTTGAACCCAGGAGACAGAGGTTACAGTGAGCCAAGATCGTACCACTGCACTTCAGCCTGGGCGACAGAGCGAGATTCCGTCTCAAAAAAAAAAAAAAAGTGCTCTTAAGCTGTTCTTCTACAAGCTTTTAAACAGGAAATAGAAATAAGGTTGAGGGAAAATAAACATCAGCTTAAAAAAACAAAGCATTATTCCTGTTTTTACAGTCTCCATGATTATAATTTTAAAAATGTAACACATTATAGAAATTTTGGGAAATCACTGTAAAAAGATCCTATCCCACACCCTGACAACCCCTGGTCCCTTTCCTACATGTTTCTCTCTATGCGTTTTGTACAAAAGAACCATCATATGTCCTTCTTCCCTGACATTATGTCATAAGCACTTTCCCATGTTGTTACCTACTCATCTTGCAAAATTGTCTTTGCTTATAGATATTTTCAGCCTTACTAGCATTTTCCAGGTTTTCCCAGCAGCAGACTTCTCAAGCATTACTGGAAAGGTGCCGAAATGATTATGTGAATTGGGATTTGTTCTCAATAGTTCCCTTGTGTCCGGAACTGTCTGGTTTCAAAAAAAAAGAAAAGAAAAGAAAAGAAAAAAGAAAAAAAAGAAAAGGGGAGAAAACATTTGGTTAAGAGTAGGGCCCCCATACTTACACACCGGCAGCACTCCAGGGAAATGGCCGGTGCTCAGTGGGGAGTGGCCAAGTGGAATACTGAGGGAGACTAGATTCTTGGCTCTGGATTGCTCAAGGTGGGTACCACCCTCACCTTAGCAAAAATTCCTGGATCCCAGGCATTGCACAGAAACAGAGATCTGCCAGACTACGAGAAACCTCAGGGACTTAATCAAAGACCATGATGGACTGTCCTTCTGCTACGTCCTTGGCCCCATTTAAGCCTCTTAGTGGCTATAGAAGGTGAGTGTATTAATCTATTCTCACATTGCTGTAAAGAAATACCAGAGACTGGGTCATTTATAAAAAGAGGTTTCATTGGCTCACGCTTCATCAGGCTGTACAGGAAGCATAGCGGCATCTGCTTCTGGGGAGGCCTCAGGAAACTTCCAATGATGGCAGAAGCAGAAGTAGGGGGAGCAGGCAGGTCACATGGCCAGAGCAGGAGCAATAGGGAGGGGCAGAGGGGCTACACACTTTTAAATGACCAGATCTCATAAGAACTCACTCACTATTGCGAGAATAGTACTAAGATGATGATGCTAAACCACTCATGAGAAATCCACCCCCACGATCCAATCACCTCCCACCAGGCCCCACCTCTGACACTGGGGATTACATTTCAACATGAGATTTGGGCAGGACATCCGAACCATATCAATGAGGGAAACCCAAATATGACTGAGACTGGATTTCCTATTGGTCTGGTGAAATAAAGGCTTGAAGTAGGATTTAAGTTGATTTGATTTAAAGAACATAACTAGGATGTTTCTTGAAACCCTGAGGTTGTGGATGCAATAGCCCCCATTCCTCATTCATTCTTTCGAGAATTTGGCTAATGTTGGCTGGGCACAGTGGCTCACACCTGTAATCCCAGCACTTTGGGAGGCCGAGGCGGGCAGATCACTTGCAGCCAGGAGTTCGAGACCAGTCTGACCAACACAGCAAAACCTTCTCTTTTAAAAATACAAAAACTAGCTGGGCGTAGTGACATGCCCCTGTAATTCCAGCTACTCAGAAGACTGAGGCACAAGAATTGCTTGAACCTGGGAGGCACAGGTTGCAGTGAGCTGAGATTGCACCACTGCACTCCAGCCTGAGCAATAGAATGAGACTCTGTCTCAAAAACAAACAAAAACGCCAGGTGTGGTGGCTCATGCCTATAATCCCAGCACTTTGGGAGGCCAAGGTGGGCGGATCACCTGCGGTCAGGAGTTCAAGACCAGCCTGGCCAACATGGAGAAATGCTGTCTCCACTAAAAAATACAAAATTAGCCAGGCGTGGTGGCACATGCTTGTAATCCCAGCTACTCAGGAGGCTGAGGCAGGAGAATCGCTTGAACATGGAAGGTGGAGGTTGCGGTGAGCTGAGATCACACCACTGCACTCCAGCCTGGGCAACAAGAGCAAAACTCTGTCTCAAAAAAAAGAAATTGACTAATATTTATTGAGTACTTAGCATTGTACTAGGTACTGGAAATGCTTTTTTTTTTTTGTACTGACATTGTCCCTGCCTGATGAAGCAAGTAAATTATGACAAATAGAAATTCATGGTAAAAAGGAATTGAAGAGGTTGAAGTGAAAAAAGATAAGGTATGGGACGTGCGTGGTGGCTCATGCCTGTAATCCCAGCACTTTGGGAGGCCGAGGTGGTCGGATCACAAGGTCAGGAGTTTGAGACCAGCCTGGCCAACATGGTGAAACCTCGTCTCTACTAAAAATACAAAAATTAGCCGGCCGTGGTGGTGCACGCCTGTAATCCCAGCTATTCAGGAGGCTAAGGCAGGAGAATCGCTTGAACCTGGGAGATGGAGGTTGCAGTGAGCCGAGTGCACTCCAGCCTGGGCAACAGAGCGAGACTCCGTCAAAAAAAAAAAAAAAAAAAAAAAGGACAGTGATAAGGCATGGAGAGGAGAGGGTAAACCTACTCTGCTAAAATAGAGTGGGTCAGGGCTGGGCATGGTAGCTCACACCTGTAATGCCAGCAGTTTCAGAGGCCAAGAAGGGCAGATCATCTGAGGTCAGGAGTTCGAGACCAGCTGGGCCAATAGATGAAACTCTGTCTCTACTAAAAATATATATATATACAAAAATTAGCTGGATGTAGTGTCAGGCGCCTGTAATCCCAGGTACTCGGGAGGCTGAGGCAGGAGAATCACTTGAACCCAGGGGACGGAGGTTGCAGAGAGCCAAGATCACGCCACTGCACTCCAGCCTGGGCGACAGAGCAAGATTCTGTCTCAAAAAAAAAAAGAAGAAGGCCAGGCACGGTGGCTCACGTCTATAATCCCAGCACTTTGGGAGGCCGAGGTGGGCGGATCACTTGAGGTCAGAAGTTCAAGAAAGACCAGCCTGGCCAACCCAGCAAAACCTTGTCTCTACTAAAAATACAGAAATTAGCCGGGCGTGGTGGCACATGCCTGTAATCCCAGTTACTCGGGAGGCTGAGGCAGAAGAATCACTTGAACCCGGGAGGCAGAGGTTGCAGTGAGCTGAGATCACACCACTACACTCCAGCCTTGGAGATACAGTGCGACTCTGTCTCAAAAAAGAAAAGAAAAAAAAAAGTGGTCAGGGCAAGCTTCTCTGAGGAGGTGACATTCAAGCTAAGACCTCAGAGATAAGCAGTCAGCCGTGCTGTGGCTGAGGGGATTGCATGTGCAAAGGACCTGCAGTAGGAAAAAGCTCAATATAGTAACAGGACTGAAGGAAGACCTGTATGCCTGGAGCACTGTGGGGTTATGAAACGAGGGAGGCAGGGAGCTGGAGAAGTAGCAAAGAAGTGGATCATCCAGTCTTACAGGTCACCTGTGCTATTTATTGTCAGTGCACTCTGATTTGAGCTTTTAAAAAGCTGGTGGTGGCCGGACACGGTGGCTCACGCCTGTAGCACTTCTCCAGCACTCTGGGAGGCTGAGGCAGGCAGATCACTTGAGGTCAGGAGTTCGAGATTAGCCTGGCCAACATGGTGAAACCCTGTCTCTACTAAAAATACAAAAATCAGCCGGGTGTGGTGGTAGGCACCTGTAATCTCAGCTACTTCAGAGGCTGAGGCAGAAGAATTGCTTGAACCTGGGAGGCGGAGGTTGCAGTGAGCTGAGATCGCACCACTGCGCTCCAGCCTGGGCAACAGAGCAAGGCTCCATTTCAAAATAAATAAATAAATAAAAAGTTGGTGGTATAGGCTGGGCACAGTGGCTTACATCTGTAATCCCAGCACTTTGGGAGGTGGAGGCGGGAGGGTCATTTGAGCTCAGGAGTTCAAGACCAGTCTGGGCAACATACAGAGACCCTGTCTCTGCAAAAAATCAAAATCTGGCGTTGTGGGTTTTGCCTGTGGTCCCTGTTACTCGGGAGGCTGAGGGGAAAGAATCACTTGAGCTTGGGAGGTTGAGGCTGCAGTGAGCTGAGATTGTGCCACTGCACTCTAGCCCGGGCAACAGAGCAAGACCTCCCCACTCGAAAAAAAAAAAAAAGAAAATTTGGTGGCTTATGCATTGGGGGAAGAAAGGATGGCTCCAGAGAGGCAGTAAGGATGCTGTGGGAGATTCTGTAGGATGGCTCACCCGGCTTCTTCTCCTTTGCCTTCCCTTGCTATACTGGCTGGAGAGCAAAACCCCACATTCCCAGGCTCCCTTGCAGCTGGGGATGGCCATGTCATGTGACACAGCTTTGGCCAATGAGATGCAGGCACAGGTCTCTGGGGGAGGGTTTCCCTTCCCGAATGAAGGAACAAAGACCAAGTGAGAAGGCTTTTGCCCTCGACCCTTGGCCTCCCCTTTTCTTCTTGTTTGGGTGACAGATGTGATCCCTGGAGGTGAGTGGCTATCTTGTGAAGCATTGCAGATGATGGGGCAGGAAGACGGAACTATCCTGGGCTGCCTCTTTCCATGGTCATTGTCGCATGAGTAAGGTAACGCTTTGCTTCTTTCAGCTGCTGTAATCGGGTTTTTTGATACTTAAAGCTGATTCTGATATGGATACTTTTGCAGTTGTCTAGAAGAGGTCACGTTGGCTTGGATTAAGGTGGTGACGAGGGCTGTATTAGTCCATTTTCATGCTGCTAGTAAAGACATACCCAAGACTGGGTAATTTATAAAGAAAAAGAGGTTTAATGGGCTCACAGTTCCACATAGCTGGGGAGGCCTCACAATCATCAGGGCGAAGGAAGAACAAAGGCGCATCTTACATGGCACCAGACGAACACAGAATGAAAGCCCAGTGAAAGGGGTTTCCACTTATAAAACCATGAGATCTCGTGAGACTTTTTCACTACCACGAGAACAGTATGGGGGAAACTGCCCCCATGATTCAACTGTCTCCCATTGGGTCCCTCCCATAACACATGAAAATTATAGGAGCTACAATTCAAGATGAGATTTGGGTGGAGACACAGCCAAACCATATCAAGGGGGATGGATGGAGAAGAGCAGATGGATTGGAGGTTGTGGAGGACAGCCGCCTGGCCTTGCTGGTGATGAGGACAACAGGACCAAAGGAACGTTTGAGCCATTCATTGAAATCATGCTGCTAGCTAATGGCAAAGGTGAAACTCCAACTTGGCTCTGCATGCCTTACTTGTACACCAGGCATCCCATAAATGTTTGCTACTGATGGTGACCCTCACAGGGCTCAGGTCTTTTCTCCAATGCCTGCCTCATTCCTCTTGGGCTTCCCTAACCTTGGGTTACCATTGGGAGCTGCCCTGGGTTTAGGAAAGCTGAGATGTTAGTGTGGCCAGCCCATCCTCCAGCATTAGCTAAACACTGTCCAAATGTGTGGAGACAGGGGCTTCTCAGCAAACTGTCTGGGGAATGATGACATTCCCAAGGCCCTGATTTCTGCAGGTTTCCTCAGATGTACCCACTTGTCCTTCCAAAGCCCAGAGTTTATTAAGCCCATCAGGCCCACCTGGAACCTGGGCCTCGTCTCCCAGTCAGTCTGTGAAGATCAGGTTAAAACGCTTTGGCTGACTTATCAATAAAATAAAGACACAGATTCAGGAGATTTTCTTCTGCTTCAGGGAACAAATGATTCCCTGGCCGGGCGTGGTGCCTCACACCTGTAATCCCAGCACTTTGAGAGGCCGAGGCAGGTGGATCACTTGAGGCGAGGAGATCAAGACCAGCCTGGCCAATATAGCGAAACCCTGTCTCTACTAAAAATACAAAAATTTAGCTGGGTGTGGTGGCACACATTCTGTAATTCCAGCTACTCAGGAGGCTGAGGAAAGAGAATTGCTTGAACCTGGGAGGCAGAAGTTGCAGTGAGCTGAGACTGCACAACTGCACTCCAGCATGGGCAACAGAGTGAGACTCCATTTCAAAAAAATTAATTAATTAAACAAATAAAGGAAGGGAAATGATAAATTATCCGAAGGGAACATTTCCTCATTTTCTTTTGTTTCCCATGTTACGAGAATAGTTTTTGTTGTAAATTGCACTGCTTCCTTACACCTTTTTTTAAAAAAACAAAACACAGAATAGCTGTTCTCTTAATTACAATAGGAAATAACTATTGTGTCTAATATTTAGGGAACAGAAAGCACAAAGAAAATCACCCATAAGGCTGGGCGCAGTGGCTCATGCCTGTAATTCCAGCACTTTGGGAGGCCGAGGTGGGCAGATCACGAGGTCAGGAGTTCGAGACCAGCCTGGCCAACATAGTGAAACCTCATCTCTACTAAAAATACAAAAAATTAGCCGGGCATGGTGGTGGCGCCTGTAATCCCAGCTACTTGGGAGGCTGAGGCAGGAGAATGGCTTGAACCCGGGAGGCAGAGGTTGCAGTGAGCCGAGATCGCGCCATTGCACTCCAGCCTGGGCGACAGAGTGAGACTCCATCTCAAAAAAAAAAGATAAAAAGAAAATCACCCATAATGCTACCTATCAAAATAATCAAGATGTATTTTTCCATGTATAAATAGTATCATTGAGTAAATAGTATCAGAATCCATAAACTGTTTTAAAGCCTGTTTGTTTCCATTAAATATATCATGTATATTTTCCTATGCTAATAAATAACCTTACAACATAATTTTTAAAGATTGCATGTAATTTATTCATATAAATTACTGAATTACTCCTCTATTATTGGCTATTTAGCTTACACTTTTTGCTACTATAAGGAACACCATGATGGACACCCTTGTCACATGTATCTTTGTACAGATCTCTGACAAATTCCTTGAAATGCAGTTGTTGGATTAAAGCACATATGCACTGTAAGGTTATTTTTTTAGATGGAGTCTTGGTCTTTTACCGAGGCTGGAGTGCAGTGGCATGATCTTTGCTCACTGCAACCTCCGGCTCCCAAGTTCAATCAATTCTCCTGCTCAGCCTTCTGAGTAGCTGGGACTACAGGCACACACATGCCACCACACTCGGCTATTTTTTTTTTTTTTTTGAGATGGAGTCTCGCTCTGTCACCCAGGCTGGAGTGCAATGGTGCGATCTTGGCTCACTGCAACCTCTGCCTCCCGGGTTCAAGCGGTTATCCTGCCTCAGCCTTCTGAGTAACTGGGACTGGTGCAGTAACTGCACCAGTAACTGGGTAACTCAGTAACTGAGTAACACCAGTAACTGAGTAACTGAGTAACTGGTGCACGCTACCACATCAGCTAATTTTGTATTTTTAGTCGGGGGGGGGTTGCACCATGTTGGTCAGGCTGGTCTCGAACTCCTGACCTTGGGTGATCCACCCACCTCGGCATCCTAAAGTGCTGGGATTACAGGCATGAGCCACTGCGCCTGGCTGCACTGTAAGGTTTTTGATGCATATTGGTAAGTCATCCTCCAGAAAGACTATACAACAACGGTGTATGAAAATGCCAATACTAAGTTGCATGTGACCTCCCTGAAGAAATCTGTGTCTCATACTCTGGGAATTTTGTTAAAAATGCACATTCTGGCTGTGCAAGTTGGCTCACACCTATAATCCCAGTGCTTTGGGAAGCGGAGGCAGGAGGATCGCTTGAGGCCAGGAGTTTGAGACCAGCCTGGGCAACATTTGGAGACCATGTCTCTAAAAAATGTAGAAAAAAGCCAGGCATGGTGGCACAGGGGAGGCTGAGAAGGATAGAGGCCGAGGCAGGAGGATCCCTTGAGCCAAGCAGTTCAAGGTTACCGTGAGCTATGATCACACCACTACACTCTAGCCTAGGTGACAGAGCAAGATACGTCTCTCTCTCTCTTTTTTTTCCTCTGTGAAGATTCCAGAAGTAAGATACTGTCTCTTTGAAACAGTTATTTAAAAAAAAAAAAAAAAAAAAAAGATGGCTAGGTGCGGTGGCTCACACCTGTAATCGTAGCACTTTGGGAGGCCGAGGCAGGTGGATCACCTGAGGTCAGAAGTTGGAGACCAACCTGGTCAACATGGCAAAACCCCATTTGTACTAAAAATACAAAAATTAGCCAGGCATCGTGGCACGCACCTATAATCCCCACTACTCAGGAGGCTGAGGCAGGCGAATCACTTGAACCTGGGAGGCAGAGGTTGCAGTGAGCCAAGATCATGCCACTGCACTCCAGCCTGGACCATGGAGTGAGACTCTGTTGGGGGGTAAAAAAAAAAGCAAAGAAAAGAAAAAAAGGAAATCAACTTTCTGTTTGTTTCGTAAGTCAGACATTTTTAAAGATTTGTTGTTTAAGATACAAATAAAGTTTCCATATTGCAATTGGTTATGTCCTTTTTTTTTTAATTAAAAAGCATTTTTATTTTTATTTATTTATTTATTTATTTGAGACGGAGTCTTGCTTGTTGCCCAGGCTGGAGTGCAGTGGTGCGATCTCGCACTGCAAACTCCGCCTCCCGGATTCACGCCATTCTCCTGCCTCAGCCTCCCGACCAGCTGGGACTACAGGTGCCCGCCACCACGCCAGGCTAATTTTTTTTTTTTTTTTTTAGTAGAGATGGGGGTTTCACCGTGTTAGCCAGGATGGTCTCGATCTCCTGACCTCGTGATCCGTCCACCTCGGCCTCCCAAAGTGCTGGGATTACAGGCGTGAGCCACCACGCCCGGCCGCATTTTAAATTTTTTTTAGAGATGGAGTCTTGCTATGTTGTTCAAGCTGATCTTGAACTCCTGGTCTCAATCGATCCTCCCACCTTAGCACCCCTGTCTGGGGTTACATGAGCCACAGTGCCTGGCTGATATGGCTTTTAAGTTTCTTTTAATGCATAGGTTATCCTTCCCTCTCTATTATACCCTTGTGATTTCTTTGTAGTAGAAAACCTAAATTATTTTTTTCTTTTGTTCTCCCTCTCTATCATCTTGTGCTAAATTCTTTTTTTAAACATTAAATTAAAATTATTTTGAGATGATAGGTTGGCCTTAAAGCAAAATGATATCAGTGAGGAAAGTTCAGGCATGCATATTGTCCAGCCCCCTTTTGTAGTGAAACACTGATTCATTCACAAGGCAGTAATCTATAGAAAGAGAATATTGCATTATAATATTCATATGCATGGGTATACTTATTTAAAATAGTTTTTTCATTTTATAAACCAGTGTTTAAGTGGCCTAAACTCCATAGAGTTCTCTCAGTGATGGTTTCTTTCTTTTTTTATTTTCCTGAGACGGAGTCTTGCTCTGTCGCCCAGGCTGGAGTGCAGGGGCGCAATCTCGGCTCACTGCAACCTCTGCTTCCCGGGTTCAAGCAATTCTCCTGCCTCAGGCTCCCGAGTAACTGGTATTACAAGCACCCACCACCATGCCCAGCTAATTTTTGTATTTATTTATTTATTTATTTATTTATTTATTTAGAGATGGAGTCTCGCTCTGCCGCCCAGGCTGGAGGTGCAGTGGCGCCATCTCGGCTCACTGCAAGCTCCGCCTCCCGGGTTCACACCATTCTCCTGCCTCAGCTTCCCGAGTAGCTGGGACTACAGGCATCCGCCACCACACCCGGCTAATTTTTTGTATTTTTTTTAGTAGAGACGGGGTTTCATCATGTTAGCCAGGATGATCTCCATCTCCTGACCTTGTGATCCACCCGCCTCGGCCTCCCAAAGTGCTGGGATTACAGGCATGAACCACTGCGCCTGGCCTAATTTTTGTATTTTTAGTAGAGACAGTGTTTCACCATGGTGGCCAGGCTGGTCTCGAACTCTTGACCTTGTCATCTGCCTGCCTCGGCCTCCCAAAGTTCTGGCGTGAGCCACCATGCCTGGCCATTCAGTGATAGTTTCTAAAAGGTAAAATGAAATCACTGGGCTCATTTTATGTGAAAGAGCGGGGTCTACAGTTACTGTCGAGGGAAACAGCCAGGGCACAGGGCAGAGAGTGTTCGGTGTGGATAAGAACATGAAAGCGCCTCCAGATTAGCTGCTACTTATTAAGAGGATCGAGGCTTTGAGAAACCAAAAAGTTGAAAGACACCTGGTTGCTATGGTCATATAGGCAAAGTAGAGAACAGAGATAATCCTCATTTGCCTACAAGGTAAACAAGGGTTTGGGAGCTGCTTTACCTCTGGAACAGCTTTAATTTCCCACTACCCATTGCAAGGGTGTGGTGAGCAGAGCTTCTTGGCTGAAGTGCTGTGGTCCAGGGGATTAGCCTGCAGTGTGTTAGGGAGAGGGCCTCCCTTCCTTCCTCTCCTCTCTGGGGCCTGTCACCTCCTGCCCTTTGAGTCTAGCCAATGTACACCCTGTCCCAAAAGAGAGTGGCTCCGGGAGAGCCGTGGAGCTGCTGGGCAGGCAGTAGGTCAGGGGGTGACTGAGTGTGGACTCATGTGGATGACATCGGGGACGCCTGGCCCTGGGAATGGGGACGCCTGGCCCTGGGAATAGGGCCAGGCCAGATTATTTTTCTAGCTATCGTGGGCCTCAATATACATTCCTTTCCCTCTGTCCAAGTTGGAAATTCCATTGCACAAGCATCTGTGTGTGTGTGAGCACATGTGTGGTATGAAAAACACAGAGGAAAAAGCTGGGAAGACCCATATTTACAGATTTTCTGGCCCTGAGATCCCAGCCCTCAGCTCTCTGGCCTTTCAGGAAACTTAGATGCAGAACAAAAAAGAAAGAGCTGTCAGTCCTCTCTTAGTCTATTATGGACCACTTTGGAAGGGCTGTGTCAGTTTTACTAAATGGAAAAATCACAATAGCAAATCTAGATTCAAGATATATGACCAGAGCCAGGCACTTTGCTTGCATTATTTCATTTCATTTTGCTTTGTAATCTCTGAGGTACGTGGAAAGGATTGGAGGGAAGCAAAGAAAGGGAGGCTTGGTGAAGCCAAGCAACTTGCTCAAAGTTGAGTTTGAACACATTCGGCCCTTGTGCTATAGCTAATTTGCTCTGTGATTCTAGGCAAATCATATGGTCTCTCTGAGCCTCGGTTTCCCCATCTGCAAAGTGAGAGTAACAGTGATACCTGTAATCCCAGCACTTTGGGAGGCCAAGGTAGGAGGATCACTTGAGGACAGAAGTTCAACACCAGCCTGGGCAACATAGTGAGACCCTGTTTCAAAAAAAAAAAAGTACCTGGATGTAGTGGTGTGCACCTGTGGTCCTAGCAACTTGGGAGGCCAAGGCGGGAGGATGACTTGAGGCCAAAAGTTCAAGACCATCCTGGACAACATAGTGAGACCCTATCTCTAAAATATATATATATATATATATATACACATACCTGAGCATAGCGGTGTGCACCTGTGGTCCTAGCTACTTGGGAGGCTGAGGTGGGAGGATCACTGGAGCCTAGGATTTTGAGGCTGTAGTGAGCTATGATCACATCACTGCAATTTAGTTGGGGCAATAGAGCAAGACACTGCCTCTAAGCACTTTTTAAAAAATAGTAATACTGGCCAGGTGTGGTGGCTCACGCCTGTAATCCCAGCACTTTGGGAAGCCGAGGTGGGTGGATCACCTGAGGTCAGGAGTTCAAGACCAGCCTGGCCAACATGGCGAAACCCCATCTCTACTAAAAAGGCAAAAAATTAGCTGGGCATGATGGTGGGTTCCTGTAATCCTAGCTACTTGGGAGGCTGAGGCAGGAGAATTACTTGACCCAGGAGGCAAAGGAGATCACGCTGTTGCACTCTAGCCTGGGCGACAGAGCAAGGCTCTGTCTCAAAGAAAAAAAAAAGTAATACCTACCCACAGAAATGAATTCAAAGACAAGATGAACTAATGCATGGAAGGTCACTTGAACTAAAGCACTATCTAAAAACAAGGTAAGTTTAGAATGCTGCTTGCTCAGGACAGACCCAGATGTTTTCTTGGTAACAAGGGGTAATGATTTCTTTGCTGAAATCCTCTAGTTAAGAAAGTAGGTCATCTCACTGTATCTTTCTCTTTTCATAAGGTGCAATAAAGCTCATGTCATTTTGACCGAAGAATAAAAAATGAAGCCTGTAGGCCAGGCACGGTGGCTCACTCCTGTAATCACAGCACTTTGGGAGGCCAAGGCAGGTGGATCACCTGAGGTCAGGAGTTTGAGACAAGCCTGGCCAGCATGGCGAAACCCCATCTCTACTAAAAATACAAAAATTAGCCAGGAGTGGTGGCGGGCGCTTGTAATCCCAGCTACTCGGGAGGCTGAGGCAGGAGAATCTCTTGAACCCGGGAGGCAGAGGTTGCAGTGAGCTGAGATTGCGCCACCGTACTCCAGCCTGGGTGACAAGAGCAAAACTCCATCTCAAAAAAAAAAAAAAAAAAAATGAGGCCTGTAAACATTTGTACTTTTCCTGAATTAGCCCGTGTGCTAAAAGACTTTTGCTCCTGAAGAGGCTGCACCTTCTTCAGAGGCAGGCCAAGTTTTAAGTTCTATATATTACCAGTGGCTTCAAGCCAGGTCTTGAGCACTGGTTAGTCTCTTGCCCAATGTCTGGTTGACAAACATTGTATTTCTCCAGTTCCCGGCCAAATACAAAAAATGCCTTGCATTAAGAGATTTAAGATCTCTTACATAGGTAGTATATATATATTTCTCCATTAAAATTTACAAAGGAGCCAGGCAAGGTGGCTCACACCTGTAATCCCAGCACCGTGGGAGGCCAAGGCGGGAGGATCACTTGAAGTCAGGAGGTCGAGACCAGCCTGGCCAACATGATGAAATGCCATGTCTACTGAAAATACAAAAATTAGCCAGGTATGGTGGTGCACGCCTGTAATCCCAGCTACTAAGGTGGCTGAGGCAGAAGAA
This sequence comes from Pongo pygmaeus, assembly GCF_028885625.2. Lineage (NCBI taxonomy): Eukaryota > Metazoa > Chordata > Mammalia > Primates > Hominidae > Pongo > Pongo pygmaeus. The sequence goes on along the minus strand of NC_072392.2, from coordinate 85,963,513 downwards.
TTGCTTGAACCCGGGAGGCAGAGGTTACAGTGAGCTGAGATTGTACCACAGCACTCTAGCCTGGATGACAGAGTGAGACTCTATCTCAAAAAAAAAAAAAGGTACAAAGGAAGTGTTTTGTATTCTTTATTTTTAAAACTTCATTTATTCTACATGCACAAATATATTTATTTATTTATTTTATTTTGAGACGGAGTCTCCCTCTGCCGCCCAGGCTAGACTGCAGAGGCGTGATCTCAGCTTACTGAAACCTTCGCCTCCTGGGTTCAGGAGATTCTCCTGCCTCAGCCTTCTGAGTAGCTGGGATTACAGGCATGCACCACCACACTCGGCTAATTTTTGTATGTTTAGTAGACACAGGGTTTCGCCATGTTGGCCAGCCTGGCCTCAAACTCCTGGCCTCAAGTAATCCACCCACCTCGGCCTCCCAAAGTGCTGAGATTACAGGCATGCACCACCACGCCTGGCTAATTTTTGTATTTTCAGTAGTGACAGAGTTTCGCTATGTTGGCCAGGCTGGTCTCAAACTCCTGACGTCAAGTGATCCGCCTGCCTTGGCCTTTCAAAGTGGCGAAACCCCCCATCTCTACTAGAAATACAAAAATTAGCCAGGTGTTGTCACATGTGCTACTTGGGAGCTAAGGCACAAGCCAACTACTTGGGAGGCTGAGGCACAAGAATCGCTTGAACCCAGTGGGGTGGAGGTTGCAGTGAGCCAAGATTGCACCACTTCACTCCAGCCTGGGTAACAGAGCAAGACTTCATCTCAAAAAAAAGAAAAAAAAAATTGAGTCTCTGAAATAAACTGACAATGGATAGATTAATAGGAGAAAAATCATTTTAATTACCTTCTTGTGCAGGTGAGTCCCAAAATATAAGACTGTAGCTACTGAAAGTAATAGAGGGGCCTGTGGCTTCTGGGGGAGTAGTGGTGACAAGTTATGAGAGGGTGAGGAGAGGAAATGCATGGTGAGCAGAGGTTGTCTTGTTATGCAGATAAAAGATCTCGCAGGTAATAGAAGTTCTCTTGCCGCAGCCCTCAGAAGAACAGGTGATAGTCTGTGATGAACTCTAGGTGTGGGGTCAACCTTCAGTCTCTCCTATGATACAGTTAATCTTCTCTTGTTGATGAGACTCCTAGGGAGGGGATTCATGACAATTCTATTCCTTCTAGAATGTCTATCTGTAATCGCCAAATGGGTTCTTCTTGCCTGCTGCCTGGAAAAGCCAGTACAATGAGAACAGCAGGAGTGTTACAGCAGAGAAGGAATTTAATGATTGCAAGGCAGCCGAGTGGAAGGACAGGAGATAATTCTCAATCCACCTCTCTGAGAATTCAGAGGCTGGGATTTTTCAAGAATCGTTTGGCGAGCAGGGGGCTAGGGAACAGGTAATGCTGACTGGTTGGGTCTGCAATGAAATCACAGGGGGTTGAAGATGTCTTCTTGCCTTGAGTCAGTTCCAGGGTGGGGTGGCAGGTCTGGTTGAATCAGTTTCTTGGTATAGGTTACTGGTCCAGGTGGTGCCAGCTTGTCCATCAGAATGCAAGTTCTGAAAAATACCTCAGGCCGGGCACGGTGGCTCATGCCTGTAATCCTAGCACTTTGGGAGGCCAAGGTGGGTGGATCAGGAGGTCAGGAGATCAAGACCATCCTGGCTAACACGGTGAAACCCCGTCTCTACTAAAAAAACAAAAAATTAGCCGGGCGTGGTGGCAGGCACCTGTAGTCCCAGCTACTCGGGAGGCTGAGGCAGGAGAATGGCGTGAACCCGGGAGGTGGAGCTTTCAGTGAGCCGAGATAGCGCCACTGCACTCCAGCCTGGGTGACAGAGCGAGACTCTGTCTCAAAAAAAAAAAAAAGAAAAAAAAAGGAAAAATACCTCAAATACCACACTTAGGTTTTATCATAATGATGTTATCTATAGGAGCAATTGGGGGGGTGGGTTACACATCTGGTCACCTCTGGCAACATGACTCCTGAACTGTAATTCCAACCTTGTGGCCAATTTGTTAGATTTACAAAGGTGGTTTCGGTCCCACAGCAAATAGGGAATTTGTTTTGGGAAGGAACTATTAATCATCTTTTAAAGTTAAACTGTAAACTAAACTTCCATAGTTAGCTTAGCCTAGGCCCATGAATGAGCAAAGACAGTTAGCTTGTGAGGTTAGAAGCAAGCTGAAGGCACTACGTCACATTTATCTCACTGTCATAATTTTTGCAAAGGCAGTTTCATGTCTTTAGGCAGACAAGGGAAATTCAGAGAGACCCCTTCTTGTGTTTTAGGGAAGAAAGAGGTTGTGAGCAGGAGATCAGAGAGACCTTGGTTCTGAGGTTGCCTCCAGTCTCCATTAGTTCAAAATACTCAGCATGCCGAAGTGCCATACTTTTTTTTTTTTTTTTTTTGAGATGGAGTCTCACCCTTTCGCCCAGGCTGGAGGCTGGAGTGCAATGGCACGATCTCGGCTCACTGCAACCTCCGCCTCCCGGGTTCAAGTGATTCTGCTGCCTCAGCCTCCCAAGTAGCTAAGATTACAGGTGCACGCCATCACGCCCGGCTAATTTTTTGTGTCTTTAGTAGAGATGGGGTTTCACCATGTTAGCCAGGCTGGTCTCAAACTCCTGACCTCGTGATCAGCCCACCTCGGCTTCCCAAAGTGCGGGGATTACGCGCCCGGCCCAAAGCACCATACTTTAGTGCATCACTTTCTGAGCCCATAGCTTAGAGCAGGTAGAGCAAGGCTCAGAGCACAAGAAGGAGAGGAGGTGGGGTGGCGAGATCATGCAGTGCTCTGTGGGCCTTAGGAATTTGGATTGTACTTTTTTGTTTTTTTTTTTAGACAAGGTCTAGCTCTATTGCCCAGGCTGGAGTGCAGTGGTGCAATCACGGCTCACTGCATCCTCCACCTCCGGGGTACAAGTGATCCTCCCACCTCAGCCTCCCTACTAGCTGGGACCACAGGCGCATGCCACCACACTTGGCTAATTTTTTGTATTTTTTGTAGAGACAGGGTTTTGCCATGTTGCCCAGGCTGGTCTCGAACTCCTGACCTCAAGCAATCCACCCACCTCCGCCTCCCAAAGCACAGATTATAGGCATAAGCCACCATGCCCGGCCCTGGCTTCTATTTGAAGACCACAACAAGAAGTCATTAAACCTTTTTTAGAAAAAAAAATGGTAAAATTCACAAAACAAAAGTTGCCATTTTAATGTGTACAATTCAGTGATATTTAGTACACTCAATGTTGTGCAACTATCATTATCCAGTTCCAGAACATTTTCCTCACCCCAGAAGGAAAACCCTAAACCCTTTCAGCAGTCACTCCCCATCCCTCCCCCACCCACTGCCTGCCCGCTGCAGCCCCAGCCCCTGGCAACCCCTAACCTGCTTCCTGTCTTACGAATTTGGCTCTTCTGAACATTTCATACAACTAGAGTCATACAACACACAGCCTTTTTAAACTGGCTTCTTTTATTCAGCGTCACGTTTTCTAGATTCATCCATGTTATAGCATGGATCAGTACATGGAAACTTTTTATTTATTGAATTAATTAATTTTTATTTATTTATTTATTTTTTGAGACAGAGTCTCACTCCGTCACCCAGGCTGGAGTGCAGTGGTGCATCTCGGCTCACTGCAACCTCCGCCTCCAGGGTTCAAGTGATTCTTACGCCTCATCCTCTCAAGCAGCTGGGACTACAGGTGTGCGCCACCATGCCCAGCTAATTTTTTGTATTTTTAGTAGAGATGGGGTTTCACCATGTTGGCCAGGCTGGTCTCAAACTCCTGGCCTCAGGTGATCTGTCCACCCTGGCCTCCCAAAGTGCTGGGATTACAGGCATGAGACAGTGTGCTGAGCCTTAGTTTTTATTTCTTTATTTTTTGTAGAGATGGGGTCTCCCTATGTTGCCCGTGCTGGTCATAAACTTCTGGCCTCAAGGGATCCTCCTGCTTTAGCCTCCCAAAGTGCTGTGATTACAGACATGACCCACCATGCCTCGCCAGAACTTTTTTGTTTTTCAATTTTTGTTTGTTTTTCTTTCTTTATACACCGCTAAGAGTAGCATGAGGAAACTTTTTAAAGGGCATGTGAACTGATATGATTTATGTTTTAGGATCATCTGCTGTGAGAAGAATATTCTAATAGGAGAGAAGCCAGAGGGAAAGCAGGCAGTCAGTTGGGGGCTGCTGCAGTGGGGAGGGCGAGAGATGCTGGAGAACAGGTTGGTGGCCGCAGTGGAAATGGAGTGGGGAATGGGGCACCAGCTGTTCCCAGCACCAGCACGGGAGCGGGCTCCATGTGGGGCTTGCAGCTGGACCAGACATGCTGCACCTGGGAAATATCTCACAAGGAAGGTGCACAGGACTTGCTGATGGATGAGGGATTCGAGAAATGAGGTGCCAAGTACCCAGGAAGTCCAAGGTGGGATTGAGGAGGGGAACAGAAGTGGGGGAAAATTGGCCGGACGCAGGGGCGCACGCTTGTAATCCCAGCACTTTGGGAGGCTAAGGTGGGTGGATCACCTGAGGTCGGAAGTTCAAGACCAGCCTGGCCAACATACTGAAACCCTGTCTCTACCAAAAATACAAAAATTATCTGGGTGTGGTGGTGCACGCCTGTAATCCCAGCTGCCCAGGAGAATGAGGCAGGAGAATCTCTTGAACCCGGGAGGCGGAGGTTGTGGTGAGCCGAGATCATGCCATTGCACTCCAGCCTGGGCAACAGGAGCGAAACTATGTCTCAAAAAAAAAAAAAAAAAAGGGGGGGGGGGCGGAATCCAGAATTCCATTTTGAGTACCTTAAGCTTGAGATATCTAATCAAAAATGTTAATCAGGCAGTGGAAATTCAAATTTAGGAATTAGTGGGGAAGTGAGAGCTAGAGATAAAAATTTAAGGCTCACTAGCCAGAAGATTGAGTTTAAATCCAGGAGAATATGTATTGAATTATATGCATTATAATAAAGCGATTTCCACCCCTAAGGGTGACCAAGAATAAGAGGTGTGTAAATCTATTACTTCTCAGCTCCTAGCAAAAAGCAGAATATTCTGCATTTGAATGAGTAATCAGCATTCACAAAGACATCCACAGAGGACTATATTCAGAGCCCATAGCCCCATTCCACACACCTCTTTGCATTTCTATTGCTGCTACAGTCAATCAGCCCAACAACCAGGTAACACTCATCCATTGTGTAAGTAAAAGAAATTTTGCCTTTCAATAAGGAAACCAGGGCTGGGCACAGTGGCTCATGCCTGTAATCCCAGCACTTTGGAAGGCTGAGGCGGGCAGATCACGAGGTCAAGAGATTGAGACCATCCTGGCCAACATGGTGAAACCCCGTCTCTACTAAAAAATACAAAAATTAGCTGGGCATGGTGGCATGCACCTGTAGTCCTGGCTACTCAGGAGGCTGAGGCAGGAGAATTGCTTGAACCTGGAAGGCAGAGGCTGCAGTGAGCCAAGATTGTGCCACTACACTCTGGCGTGGTGACAGAGCGAGACTGTCTCAAAAAAGAAAAAAGAAAAGAAAAGAAAAGAAAACCAACAAAGTGGGTCAGGCTCCTGTTCATTGAGGACACTTAACATCAAAGAAATCAAACTCTTTTATTTTTTTTGAGACAGGGTCTCACTCTGTCGCCCAGGCTGGAGTGCGGTGGCATGCCACTCTCTGCAGCCTGGAACTCCTGGGCTCATGCCATCTTCCCACCTCAGCCTACCAAGTGGCTGGGACTACAGGCAGGCACCACTGGGACCAGCTAATTTTTTATTTTTTGTAGAGATGGGGTTACCCAGGCTGGTCTCAAACTCCTGGGCTCAAGAGATCCTCCCACCTTTGATGCAGGATTTTTCTTAGTCACTTTGCCAGCTGGAGATTTCCAGCTGGCAACTCCCCTGCCCAGGCCTTGCTCAGGCCTGGGCTTGCTGCAGGAGACACCCTGTCTACTCAGCCTGCCGGGCTGCACCTGGCTTGCACTCCAGTGCAGGTCCCATGGCCACCACTACTTCGTGGTTAGCCCCTGGCAGGAGGGGTGTGTGAGTGAGGGAGTGTGGGGTCTGGCTGGCCGTTCCAAGTGCTGGCAGAGGAGTGGGCTCCATGTGGGGCTTGTGGCTGGACCAGGCATGTCACAAGTGACTCCCGTGGTGGACTCTGGCATCCAGATGAGGGGAACACAGTGGCACCCAGGCAGGGGTGCCCATGACCCTGAAGCCCCAGAGGGGGTGTTATGGCATGCAAATTAGCTCTTTTAGTCCCTTTGTCCGCAGCCTGATGGATGATGCCATGTTAACGACACCATCAGTCCTGTTGCCCTGCTCTGGCCCACGGCTCCAGGGCTGGCTTGGCCCTGCTGCTGCTTCCCATCACATGAGGCAGCTGCCCTCCACTGGTGGAGGGTGTACAGCCTTCTTTGTACCCATGCTTGGTGGGTCCCGAGTTCTTATCCCCTGTCTAAGAAGAATGAGGTTATACTGACAATAAAGGGTGAGGAGGGTGGAGAAGAATTTTAGTGAGCGACAAAACAGCTCTCAGTAGAGATGGGATGCGAGGGTGGTCCCCTACCCAAAGTCAGTTGGTCTCTCACTCAGTGTGGCTGGGTCTGGGGCTTTTATGTGCTCAGAATAGGGAGTGCTGATTGGTTTGTGGGTAAGCAAAAAAAGGCTAAAACAAAGCCACCACTCAAAGGTGGGCACGACAGTGTAATAAACCAATTAGGGAAGGGTATGTACATGTAAAACAGGTGAAGGGTGGGGATCAATCAGAGGAGAGTGCGCCAAACAGGAAGACAGGTTCCCAATCCAGTCTGTGGACTTACCCAGGACTTGTAGCTAGGCTTTAAACTGTCTTTGGCTTGAAGTTTGGGTTTCACTGGGGATCTGCCCCTGTCTGCCTAGGATTTGTCTGCTTCCTGCCGCTATCACCTTGGCATCCCAAAGTACTGTGATTACAGGCCTGAGCCACCATGCCTGGCCAACTTTTGCTTTAATGGAAGGAAAAAAATATTCACAATGTGTTTTCCAGTAAAATAATTTTATTTTTCCTTTTTGTTTTTGGTGTACAACATAATCTTTTGATATATATATACCTTGTGGAATGGCTAAATCAAGCTAATTAACATAAATATTACCTCACATACTTATTTTTGCCTGTGGTAGAATACTCAACATTTATTCTCTTGGCAATTTTTGTGTATATAATCTATTGTTATTAACCATAATCACCGTAGATCTTGAAATTGCCTTTGCAGAAATTATAGTAGTAAGGGAAGTCTGACATAACTGACTCCATCTTGCTTCTACCAGACTAACTTGCTTTTGGTCATTCCATTTTTTTTTTTTTTTTTTTTTGAGACAGAGTCTTGCTCTGTCACCCAGTCTGGAGTGCAGTGGCGGAATCTCAGCTCACTGCAACCTCTGCCTCCCATGTTCAAGCGATTCTCCTCCTCAGCCTCCTGAGTGGCTGAGATTACAGGTGCCCACCACCACACCTGGCTAATTTTTGTATTTTTAGTAGACATGAGGTTTCACCAAGTTGGCCAGGCTGGTGCTTTTGCTTATTTTTATGCAGAGGCCATAATAGTCCTTCCCTTGAACTAATCTCCTTTGTTCAAAAATTGAAACCAGCCGGGCACTGTGGCTCACGCCTGTAATCCCAGCACTTTGGGAGGCCGAAGCGAGTGGATCATGAGGTCAGGAGTTCGACACCAACCTGGCCAACATAGTGAAACTCCATCTCTACTAAAAATACAAAAATTAGCCAGGCATGGTGACACACGCCTGTAGTCCCAGCTACTCAGGAGGCTAAGGTGGGAGAATCACTTGAATCTGGGAGGCGGAGGTTGTGGTAAGCCAAGATTGTGCCGCTGCACTCCAGCCTGGGCAAAAGAGTGAGACTGTGTCTCAAAAAAAAAAAAGAAATTGAAACTGAGGCTTGGCATGGGGGTTCACACCTGTAATCCCAGCACTTTGGGAGGCTGAGGGGGTCAGATCACAAGGTCAGGAGTTCAATACCAGCCTGGCCAACATGGTGAAACCCCAACTCTACTAAAATACAAAAATTAGCTGGGCATGGTGGCGCACGCCTGTAATCCCAGCTACTCGGGAGGCTGAGACAGGAGAATTGCTTGAACTGGGACCTGGGAGGCAGAGGTTGCAGTGAGCCAAGATCGCACCACTGCACTCCAGCCTGGGCTACAGAGTGAGACTCCATCTAAAAAAAAAAAAAAATTGAAACTGTATTTGTAAAGACTAACATAAGGTCACAAGGTTAGAATTATGGTAGTGTGACCAGAAAAGGGTCCTGATCCAGACCCCAAGAGAGCGTTCTTGGATCTCTCCCAAGAAAGGATTCAGGGTGAATCCATAAGGTGTAAGCAGGCTTATTAGGAAAGTAAAGGAATAAAGAATGGTTACTCCATAGGCAGAGTAGCTTGGGTGGCTCAGCCGCTTATACTAATTGTTACTTCTTGATTATATGCTAAACAAAGGGTGGATTATTCATGAGTTTTCTGGGAAACAGGTGCGCAATTCCAGGAACTGAGGGTTCCTCCCCTTTTCAGACCATATAGGGTAACTTCCTGATGTTGCCATAGCATTTGTAAACTCTCATAGCACTGGTGGGAGTGTCTTTTAGCATGCTAATGCATTATAATTAGCGTATGAGCACTGAGGATGCCAGAGGTCACTCTTGTGGCCATCTTGGTTTTAGCCAGCTTCTTTACCACGACCTGTTTTTTTTTTGTTTGTTTTTTTTGAGACAGAGTCTCACTCAGTTGCCCAGGCTGGAGTGCAGTGGTGCGATCTCAGCTCACTGCAACCTCCATCTCCTGGGTTTAAGCTTTTTCCCTGCCTCAGCCTCCCGAGTAGCTGGGACTACAGGTGCGTGCCTCCATGCCTGGCTAATTTTTGTATTTTTAGTAGAGATGGGGTTTCACTCTGTTGACCAGGATGGTCTTGAACTCCCGGCCTCAAGTGATCCACCCACCTTCGCCTCCCAAAGCGTTGGGATTACAGGTGTGAGCCACCGCACCTGGCCACCACAACCTGTCTTGCAAGGTCTTTGTGACCTATATCTTGTGCCGACCTCCTATCTCATCCTGTGACTTAGAATGCCTAACCTCCTGGGAATGCAGCCCAGTAGGTCTTAGCCTTATTTTACCCTATTCGAGATGGAGTTGCTTTGGTTCAAACGTCTCTGACAGTAGGGGCTTGGACTTCGCTAAAGAATAGGCATAGTTACCAGGCACAGTGGCTCACGCCTGTAATCCCAGCACTTTGAGAGGCTGAGGCATGTGGATCACCTGAGGTCAGGAGTTCAAAACCAGCCTGGCCAACATGGTGAAACCCCGTCTCTACTAAAAATACAAAAAATTAGCTGGGCATGGTGGCATATGCCCGTAATCCCAGCTACTCGGGAGGCTGAGGCAGGAGAATCGCCTGAACCCGGGAGGTGGAGGTTGCAGTGAGCCAAGATTGCTCCATTGCACTCCAGCCTAGGTAACAAGAGTGAAACTCTGTCTCAACAAAACAAAACAAAAATTAGCCAGGCGTGGTGGTGGACACCTGTAATCCCAGCTACTCAGGAGACTGAGGCAGGAGAATCACTTGAACCCAGGAGGCGGAGGTTGCAGTGAGCCGAAATCGCGCCACTGCACTCCAGCCTGGGTGATGGAGCGAGACTCCGTCTCAAAAAAAAAAAAAAAAAAAAAAGAATAGGCATAAACAATGACCTACCGTGGCTTAACTTGCTTTTCTACAAGTTGCTTAGTACCCCAGAGTCACATAACTAAGGGTTGCAAGATTTATAACTTCCCCACCGCACCTGGTCAGTTTTGAGTATTTTACAGGCATGCGCCACCACCCTGGCTAATTTTGTATTTTTAGTAGAGACGGGGTTTCTCCATGTTGGTCAGGCTAGTCTTGAACTCCTGACCTCAGGTGATCCGCCCACCTCCCAAAGTGCTGGGATTACAGGCGTGAGCCACTGCGCCTGGCCTATCTGTCGTCTTTCTATACGGGAGGGGGGATGTGGAGAATGTAGGCAATTTTTTTTTTTTTTTTTCAAGATGAAGTCTCGCCCTGTCGCCTAGCCTGGGGTGCAATGGTGCGATTTCAGCTGACTGCAACCTTCGCCTCTCTGGTTCAAGCGATCCTCCTCCGTCAGCCTCCTGAGTAGCTGGGACTACAGGTGCGTTCCACCATGCCCAGCTGATTTTTTGTATTTTTAGTAGAGACGGGGTTTCACTGTGTTAGCCAGGATGGTCTCGATCTTCTGACCTCATGATCCACCCGCCTTGGTATCCCAAAATGATGGGATTACAGGCATGAGCCACTGCTCCCAGCCAGTAGGCAATATTTTTAAGAGGTAGTAAATGATTATTAGGGAGGTGGGGTGCAATGGCTCATGCCTGTAATCCCAGCACTTTGGGAGGCTGAGGCAAGAGGATCGCTTGAGCTTAGGAGTTCAAGACCAGCCCGGGCAACAAAGTGAGACCTTGTCTCTAAAAACAATAGAAACATTAGCTGGGTGTGGTGGCACGCACCTGTGGCCCTAGCTACATGGGAGGCTAAGGCAGGAGGATCATTTGAGCCCAGGGGGTCAAGGCTGCAGGGAGCTATGATTACACCACTGCACTCCAGCCTGGGTGACAGAGTAAGACTGTCTTTAAAAGAAAAAAAAAAAAAGGGGTGGGGGGAAGATTATTTGAGAGAATGAATGGTGCCAGGAAACAGAAATCAACTTGTAAATGATTCTCTTTGGAATTTGAATGAGCATAAAAGGCAGATACCATTTCGTGAAAAAGTCCATCAGTCTTTTCTGGGATAGATAATGAAATTTCAGGGAGGAAATGAAGGCAATTGCATTTTCCTTGGTGGGTCTAGTCTTAAGGTAGACAAGGGAAGCTTAGAGTAGAATATCTTCCAGCACCTGCTGTCTTTCAAGGACTCTTAATTTAAAATAATCGGCATACCAGGGTGCCGTATTTTGGGGTGAAATTCTCTGGGTTCCTTCACTACAACATAAACCTTTTTTTTTTTTTTTTGCCAGAGTTTCCTTCTGTCACCCAGGCTGGAGTGCAGTGGCACAATCTTGGCTCACTGCAACCTCTGCCTCCCGAGTTTGAGCAATTCTCTTGCCTCAGCCTCCTGAGTAGCTGGGACTACAGGCACAGGCCACCACACCCTGCTAACGTTTTTGTATTTTTTTTTAGTAGAGACAGAGTTTCACCATGTTGGCTAGTCTGGTCTCGAGCTCCTGACCTCCAGTGATCCACCTGCCTTGGTCTCCCAAAGTCCTGGGATTACAGGTGTGAGCCACCGTACCCAGCCTAGATGAACCTTTAGGATGAAGGAAACCAGAATATTTCACCTCAAAACATGGTTAAACTAAAGAAGCAGCCTCAAGGTCTCCCTGGTCTTCCCACCTCCCTCCTGTCTCTCAACCTTTTGTCTCTCCCAAGGCACAGAATGAGGCTGTTCTCTGAGGTTCCCTTATCTACCTAGAAACCAGACCCCCAGTGAGGGGGGTCCACTAGCTGCCAAGGTCCTCCTTCCACCAACTGCTGGACCCGATTTGATATGCCCTGGCTGGGTGCAGGGAAGTCAATCTCCCCGTCCCACAGACCTGACACTCAATCCATGATAGATGGATGAACCCGGAGGCATTGCAGCCTCTGTGCCCAGACATGCTTTGTAACTAGATAAAGGTAGACAAGATTCTCACCTTTGCCAAGAGGCCTGCCCAATACGCTTTGGCTCTGCCAGCCTGGTTGCCATACCCTGCCCAAGATGCCCATGGGGTACATGTACCCAACCCCAACCTTCCCTGCACCCAGGTCCCTGTGGAGGTAGAGACCGAAAGCATAGCAGACAGTGGTGCAGTCATGGGGCAGGGATGCTACAGGTGGATGGAGCCTGGGGCACCAGAAGGTTGAGAAGCAGGCAGCCTAAAACCCATCCCAGGTGGGTGGGGAGGTGGTGGTAGGAACTGGGCATGAGCTGAGGCTCCAGTGTATGTCCCACTTTCTCACTGGACTGCTATGTCGTGTGAGAAGTCAGGATATTCTGACAAAAATTCATGGAGCTCACAATAGTTAAGTCCATAAGAGTGAATGAAATTCACCATTGACCGTGCTGGGTTAATAACACATGATACTTTGGGAGGCCAAGGTGGGCGGATCACCTAAGGTCAGGAGTTCAAGACCAGCCTGACCAATATGATGAAACCCTGTCTCTACTTAAAATACAAAAATTAGCCGGGCATGGTGGCGCAGGCCTGTAATCCCAGCTACTCAGGAGGCTGAGACAGGAGAATCGCTTGAACCTGGGAGGCTGAGGTTGCAGTGAGCTGAGATCACGCTGCTGCACTCCAGCCTGGGCAACAAGAGTGAAACTCCGTGTCAAACAAAACAAAACAAAATAAAACAAAACAAAAAAAAACACGATAGATTTGTGTGTGTGTGTGTGTGTTCTTTTTTTAGAGACAGCATCTTGCTCTGTCACCCAGGATGGACTGCAGTGGTACAAACATGGCTCACTGCAGCCTCTACCTCCTGGGCTGAAACAATCCTCCTGCCTCAGCCTCCCGAGTAGCTGGGACTATAGGCACACGCCACCATGCCTGGCTAATTTTTTTTTTTTTTTTTTTTTGAGATGGAGTTTCACTGTTACCCAGGCTGGAGGTGCAGTGCAGTCACTGCAACCTCTGCCTCCCGGGTCCAAGTGATTCTCGTGCCTCAGCCTCCTGAGTAGCTGGAATTATAGGCGCCTGCCATTATACCCAGCTAATTTTTGTATTTTTAGCAAAGATGGAGTTTCACCAGGTTGGTGAGGCTGGTCTCGAACTCCCAACCTCAGGTGATGCACCCGCCTTGGCCTCCCAAAGTGCTGGGATTACAGGCATGAGCCACTGTGCCCGGCCAATTTTTTTTTTTTTTTTTTTTAAATAGAGATGGGGTCTACATATGTTGGCTAGGCTAGTCTCAAACCCCTGGCCTCAAATGATCCTCCTGCTTTGGCCTCTCAAAATGTTGGGATGACAGGCATGAGCCACCACACCTGGCCAGTTTTGAGTACTTTTTAATACTTTTCTTTTTTTTTTTTTTTTGAGATGGAGTCTTGTTCTGTCACCCAGGTTGGAGTGCAGTGTCACAATCTCAGCTCACTGCAACCGCCGCCTCCTGGGTTCAAGCAATTCTCCTGCCTCAGCCTCCTCAGTAGCTGGGATTAGAGGCGCCCGCCACCGTGCCCGGCTAATTTTTGTGTTTTTTTAGTAGAGATGGGATTTCGCCATGTTGGTCAGGCTGGTCTCCAACTCCTGACCTTGTTATCTGCCCGCCTCGGCCTCCCAAAGTGCTGGGATTACAGGCGTGAGCCACCGCACCCGGCCTTTTAAATACTTTTCTTTGCCCACACAAATCTTATCCATTCAACGCCTAGCTTGATTTCTTCTTGTTCTTTCTAACACCACTCTAGTTCCGTGTCTCCGAATGGAAATCTACTGGCTGATGTGCTGTGACTGTTTGCCAGGGTTTGAGGTGAATTGAGAAAAATTAGGGCAATATAAAGGGCTCTTCTTAAAGATTAATAAGCAAACTAAAACCTTGGCAACGAGCATGTCAGATCCCAAAATCTTTTGGAAATTTTACTGATTCATGAAATCGTTTTGGGAAACAATGTCATAGATTTCTCCTTCCATAGAACTCTAGAAACATTGAATGTCAGTAACACTCATTTGACATACAAAGATGAATTTGTATTGAGATTTGATTTGCTTTGCAGTCTCCTCTTCTAGAGTGTAAGCACATAAAGGCAGGAAAGTTTTCTCCCACTTTTTCTACTGCCTTTTTGTTTTTTTGGAGACAGTCTGTCACCCAGGCTGATGTGCAGCGGCACGATCTCGGCTCACTGCAACCTCCGGCTCCTGGGTTAAAGCGATTCTCCTACCTCAGCCTCCCGAGTGCTGGAATTACAGGCACCCACCACCATGTCTGGCTAATTTTTGTATTTTTGGTAGAGATGGGGTTTCACCATGTTGGCCAGGCTGGTCTCGAACTCCTGGCCTCAAGTGATTCGCCTGCCTCAGTCTCTCAAAGTGCTGGGATTACAGGCGTGAGCCGCCATACCTAGCCTGCCTTTTCAAATCCTTATATTTTTTATATCTTATAGTTCCCCAAAAATCTTCCAGGTTTACAACACAGCCCGCGGCTGCTGATGCCTGTGGGGAGAGTTCATGGGTTGAGCAAGTAGAAGTTCTTGGAAGTTCAGTTTCCACAGGCAGGGTCAGGCACAGAAGAATGTCCTCTGCTAAGTCAAGCTCCTGCTCTTCCCCTCCAGGCTTGTGTCTAAACGATCACTAAACGATCCCCTCCAGGCTTTCTGCTTGTGTCTGAACATCACTTGGTTACTCAGCTGCTACTTTGTGAACTTTTCCTCCATCTCATATTTGTTTCCCACCCCAGCTGTCATGTTCTCCAATCACTAAATAATTATTTAAGGAGCATGTCCTCTGTGCCATCTTCATATTCATCTCCTAACAGCTCCTTCAGCCTCATCTTCTCGATCCCTAGCATCTTCCTGAGCCATAATCCCTGAAACAAGGGCTTAGCAGGGAGAGGCTTTGTCCTTAAATCAAACACCTGTTGTCTTCATTGATGATTTCCTCAGGAGTTTAGGGCGTTTGCCCCCAAAAATTTGAGTTTCAGCCCAAAAACCATTGCCACTGAGTAGCAAGCAATCCTGAACAAACCTCTCAGCTTCTCTCTATAAACTCCAACAGTAAGGCACTTCTAGCACTATGTACAAATGCCATGCAACTATTTTCAGCTTCCCTACAAAGAGACAGACTACCTTTATAGTTAGTTTTTCTTTTTTCTTTTTTTTGAGACAGGGTCTCATTTTGTTGCCCAGGCTGGAGTCCAGTGCACAGCTCACTGCAGCCTTGACTTCCTCAGGCTCAGGTAATCCTCCAATCTCGGCCTCCCGAGTAGCTGGGACTAGAGGTGCACGCCACCACATCCAGCTAATTTTTGTATTTTTTGTAGGGACGGGTTTTCACCATGTTGCCCAGGCTGGTCTCGAACTCCTGGGCTCAAGTGATCCGCCCGCCTCAGCCTCCCAAAGTGCTGGGATTACAAACACCGGCCATGGTTTCATTAAAATATCTCTTTGGTCGGAAAGACCTCGAGCAGTAATGATCTAAAAAGTTGCCTGTAACCTCTTCGGCCATTCTATATAAAGGAAGTTTATAGCAGAATTAAGGAAGACAAAAACAAAAAACAAACAAAAAAACAAAAACAAACCAGAGATTTGAGGCAAAAATGACCACAAAATCTGTACGAGAGACCAGGTAAGAAAACTGACCCCTTAAACATTTTCAGAACCATACCATCCTATAGCAAATGCAACCAAGCATGAGCAATACGAGTATGTCAGAGAAATATATAGCATCAAGAATATGACAGAAGCCAGGTGCAGTGGCTCACGCCTGTAATCCCAGCACTTTGGGAGGCCAAGGTGGGCAGATCACTTGAGTACAGGAGTTCTAGACAAACTGGGTAACCCGGTGAAACCCCATTTCTACAAAAAAAATACAAAAATTAGCCAGGCATGGTGGCACGCACCTGTAGTCCCAGCTACTCGGGAGGCTGAGGTGGGAGGATCACCTGAGCCTAGGAGGTTTAGGCTGCAGTAAGCTGTACTTGCACCACTGCACTTCAGCCTGGGCGACAGAGTGAGACCCTGTCTCAAAACAAAACAAAGAAACCTCAGAAAACACCCAGCCTGGCCAATACGGTGAAACCCCGTCTTTACTAAAAATACAAAAATTAGCCAGGTGTTGTGGCACATGCCTGTAATCCCAGCTACTCAGGAGGCTGAGGCAGGAGAATCGCTTGAACCCGGGAGGCAAAGGTTGCAGTGAGCTGAGATTCTGCCACTACACTCCAGCCTGGGAGATAGAGCGAGATCCCATCTTAAAAAAACAAAACAAAACAAAAAAAAAACCAGGCCGGGAGCGGTGGCTTACGCCTGTAATCCCAGCACTTTGGGAGGCCGAGGCGGGTGGATCACGAGGTCAGGAGATCGAGACCATCCTGGCTAACATAGTGAAACCCTGTCTCTATTAAAAATACAAAAAATTAGCCAGGCGTGGTGGTGGGCGCCTGTAGTCCCAGCTACTCAGGAGGCTGAGGCAGGAGAATGGCATGAACCCGGGAGGCGGAGCTTGCAGTGAGCCGAGATCGTGCCCCTGCACTCCAGCCTGGGAGAAAGGGCAAGACTCCGTCTCAAAAAAAACCAAAAAACAAAACCCAAACCAACAAAAAACACACAAAAACACCTCAGAAAACAACACTACCTATTAAAGGTGTAGGCATAGACAGAACTTTTGAAATCCTAGGGAATTAACCTACAATTCTTGAAGCACAACCAATTTCAGCATACACTTACCCCTAATATAAATAAATTGCTGTTAATTTTCATTTATGATATCCTGAAAGGTTTAAATAGCTTATTTAAAAATTTTACACTGCATTCCAGAGAAACCAGGATCTTGTAAAGCCTCTAGGTCCAAATACCAATTTAGAGGAAATATAAATTCAGAACATAAAAAATAATACTCTGGAAAAATAATCAGCATAATCCAGACAGTAAAAATTCTACCGGACAAATTACCTAGTTTCTTCGACAAGTGAATCCAAGCAAGAAAAAAAGAAAAACAAGAGATGGTGAGGAAATCTATAAAGTCTTGAGAGCTATCAACCAATCACTACAATGTGTAAATTTTGCCTGTACTGACTCAAATAATTCATGAAAATAAATAACTGAAATATTCAATGATGAAATGATTTGACAGATAAAATATGGGAGGAGAAGCAGGGGTAGATGAAACAGAATTGGGAAAATATTGGTAAGTCTAAGGCCAGGCTCAGTGGCTCACACCTGTAATCCCAGCACTTCGGGAGTCCGAGGCAGGCAGATTACCTCGTCAGGTGTTCGAGACCAGCCTGGCCAATATGATGAAACCCCATCTCTACTAAAAATACAAAAATGAGCTGGACATGGTGCACGCCTGAAATCCCCACTACTTGAGAGGCTGAGGAATGAGAATCACTTGAACCCAGGAGGTGGAGGTTGCAATAAGCCGAGATCACGCCACTGTACCCTTAGCCTGGGTTACAAACCGAGACCTGATCTCAAAAAAAAAAAAAAAAACAAAAAAAAAACGGTAACTGTTGAAGCTGGGCAATATGTATGGTATTTGTTAAACTTTTTTTTTTTTTAATGTTTGGAGTTGTCTATAATAAAAAGAAAAAAAAAAGAAGGAAACTACACAAGTTTAAAATATATAATCAAGTCTCTGTGAGCTGAAATTTTGTTGACTTTTGCGGTTTTGTGTTTGTGTCCACCTTTCCTAGGTTTATTATACTATTTTATTGTACATGTCTCTTTGTGAAAGAGACAATGCATACATAAAAAGCCTATACCAAAGCTAATAGAAGACTTAAACTTCCTGATTTTCCTAAGGGAATCATGCACTAAACTTGAAAATGGTGCAAATTGAATTCTGTAGAGTATGCTGTTGCATATTATGTGCTATTGTCCAACCCAGTAATGCGAAGTGAAGAAATGGTGCCTGTGGTCTGTGCAAATCCAAGAACATTTCCTTCAAGTTTATTGTACTCTAAGTGAATCTTATTTTATTTAGATAGAGTCTCACTTTGTTGCCCAGGCTGGAATGCAGTGGTGCGATCTCGGCTCACTGCAAACTCTGCTTCCCGGGCTCAAGCAATTCTTGTGGCTCAGCCTCCTGAGTAGCTGGGATTACAGGCATGTGCCACCACGCCCAGCTAATTTTTGTATTTTTTGTAGAGATGGAGTTTCGCCATGTTGGCCAGGCTGGTCTCGAATTTCTGGCCTCAAGTGATCCGCCTGCCTCCGCCTTCCCACGGGCTGGGATTACAGGTGTAAGCCACTGCACAAGCCCAAGTTTATTTTACTTCTTTCCTTTTTCTTTTTGTTTTTTTGAGACAGGGTCTTGCTTTGTTACCCAGGCTGGAGTACAGTGGCACAAACATGGCTCACTATAGCCTCAACCTCCTGGGCTCAAACGATCGTCTCATGTCAGCCCAAGTAGCTGGGACTACAGGCACGCACCAACACAACCAGCTAATTTTTTAATTTTTGTAGAGACAAGGTCTCCCCATGTTACTCGACTACTGTGGTAGTTACATTTCCTGAGCTGAAGTGATCTCCCTGCCTCAGCCTCCCGAAGTGCTTGGATTACAGGCATGAGCCACTGTGCCCTGTTGGTCCAAATTCATTTTGAAGTAGTATAAAACATCTGTATATTAACTATACCTTACCTGGTGTATAACCAAACAAACCAGAAGAAATAGATACTGTCAGCTCTGTGGTCTGAACATATTAAACAAAGCATAACAAATTTGGCACTGACAACCCAAAGCATATGAATTCATCCAGAGATGAAAAGTAGCCAAGGATAATTAGGTTCACATGAAATTAAATTTAGACAAGAATTTCAATTTGTCAGTTTACAGGGATTATGCCAATTTAGGAAACTGTAATTACCTCTCATATAGAGCCTCCCCATCCTGGTATTTGTGTTTCTGGGAGAGTAAATCAGTGTCAGTTGCTTGGCAAGTATGGAATTAGAGGAAAGATACTTCCAAGAAAAAAGAATTTCATTTTGGCAACAATGTGCAACTACCAGAAAGATCCCCTCCTCCTTCCTTCAGCTATGAAAGACATTACTGGGACAACTGTGGAAATCAGAATATAGACTGTAATCACTCTAGAGAACACTACTCCATTAATATAAATTTTCTGAATTTGATCGTTGTATTGTCGTCATGCAGAAGATGCCCTTGTTTTAGAGGATTAAGCTGAAGTATTTATGGGATTAAGCTGAAGTGTCTGGATGTCTGCAAATAACTCTCCAGTGGTTTAGGAACGAAACAAAAAATACAGAGATTAGCAAAGCAAACATGATAAAATGTTACCAATTGGTAAATTTAGATGAAGGGTATATGGGTGTTGTTTTCTCCTGCAATTTTTTTTTAAGATTAAACTGTTCAAAAAAGAACTGGATATATGATCCAGAATGAACTCAACCATAATGATGTCATCAACATTTACAAAGAAGGCTAAGGAGGCAAAAAGCAAATAAATGCCGCATGTTAAGTAGTAATAACCCGTTAGCCCACATTTCCTTCGGAAAACAGATAAGGTTCGTAACAGGAAGTCATTTTCTTTTTTTTTTGAGACAGAGTTTCACTCTTGTCACCCAGGCTGGAGTACAATGGCACGATCTTGGCTCACTGCAACCTCCACCTCCTGGGTTAAACGATTCTCCCGCCTCAGCCTCCCAAGTAGCTGGGATTACAGGTGCACGCCAACAGGCCCGGCTAATTTTTGCATTTTTAGTAGAGACAGGGTTTCACTATGTTGGCCAAGCTGGTCTGGAACTCCTGACCTCAAGTGATCTGCCTACCTCAGGCTCCCAAAGTGCTGGGATTATAGCCGTGAGCCACGCACCCGGTCAAAAGTCATTTTCTAAATGGAACTTCAGTTTAAAGAACAATTCTTTTATTGTTATATAGATGTAGTATATATTATATAATCAGAAATAAATCTGAGATATATAGTGTTATATGGCCTAGAGGAAGAAGACACATTGCCTATATATGATGAACATGGATGATTTACTTTCCAAGAAAAGGAACTATAGCAAACCGTCAGAATTTTACTCTGTAGTTAGATAAAATCTATTATTCAAAGACTTTATTCACTAACCATAACACCTGTTATGTCCCAGTGGTCCTAGGCTTAGTCCTTGCCTTGAAGAACAGCCTATCAGAGTCTCTGCGTATCTTTTTAAAATCCTAGTTTACTTTTAGCAATTTAGATTGCAGGTAACCTAGAAATAATTTACAACTACTACTTAAAGGCAATTATGCCCGGGTGCAGGGGCTCATGCCTGTAATCCCAGCACTTTGGGCGGCCGAGGCAGGTGGCCTAACTCACTTTAGGCCAGGAGTTCGAGACCAGCTTGGCCAACATGGGGAAACACTGTCTCTACTAAAAATACAAAAATTAGCCGGGCACAGTGGCATATGCCTGTAATCTCAGTTACTTGGGAGGCTGAGGCATGAGAATCACTTAAACCTGGGAAGCAGAGGTTGCAGTGAGTTGAGATTGCACCACTGCACTCCAGCCTGGGTGAGAGAGCGAGGCTCTGTCTCAAAAATAAAATGAAATAAAGGCAGTTACAATTTTCTACTCCAATTAAAATGGCATATAATTCTGTAAACCATAATATATAGTCTTGTTTGTGGTAGTTACATTTCGTCAAGTATCTGATTCCTTACCATATAAGTTATTTTTCAATGCAGAAGCCAGTCTTTTAAGTACAAAATTAAATCAAAAGTCATGAAGAGTAAAATGTCAATCTGTGAACTGACTGCCTCTGCATTTCAGTTGTTTATCTTCTTTTTACTGGCTGAGAGTTCACAGATCAATGAGACTTGTCTCTTTAATTATGGGTTCTTAGATATAAAATAAGAATCCACTACGCTAAAGCTCAAAATTCTTATAAAGAAAAGCTTAGGAACTCATAATTTTATAATATCTGGATGTCTGCAAGTAATTCTTAAACGGTTCAGCAAAAAAAGACAAAAAGGTGGGGCCGGGCGTGGTGGCTCACGCCTGTAATCCCAGTAGTTTGGAAGGCCAAGGAGGGCAGATCACCTGAGGTCAGGAGTTGCAGGCCAGCAATGGCCACATGGTGAAACCCTGTCTCTACTAAAAATACAAAAATTAGCCGGGTGTGGTGAGGCATGTCTGTAATTCCAGCTACTCAGGAGGCTGAGGCAGGAAAATTCCTTGAACCTCGGAGGCAGAGGTTGCGGTGAGCCAAGATCACGCCACTGCACTCCCAACCTGGGAGACAGAGTAAGACTCCATCTAAAAAAAAAGATAAATAGGCCGGACACGGTGGCTCATGCCTGTAATCCTAGCACTTTGGGAGGCCTAGGTGGGCGGATCACGAGGTCAGGAGATTAAGACCATCCTGGCTAACACGGTGAAACCCCATCTCTACTAAAAATACAAAACAAATCAGCCGGACGTGGTGGCGGGTGCCTCTAGTTCCAGCTACTCAGGAGGCTGAGGCAGGAGAATGGCGTGAACCCAGGAGGCGGAGCTTGCAGACTCCCTCTCAAAAATAATAAAAAAAATAAATAAATGAAATAAATAAAAAGGGGATATGCACCATGGAGACCATATTTTTCATTTCTGCTAAGTACTGTATTACCGCTGAGCAAAAGGTCCCATTACATAAAGAGAACATTATTATTTTTTTTTTTTTAAAGAAGGAGTTTCACTCTTGTTGCCCAGGCTGGAGTGCAATGGCGTGATCTCGGCTCACAGCAACCTCCGCCTCCCAGGTTCAAGCAATTCTCCTGCCTCAGCCTCCCCGAGTAGCTGGGATTATAGGGATGTGCCACCATGCCCAGCTAATTTTTTTGTATTTTAGTAGAGATGGGGTTTCTCTATGTTGGTCAGGCTGGTCTTGAACTTCTGACCTCAGGTGATCCGCCCGCCTCAGCCTCCCAAAGTACTGGGATTACAGGCGTGAGCCACCGCACCCGGCCGAATTTTTTTTTTTTTTTTTTTTCCCGAGACAGGGTCTTACTCTGTCATCCAGACTGGAGTGCAGTGGTGCAATCTTGGCTCACTGTAACCTCTGCCTCCCGGGTTCAAGTGATTCTCCCATCTCAACCTCCTGAATAGCCGAGACTATAGGCACGTACCACCATGCCCAGCTAATGTTGTATTTTTGGTAGAGATGGGTTTCACCATGTTGTCCAAGCTGGTCTTGAACTCCTAACCTGAAGTAATCTGCCCGCTTCGGCCTCCCAAAGTGCTTAGATTATAGGCGTGGGCCACCGTGCCCAGCTGAGAATGTCATCATCAATAGAGACTTTACCCTGTTCCTTTGGGATTTCTTTTCGTTAAGGCCTACTGAGAGATTAAAAACAATGGAGGAGAACCTGTTTATTAACGGCCACATGTGTGACTAAAGTTTACATACAGTGCCTGACCTAAAACGCAGCTTTTCACTACTGCAAGGTAAATTCAGCCATCAGGATTCTTTCTGTAAAGCTGGGCTGTAGAATCACACTTGAACTTTTCATTTGTCCTAAAGGACAGGGGAGACGGCAGGAGGCAAGCACGTGCCTGTGTGAGGGCCCCTCTCTGCCCTGCCTGTGGCAGAAGAGGTCCATGCAGAAGACACACTGCAAATGTGAGAAAGAAAGATGAGCTGTGGAACAAACGAGCAGGGGCAGCTTCTGACTCTGATGAAATTACATTCTTCCTAGAATCACTGCTTCAATGGTCATTTTTTATTAAAAGAAAAACAACTCAAAACACGTGATAAGAAATTAGACTTTTATCAATACACAAATAATTTTACTTAAAATCAACCCAGTTACGTATTTTTAAAAAATTGCAGAACCTCTCCGCACCAATGTCCACAACCTAGAATAGGTTCACGTGAAACCTGCAGCCCTACCCCGGAGCATCAGTTAAGTGATGGTCCAGGTACTCACTGACACGTTTCTCTTGACACCGAGATGGTCGCAAACAAAACACCGTTCTTGCCTGGATGAAGCAAGAGTTCACATAAAAGAGCTTTATAAAATGTCTATGAAGGAGAATTGATAATATCAGAAGAGCTCCAGCACTTCAATTGAATATAATCCTCTATTATTCTTTTCTTGATTTAATTTCTGTAGCTCCCGAAAACTTACTTCAATCTTGTTGAGTTCGGAATAAACAGTTATCTAAAGAAAAAAGTTTCAGAGTAACTTTTACCATAATGTCTACATAGAAACAAATCTTCCATGAGTATTAGTAAGTTATTTAAGGACAAATTTTAAGAATAATTGTAATTCAGGTGATATTTGGGTACAAATAAAATCAGTATATATCAAATAATCACAAACCTGAGATTTTACAAGCTTGTAAAGATTTATCAGTAGCCTCTTTGCTTCTGGCATCATTACTACAACAGTAAAATTTGCATCCAGAAGTAGACATATCCAATCCATAATCTGAAGATGAATAGGAAAAGGAAGTTAAGATTTTAACTTAAGGTTAACTCACTTTACAAAGTCCACAAATATATCAAACAGTTATGAGAAAAATAAGTCTTTATAAATAAAATCTGAACATTTTTGTTTAGAGATGGAGCAATTTCTACGAAATATAAAAAGGCTAATTTTTGGCTTTTAAAAAATTTATTCTATTTAAAAAAAATTTTAGAGATGGGATCTTGCTGTCACCCAGGCTGGAGTAGGAATGCAATGGCACAATTCATAGCTCACTGGAGCCTCCAAACACCTGGGCTGAAGTGATCCTCCTGCCTCAACCTCCCAGAGTAGCTGCAATCATCCAGAGTTGCTGGGATTACAGATGCACCACCATACCTGGCTACTTTTTAACAATTTTTGTAGAGATGGGGTTTTGTCTTATTGCCAAGCTGGTCTTGAACTCCTGGCCTCAAGCAATCCTCCAACCTCAGCCTCCCAAAGTGCTAAAATTACAGGCTTGAGACACTGCACCCGGCCAGTAGTCGTCTTTTTATTTTTAAAAATTTTAGTTTTCAGTTTCAATAATTTTCAGTCACAAAAAAAAAAATAAAATAACCACTCATCTTCTATTCTGCGAGATACATTTTCCCCAAGGGCAAGATGTTGTGTATTATAGATGAGTTATCATAAACCAGAATTATTACTAAGCATTTATAAGTTTCTTATGTAGTCCTACATCTTCCAATGGTGTAGTTAACATGCAAATATCAAAGCAACCAGGAAACTGGTTATCCATTTGGGAGGGGGAGCTGATCCCTATGGAACCCCTTATATCAGATTAAATTCTATATGTATCAAAGAATTAAACACAAGAAATAAAACCATGTAGTAGGGAAAGCTGGTGACTATTTTCATAATCTTAGAGTGGGAAGGGCCTTAAACATAACATAGGCCATAAAGAAGTTAAAAGAGGAAAACTTTTAATTTTAATAGCATGAAAAAGTGTCTGTCAAAAATTATACTAAAGAGAGTAAAAAGACAAATAACTTACAATGCATTTGATAGAAAAAGGCTAATTTCCTTAATATAAAAGGAACTTTTTATAAACCAAAAGACAGGAAATGCAATATATATATGGACAAAGAACCCGACTAGGCAGATTCACAAAAACAAATATAAATAGACAAGAAGAGATGGTTTCCTTCTCTCATTATGAAAGAAATGCAAATTAAAATGAGGTAACACCTGTTACCCATCTGATTGGCAAAGAGTAAGTTTGACAAAACTGCATGTCAGTAAGAATGTGAAAAAGAATGCCTCAGACCTTGCTGGGGTAGTTGTCACAACTCTTCAGAAAGTCTGGCATTTTGAAAACTAAAAATGCATGTACCATTTCATCCAATAATTTCTCTTGTGGGAATGTATTCAACAGGCATTCTCATAAATATACAAGAATATCTATATAAAGATCCTCACTGAAGATTTACAACAGCAAAAAATGGTAAACAACTTAAATGTCCATCAATAGAGGATTGATAGATACATTAATTTATATTTGTAAAATGAAATAGTATGCATTGGTTAAAAGGAATGAGGCGGATGTATGTCTACTGGTCCAGGAAATGTCTAAAACAGTGCTGAGTGGGCTGGGTGCGGTGGCTTACGCCTGTAATCCCAGCACTTTGGGAGGCTGAGGTGGGTGGATCATCTTGAGGTCAGGAGATCGAGACTAGCCTGGACAACATGGTGAAATCTTGTCTCTACTAAAAAGCACAGGGGCATGGTGCTGGGGGCCTATAATCCCAGCTACTCAGGAGGCTGAGGCAGGAGAATCGCTTGAACCTGGGAGGCGGAGATTGCAGTAAGCTGAGATCGCACCACCGCACTCCAGCCTGGGTGATAGAGCAAGGCTCTGTCTCAAAAAGAAAATAAATAAATAAATAAATAATAACTACTTAAAAATTTAACTTATTTTTAGGCCAGGTAAGTGTCTCATGCCTGTAATCCACGTGCTTTGGGAGGCCAAGGCAGGAAGATCACTTAAGCCCAGCAGTTTGAGACCAGCCTGGGCAACACAGGGAGTCCCTGTCTCTACAAGAAAAATTAAAATAAAGAAATTGTGTTTTTCCCGGGCGCGGTGGCTTACACCTGTAATCCTAGCACTTTGGGAGGCTGAGACGGGTAGATCACCTGAGGTCAGGAGTTTGAGATGAGCCTGGTCAATACGATAAAACCCCATCTCTACTAAAAACACAAAAATTAGACAGGTGTGGTGGTTCGTGCCTGTAGTCCCAGCTACTCAGGAGGCTGAGGCAGGAGAATCACCTGAACCCGGGAGGCGGAGGTTGCAGTGAGCCGAGATCGTGCCACTGCATTCTAGCCTGAGAGACAGAGCGAGACTCCATCCCAAAAAAGAAAAAAAAATTGTATTTTCATGTGGTGTGGTGGCATGTACCTGCAGTCCCAGCTACTTGGGAGGCTAAGTGGGGAGGACTGCTTCAGGGCAGGATTCATGTCTGCCCCAAACTATGATTCCCACTGCACTCCACTGTGGTTGACTGAGCGAGACCTTGCCTTCTTGAAAAGGAAAAAAAAAAAAAAGTTATTTTTTATATGAAGAATAGCCAACTTAAGTGTTTAAAATCCTTCGTTAGAATAACATATTACCAAACCAAAACAATTTATTGTTTTTACTGTTTCTATGTGGGATGGTTGATCTTGAGCCTGCGGGGAGCAAGCTGGCCCCAGATTTCTCCAAGTCCACATTTCTTTGCCTCCAATTCTTACATGTCCAAAGACAAGGAACTATAGACATGCCTTTGTAGGAGGGTAAATACATTATTTTTTAATGTTTCTTACTGTTTTTTAAATAAGTATTTTTTTTTTTTTGAGACAGAGTTTTACTCTCGTCGCCCAGGCTGGAGTGCAATGGTGCCATCTCGGCTCACCGCAACCTCCGCCTCCCGGGTTCAAGTGATTCTCCTGCCTCAGCCTCCCAAGTAGCTGGGATTACAGGCATGTGCCACCTCACCTGGCTAATTTTGTATTTTTAGTAGAGACGGGGGTTTCTCCATGTTGGTCAGGCTGGTCTCGAACTCCCGACCTCAGGTGATCCACCCGCCTCGGCCTCTCAAAGTGTTGGGATTACAAGCATGAGCCACCACACCCAGCGTAAGTATTATTTTTAAAGAGGGACTACCATGGGATTCTCTGGGAATATTTTTTCACTAATCTTTATTCTCTTATTCCCCCACCTTTTTTTTTTTGAGACAGAGTTTTGCTCATTGCCCAGACTGGAATGCAGTGGTGCGATCTCCACTGACTGCAACCTCTGCCTCCTGGGTTCAAACAGTTCTCCTGCCTCAGCCTCCCAAGTATCTGGGATTACAGGCATGCACCACCATGCCTGGCTGATTTTGTGTTTTTAGTAGAGATGGGGTTTCACCATGTTGGCTGGGCTGGTCTCAAACTCCTGACCTCAAGTGATCCTCCCGCCTCGGCCTCCCAAAGTGCTGGGATTACAGGCGTGAGTCACCACGCCTGGCCTGTTCTCTTATTCTTAAGAGATGATTAAGGGGGCAACCTATATTATCAGCCCCTTCCTGTTGTCTCCCATCAAGACTAAGGAAATTCTTGGAAAAGGGAAGGGTCATAATGAAGAATCAGGAATTTAAGATAAATTAAAATTCTGTCGTGTAGATTTATGGATCTAAAAATCTACTAAATGAGAGACTCTCCATTTCTAACTGCAGTGGTGTGGTTTTATGAGGGAAGAGACTCGTATGGCCTAGGAAACAAGGAGACAGCTCTTGAATGCAGGTGCTGACCTTGAATACAACTTTTTTTCACAGATTTTTCCCAGCACCAAATCAAAGTAAAAAAATAATCTCACCTGGTTCAAGGTAGGTGGGTGTATTCCAGGAAGAGTCATAGTAGCATTTTCGCTACACTTAAGGTACAGGAAATACAAATACTTAAGAAACAGCTGGGTGGGAAAAAAAAATGGACAGTTTATCACTTTGATAGAAAAAATTTCTATTATATAAACCCATCACGAAGATTGAAAAAAATGTTTAATTTATACATCAAACAAATACGCCAGACATCTGGAGACACAAAAATGAATAAAATGCAGTCCCTCCTATTAATGAGGAGCTCATCTGGTTTGGGGGTGGTGGTGGTGGTGATAAGCTCATTGTTTGTAAATAATAGGTAGAGTAGAGAGAACCCTTCTGTATGCAATTCTTTTTAGTGTTTATTCATTTATAACTTAGGAAGCTTAACTTGGCCATCAAGTTTGGCACAAGGAATATGCCATGATCTATCACCATAGTATCGCTTTAGTTTTCTCAGCACAATTTTTTGCCATTAGAGCTGGGCAACCTCTTATTCACATGAAAGAATTTGATAACCTTTAGAATGCCCTAACAGCTGGTTAGAGTTAAATAGCAATATTTAAACCAGAAGTAAAATTCTATACAACAATTCTATGAACACTTACCGTGATATGCTGTGCTGGGATGTCTTTCAAATGAGGCAGAAGAAATGTTTCGCTAAATGCTGAATGAAGAATTGCATTACTAAGGACTAAAGGAAAATCTTACTTCAATAAATAGAAGCTATTCTATTGAACTTATGAGTAACTGCCTTTGTCAATGTTAGTTTTCTAAATCTATACAAAAGTTTTACATCTCTAAAAGAGCTCTATCGCCAAACACTCTCCTAATCATTGGAGATCATGTGGAATACTTTAATTGGTATTTATTCAGAATACTGATCTTCAGAATTGATAGAGCTTCTGTGTTAGTATAGCAGCTTCTTCTTCTTTTTTTTTTTAATCTGATGTAGAGATGGGGGTCTCGCCATGTTGCCCGGCTGGTGTTGGACTCCCGGGTTCAGACAATCCTCCCACCTCAGCCTCCCAAAGTGCTAGGACTACAGGCATGAGCCACCATGCCCGGCCTAGTTAAATTAAACAGGTTTAAGTAAACCTTACTTAATGTAGCATTGAACATAATCTATTTGCAAACAGAAACAAAAAACAATTGGAAAAGGAAAGAAAAACCTTCAGTTATTGAGTTACTCCTTGGTTATTGCTTGGCATATAACTATACCCTATAAAGAGAAACAGAGGGATGCTCTATGTCAAAGGATACAGTAGAGCTGCTCTTTTTTGTACCACAGGGCATGAAGTGCTCTCCTTTGTTTCGTCCTGGGGCTTTTTATTTAACTCTTGATCACAGTTATTGCATTTATCTTCTTCAGGATTGAAGCCATTTTGAAGAATTTCAGTTTGCTCTTCCATTTTCTCATCATGTACAGAATTACTATAGTCAAAAACTGACTCCATACTGACATCTGTTTCTTGAAGACTGTCATCACCAATGCTATGATGGTAGTTGAAAGCAAGAGGTTAATCCTTATCACCAAGCTTTTGGGAAAAATTTCATTTCCTAAGCATCAAAGTTTTGGAAATCAAATAATGTAACAGATTATAAATGTAGTGAAGAAAAAGGACCATTGGAGTCTAACTTACCTCAAGAAAATTTTTAAGCAAGCACAGGTGACTGATTCAGGAATGTCAGGGAACTGCTGTAGACAGAGTTGTAACAACTGTACATCTTTCTTTTTTAAGGCAATCTCCATTAAGTCGGGGCACAAACTAAGACAAAAAAATCTGAATCACTATTACATATTAAGAAAATTCTCAACTGCAGAACATTTATAAGCCTTTTGAGAGTTTCAGAAGATTAGAACTATAAAAACAAGGTCAGAAGAATTATGCACATACAGTCTGGTACACACAAACAGCTACCTGTAAGAAAGCACATGCGTTTGGATAAGCTGCATCAGACAGTTCCGGGGATAAAATGATGGTTCTGCTTTACACCTTTCCAGAAGTCCTGTTACTGTGTCCCCAACGACAGTATGAAAGTCAGGTGTCTGCTTCAGAGCCAAAAATTTCCGTACTTCTACTTCAATGTGTTTTTCTGAATCTTTCTGAAAGGGCAGAATTAAAGAATTCAGTTTGGCACATTAACGAATGTCACTCCGAACTTAAAGTTTCCTAGCACATTTTCTCAAATGACTAACAGTTATCATGCATTCCTGCAAAGCTGAAGCTGACACTGCAAAGTTAAATGAGAAAGAGATAAGATTAACACCATATCAATCTCATGAGGTGATAGCGAGCATCAAAGAAGCCAAAATATCGGATCAACTCTGACACCCTTAAGATACTACACAGATGTTAGCTATAGGTATAAAGATGATCATAAAAATAAGACAGAATGAAGAGTAGATGGGATTTCTTTGAAACACTTGAGTTTGATTTTTCATATTTCAATATTATTTATTTACCATTATGGTTGACAAAAGTTGTTTGGATGGTGGAACCTCTGGCTGTAAACTCACTTCAGTTTTTCGTCTCCTTAACTGGAATTAAGTACATTGATTAGGATCACAAAACAATGTAAGAGATCCAATATACATTTACAGGGATATGAAACACTCCAAAGAGATTAGCACACTTTTTGCTCTCATCAAAAACTTTTAAAAGTAAATATAACTAATAGACAACATGGGGCATTTCTGGATAAAGAATGTGAGTGAGGTTACTGGGTTCAAGCCGCAAACTGTCCTGTCATTAAAGTCAAAGCTTTAAGAGTTGTAAGGGTATGATTCATTAAAATAATTCAGTCTTTTTCTGTTTTTCAACATTTGCACTAACGTTTCAATTTCAACTACGAAACTTACAATTCTTCTTGACTGCTCTGAGTTCTGGAACCCAAGTCCACATCCTTGAGGGGTCTCCCAGTTTACAAAATGGGGCACGACATGAGTTCCTAAGAAAATGCAAAATGCACAATTTCTGGAATGTCTGACTTACTTTTTGCCCAACTAAACAATCAAACAAAGAACAATTTAAAAAAAACCACTCATACAATTTAAGAGAGGCTTTGAAGTCCATGTAATTCTGATAACCTCAGATAAGTAAATCATAATATAGTGAAAAGGCTGTATGTCCAACAACATTAAGCCAACAGATGAGGCCATCAGTAAACAAGGGAGGGCAGAGGTATTACGATTTTGTTTGGGGGTTCTCCCATTGCCCCTAGAATCAGAAGAACACTGGCATTCAAAACACAGTGTAAAACAACAACAACAACAAAAAAAACACAGTGTAGCTCTTCAGCTTGCAGCAGAACCTGCAATTTGGACTGTTCACAAGTTTCAAACTTTTTTTTTTTTTTCCATTTTCTGTGGAGTACAGGGTCTTACTATGTTGCCCAGGCTGGTCTTGAACTCCTGGGCTCAAGCAATCCTCCCGCCTCTGCCTCCTTAAGTGCTGGGATTACAGGGATGAGACACCGTGCCTGGCCTGTTCACAAGTTTCAATAAACAGTGGTAAATTTCAAAATTAAGAAAAAGCTTTACAAATAGAAGGCTGTGGGAATCTGTATGAAACTACAAGTTAATAAAACTGTTTGTATTAATAAAACCAACATAAGTAAGTTTCTACCTGGATCTTGACTATGCTTGAGTTTTCCAAGAGCACCTGCTAATGATGACACTTCACACTTGTATGGAATCACAGTTAGAGATTTTCCATGTAGCATAAACAAATGTTCTCCATAATACCAGACCTACAAAAAAAGTTATCAAAAACATAAGCAAATTTTTTTCTCTTCTAAGGTCTGACTCAATAAAGCCTTATCACTTGCTGTATAAGTGCTCAGTATTAAAAACAAGGCAAAGAAGGCAACTTTCAAGAAGAATTTTATATGCAGAGCTTATTAAACAGGCTCTTATTTTTGCCCAAGTCTGAATGAAGCATAGTTTAAAGAATATGCTCAACTCAGAAGAATCTAATCAACATATACATTTTAAAAAACTCAATTGTTTAAAATTAATGCAGTCACTATTATACATCTATTAACGTAATAATTACCAACGCTACTATACCATGGGCAAACTTCTAATGCACTAAATTTACAAACCAGAATTTAACACTTATTGTGAATAATTTTGTTAAAATTACTTGTTTACATATAAATTATAATTAAATTGTATGCTGAGAAACCTTGTCTCTTTATCCTCAAATTAAAATTACCAAAACATCCTATTGCCTTGATTTATTTGTATATGAATATTCATTCACTAAGTAACTAAAACTTACTGTGCACCTTGCTAAGCACTGAAAATACACTGGAGAAAAAAACTCACAAGGAACCCTGCCTCAGGAAGTGCACAGTCTGCTCAACTTCAATTTTAATTCTTTTAAGTATTTTTATGTAATTTCATGGTAACATTTAACATTTAACACATAATCTAAAAGACTAATTTATTAGGAAAAGTAACAGCTTGAGGGTATAGTTCAAAATACATAAGTAAAAAGACAAAACCAAAGAGCAGCTAAAAACAAAAGTTGTTTTATTAAATAGCTAATTGTTCTGGCAATAATTTAGAATTTTGGAAGTGATTTCAACAATAACCGAACTAAACATAATCCCTCAGGTAAAAAATAATTCTTAATTTGATCAATAACTGCCAAGCTATTTACTTATTTATTTACAGAGATGAGATCACACTATGTTGTCCAGGCTGGACTGCAGCAGCTCTTCACAGGCACAATCATACAGCACTGCAGCCTTGAACTCCTGGGCTCAAAAGATATTCCTGCCTCAACCTCCTCAGTAGCAGGGGCTACAGACAACACACCACCACACCTGGTTTGAAAAGCTGCCAAAATATTTAGGTCCAAAGAGATCTCTTCCCTTACAGCATATTTATTAGGCACAAAAATAACTAAATTTCTGAAGCAGGAGTATCACTTGAGCCCAAGAGTAAAAGACCAGCCTGGGCAACAGAGTGAGGCCCCATCTCAAAACAAAGCAAAACAAAACACAACAAAATAACTAAATCAGAGAAAGTACTCAAGTGAAAAAACTTACTTGACCACTGGTCCCTTGTGATAACTCTTTTGAAGTCTGCAGTGTTTGAAATTTTATATTCCATACAGAGAGGCATTCTATAAAATAAGACATAAATTCAGAAAAAAGTCCCAAGTATAAATATATGATATTTTGGGGAAGGGGGAGTTATAGTTAAATATATATGTTTTGCTTTATTTAGTACAGAAATGAATTATGAAGACAGTGATTGCCACAGGAGCTGGAAAAAATGAGAGCTTATGGTAAGAAGCAGCCTGGAAAGGTGAGCCCTGAGGAAGGGAGGGCTTTATGAATCAGGAATAACAATTAAAAACACCCAACAAAGAAAAGCCCAAGACCAGATGGCATCACTGGTAAATTCTACAAATTTACAATTTAACACAAATCTTCCCAAACTCAAAATATAAAAGAGCAGGAAATACTTCCTAAACTCATTTGGGCTTTTGGTTGCTCTGATACCAAAGCCAGACAAAGACACCACACAAAAAAACTACAGAGCAATAACCCCATGAGTATAGATGCAAAAAAAAATCCTCATCAAAATACCAACAAACCAAATCCAACAGGAAATATTAAGATCCATGACCAAGAGGGATTGACTCCAGGAATGAAAGGGTAGTTAACAGAAGAAAACCAATCACTGTAGCACATACATCAACAGAACAGAGGGAATAACCATATGATCACCTCGGTTGACACAAAGCATTGTGCAAACTCCAACAGTCTTTCATGACTTAAAAAAAAAAAAAAAAAAAAAAAAACTCAGAGAGCTAGGAAAGAGGAAGGAGCTTCCTTAACATGATAAAGGGCACCTATGAAAAACCCACAATTACCATCACTCCACAGTAAAAGACTAAAAGCTTTCCTCCTAAGATAAGGAAAAAGACAAGGGTGCTTGCCGTGCCTTCTTCACCACTGCTATTCTACACAACTGTCCTCACACTGAGTGGTTAAAGACTGAAAACTGTCCCCCTAAAATGAGGAACAAGACATGGAGGCTTATTTTCACCACTGCTATTCAAGTTCTAGCCAGGCAAGAAGAAGAAAAACAAAAATCCAATTTTTGTTTGTTTTGGGACAGAGTCTTACTCTGTCACCCAGGCTGGAGTGCAGTGGCACGATCTCGGCTCACTGCAACCTCTGCCTCCTAGGTTCAAGCGATTCTCCTACCGCAGCCTCCTGAGTAGCTGGGATTACAGGTGCACGCCACCACGCCCAGCTAATTTTTGTAATTTTAGTAGAGATGGGGGTTTCACCATGATGGCCAGGCTGGTCTCGAACTCCTGACCTCAGGTGATCCACTCACCTCGGCCTCCCAAAGTGCTGAGATTACAGGTATGAGCCACCACGCCCAGCCAAAAATCCAAATTTAAATGGAGGTAAAACTAACTCTACTCACAGATGACATGATCCTGCATAGAGATCTCGAACAATCCACAGGAAAAGATTAGCATTAATAAACAAATTCAACAAGGTTGCAGGGTACAAGATCAACATACAAAAATCAGATGCTCCTATATACTAAAAACAAAAAGCAAATTAAGAAAAAAAATTCCGGCAGGGCATGGTGGCTCATGCCTGTAATCCTAGCACTTTGGGAGGCTGAGACAGGCATATTGCCTGAGCTCAGGAGTCGGAGACCAGCCTGGGCAACACAGTGAAACCCCGTCTTTACTAAAATATAAAAAATTAGCCAGGCGTGATGGCATGCACCTGTAGTTCCAGCTGCTCGGGAGGCTGAGGCAGGAGAATTACTTGAACCCAGGAGGCAGAGGTTGCAGTAAGCCAAGATCATGCCACTGCACTCCAGCCCTGCAACAGAGTAAGACTCCATCTCCAAAAATAAAAAAAAATTGAAAAAAAAAGAGAAAAATAATTCCATGTATATTAGCATCCAAAAGAATAAAATACCTAGGAATAATTTTTTTTTTTTTTTTTTTTGAGACGGAGTCTCGCTCTTATTGCCCAGGCTGGAGTGCAGTGGCGTGATCTTGGCTCACCGCAACCTCTACCTCTCGGGTTCAAGTGATTCTCCTGCCTCACCCCTGCTCCCCAAAGTAGCTGGGATTATAGGCGTGTGCTGCCACACCCGGCTAATTCTGTATTTTCTTTCAGTAGAGGCGGGGTTTCTCCATATTGGTCAGACTGGTCTCAAACTCCTGACCTTGGGTGATCCGGCCACCTTGGCCTCCCAAAGTGCTGGGATTATAGGTGTGATTACTGCGCCCGGCCTCTAGAAATAAATTTAACCAAGGAAGTGAAAGCATTGTATACTAAAAGTTATAAAACATTGCTGAATGGAATTAAGGAAGACATACATAAATAGAGATATCCTGTGTTCAGCAATTGGAAGACTTAATATTAAGATGGCAATACCGCACAAAGCAACCTACAGGCTCAGTTCAATCTCAATCAAAATTCCAAAGGTCTTTTTTGCAGAAATGGAAAAGCCAATCTTCAAAATCACATGGAATAATTGTAAGGGGCGTAAACAGCAAAAACAAACTTGAAAAAGAAGAACAAAGTTGGAGAGCTCATACTTCCTGATTTCCAAACTGATTATAAAGTTACAGTAATCAAAACTGTGTGGTACTGGACCAGTGTAATAGACTGAGAGTCATCTAGGGCCAATTGATTTTTCAACAAAGGTGCCAGGACCACTGTGGTGCTGGGACAACTGGAGAGCCACATGCAAAGGAACAAAGTTAATCCCTTATTTTACACCATACATAAAAATAACTCAAAACGAATCAACCTAAATATAAGAGCTAAAACCATAACATTCTTTGAAGAAAACGTGGGGATAAATCTTTATGACCTTGGATTTGGTCATGGATTCTTGGATGTGGAACCAAAAGCACAAGCAATGAAAGAAAAATAAAAATTGGACTTCATGAAAATTAAAACTTTTGTGCACGAAGGGACATTATCCAAGTGAAGACAACCTATAGAATGGGAGAAAATATTTGGAAATCATACATCTGATAAGGGTGTAGCATCTAGAATATATAAAGAATGCTTACAATTCAACAACAAAGACAACTTAATTTAAAAATAGGCAAAGGACTCGCATAGACAATTCTCCAAAGAAGACATATAAACAGACAATGAGCATATGAAAAAATGTTCAACACCCTTAGTCATTAGGGAAATGCAAATCAAAACCGAAATGAAGTACTACTTCACACCCACTAGAATGGCCAGAATCCAAATTATGGAAAATAGCCACGTGTGAGCAAGAACATAGGGAAACTGGAACCACTGTACAATGCCGGTGGGAATATAAAATGGTTTGGCCACTGTGGAGTTCCGCAGTTCTTCAAAAAGTTAAACACAATCAATAACGAAAGGAGTATAACTAAAATGTTTGCAAGGCAAAGGAATGGCAAATGCTTGAGGTGATGGGTACCCCATTTGCCCTGATGTGATTATGATGCATTGCATGCCTGTATCAAAATATCTCATGTGCCCCTTAAATACATACACCTATTATGTACCCATAAAAATTAAAAAATGAAAAACTAAATATGGAATTAACATATGACCCAGTAATTCCCCTGCTAGGTGTATATCCCAAAGAATTAAAAACTGGTACACAGGCGGGTGCGGTGGCTCACGCCTGTAATCCCAACACTTTGGGAGGCCAAGGCGGGCGGATCACGAGGTCAGGAGATTGAGACCATCCTGGCTAAGACGGTGAAACCCCGTCTCTACTAAAAATACAAAAAATTAGCTGGGTGTGATGGCGGGCGCCTGTAGTCCCAGCTACTCGGGAGGCTGAGACAGAAGAATGGTGTGAACCCGGGAGGCGGAGCTTGCAGTGAGCCCAGATGGCACCACTGCACTCCAGCCTCTGGGTGACAGAGCGAGACTCCATCTCAAAAAAAGCAAACAAACAAACAAACAAAAAACAACAAAAAAACTGGTACACAAATACATGCACACCAATGTTCACAGCAATATTCACAATAACCAATTGTGAATGGATGAACAGATAACAAACTGTGTTATATATATACAAGGGAATATTACTCTACCATGAAAAGGAATGAAATACTGATACATGCAACAACGTGGATGAACCTCAAAAACATTTGGCTAGCAAGGTGTGGTGGCTCTTGCCTGTAATCCCAACACTATGGGAGGCTGAGGCAGGAGGAGCTCATAGCAAGACCTCAGAGCTACTAAAAACTAAATATAAAAACAAAAATTAGGCTACGTCTAAGTCAAAGAAGCCAGACACAAAAAGTATTGTATGATGGGCTGGGCGTGGTGGCTCAAGCCTGTAATCCCAGCACTCTGGGAGGCCAAGGCAGGTGGATCACGAGGTCAGGGGATCGAGACCATCCTCGCTAACAGCTGAAACCCCGTCTCTACTAAAAATGCAAAAAAATCAGCCGGGCGTGGTGGCGGGTGCCTGTATTCCCAGCTACTCAGGAGGTTGAGGCAGGGGAATGACGTGAACCCAGGGGGCGGAGCTTGCAGTGAGCCAAGATTGCGCCACTGCACTCCAGCCTGGGAGACAGAGCAAGACTCTGCCTCAAACAAACAAAAAAAAAAAAAAAAAGTATTGTATGATTTCCTTTACACAAAGTATCCCAAAAAGGTAAATCCATAGAAGAATGCAGATTGGTGGTTGCCAGGGGTAGGGGGCAGAGGAGAATGAGGCGCAACTGCCTAATGGGTCCAGAGGTTCCTTTTGACATGATGAAATTTTTTAAAACTAGACAGACGTTGGCCAGGTGCAGTGGCTCATGCCTGTAATCCCAGCACTTGGGAGGCCAAGGTGGGTGGATCACTTGAGGTCAGGAGTTCAAGACTAGCCTGACCAACATGGTGAAACCCCGTCTCTACTAAAAATACAAAAAATACAAAAAAAAAAAAAAAAGAAAAAAATTAGCCAAGTGTGGTGGCACATGCCTGTAATCCCAGTTACTTGGGAGCCTGAGGCAGGAGAATCACTTGAACCTGGGAGGCAGAGGTTGCAGTGAGCTGAGATCCCACCACTGCACTCCAGCCTGGGCAACAAGACTAAAACTCTGTCTCAAAAAAAAAAAAAAAAAAAAAAAACCTCAACAGAAGTAGATGCACAACAAACACCAGTGACTCCTTCACTTTAATTTTTCTTCTACAAGGGCCTACCAAAAATTAAAGATAAATGAAAGTAAACAATGAAAAAAGAAATGAAAGTAAGAGCATTAAAAAATTTAAAAAATAAAACGATTAATTTTATGTTATATGAATTTCATCTTAATTTAAAAAAACAGAATAGATGGTTCATGTCTGGCAATGGGAGAGTGATGAAGCACACTGTGGGGCCGCCCTTCAGTGAAATATTATACAGCTATTCAAAAAGCAAGGAAGATTAACAAATAATATGATATGGAATGATCTCTGAGAGATCTTGGGTAGGTGAATAAACAAGGTACACAACAGTATGTATGGTGTGCTACCATTTGTGTTAAACGAGGAGGGGAAAAACCCCTTAAGTAGCAGTATTTGCTTGTATATGGACCAAAAAAAAAAACCATAGAAAGAGACACAGGAAACTCTATAGTAGCCACCGGGTTTTTTTGGCGGGGAGGTAGAGCAGAAATAAGAAAGAGAGGAAGATGGGAGAGAGATGAGAAGCACAGCTTAGTGAAGTGGTCAAGAGCCAGGACTAAAGAGGGGCAGGGTACATGGCTTAACAGAGTTCACCTGTTCGGGTTGAATCCTAGTTCCACTACTTAGTTACCTCATACCTCAGTTTCCTGTTTTGTAAAGGGGGATAGTAACAACTTTATTCCCTCCCATATGGTTGTTAGAGAAGTAAATGATACAAATAATGAGATAATCTTAGTAAAGTGCCAGGCACATGGTATAGTTATTTTATTATTTAGTTTTTGAGACGGAGTCTTGCTCTGTCCCCCAGGCTGGAGTGCAATGGCGCGATCTCAGCTCACTGCAAGCTCCGCCTCCCAGGTTCACACCATTCTCCTGCCTCAGCCTCCCGACTAGCTGGGACTGCAGGCACCCACCACCACGCCCGGCTAATTTTTTGTATTTTTAGTAGAGCCAGGGTTTCACCGTGTTAGCCAGGATGGTCTCGATCTGCTGACCTCGTGATCTGCCCGTCTCGGCCTCCCAAAGTGCTGGGATCACAGGCGTGAGCCACCGTGCCCGGCTGGCACATGGTATGGTTATACTATAACCAGGAGCTCCTGTCTTTTTTTTTTTTTTTTTTGAGACAAAGTCTCACTCTGTTGACCAGGTTGAGTGCATAGTGCAGTCTCGGCTCACTGCAACCTCCACCTTCCGGGTTTGTGTGCCAACAAGCCCAGCTAATTTTTTCTATTTTTGGTAGAGGCATGGAGTTTCACCATGCTGGCCAAGCTGGTCTCGAACTCCTGGCCTCAAGCAATCTGCCCATCTCAGCCTCCCCAAGTGCTGGGATTACAGGCGTGAGCCACTGTGCCTGGCAGGAGCTCCTATCTTTTTTTTTTTTTTATTTGAGACGGAGTTTCGCTCTTGTTGCCCAGGCTGGAGTGCAATGGTGCAATCTTGGCTCACTGCGACCTCCACCTCCCAGGTTCAAGCGATCCTCCTGCCTCAGCCTCCCAAGTAGCTGGGATTATAGGCATGCGCCACCACACCCAGCTAATTTTGTATTTTTAGTAGAGATGGGGTTTCTCCATGTTGGTCAGGCTGGCTCGAGCTCCCAACCTCAGGTGATCTGCCCGCCTAGGCCTCCCAAAGTGCTGGGATGATAGGCATTGAGCCTCGCTCCTATGTTAATAATAAGCAGGAGAAACACAGAACAAAGTACACAGGTGAGGATGGGCATATCAAATGTGTGGTCAATAGACAGCCTGGTGTGAATAATGCAGAGGGTTCTCGCTCAGAATTTGGGAGAAAAGGTTGGAAAAGGTGGACAGGCTCTACGCTATGAAGGGACTTATGCTAAACGACAGAGTCTGAGTTTTCTAGTGAAGGCTGGGGTCTGCTATCCTGCACTGGCAAGGAGCAATCGTGTTCTTCATGACTGACTAGGAAGTCTGGCAGGGAGTTGGTGGGTAAGGAGGCAAGGTGACGATGAGAATCCTGTTCAGAAGTCACGGAGTCCAAAGGTACACTATTAGTTCCCACATTTCAAGGTGTCCATGTCCAGTGGATTTCCATGATGTGAAATGTTGCCAAGAAGCCAATCCTCAAATGCAAGGCTTACTAATGTTTCAAATGCCTGCAGGCTAGTATGATGGTGATTAGTATATTCACCATTTTTATTTCTTTATGACATTATAGTTATGAGCATGGTGGTGATACCAAGAAGTGTTTTTGAAAGATCAATGCAAAATAAAAATAAAAACCAATTCAAGAGAATTAGGAAGGAACAAAAAAAATTGAGTATGCTGATAAAGAGAATGAATTAGTCTGGGTAATAACGAAATGAAAAACAAAAGGAAGACTAAAAGGTACACCGTGAAGGAAACATACAAAGGCCTTCTTAATGAATTGGATGTCAGTTACCCTTAGAAGCTGCTAGTGGACTTCCTAGGACTGCGACGTGATCCTGATCCAGGGCAGTGAGTGCAACTCCATTTTGAGTGTTATCAGATACAACAGCCTTGAGCAGCAGTGATCTAACTAAGCTCTGATTTTTTTCTGGGTCAGTTGGACGTATTGGTATCAAGGTTTCATATATACAACCATCAGAGCCTGTTGGAAACAAGCATTTGTTGTTGGTTATTGAAGGATACTTCTATATCTATTACAGTTAAATGTACTAGGTTGTTTTTACCAATTTGATAAAAGAGCCAACCAGAAAAATAAACAATCCCATCACTGTGCTTTCTCTTAGAGAGTACCAGAAATTTAAACTGGGGAAAGAAGTATTATTAATAAAAATCTCAGTAAGAAATATAATAGTCAAGAAATACAAACTGTAAATACCAGCAATAACTTAAAATATTGAGGGGGACTGCCAAGAATAGAGATCATCTAGTCCCTAAAAGGATATATCCCTCATTAGAAAGTGATTAGCATCTGGTCTATACATTACATTTCTTTCTTGTTTGTTTTTTTGAGACAGGGTCTCACTCTGTGGCCCAAGACTACAGTGCAGTGGTGTGATCACAGCTCACTGTAGCCTCAACCTACTGGGCTCAAGTGATCTATCTTTCCACCTCAGCATCCCAAATAGCTGGGATTACAGGTGCACACACCTCACCCAGCTAATTTAAAAAAATTTTCTTTTAGAGATAGGGTCTCGCTATGTTGCCCAGGCTGGTCTCCAACTCCTGGGCTCAAACGATCCTCCTGCCTCGGTCTCCCAAAGTACTGGGATTACAGGTGTGAGCCAGCGTGCTTAGTTTATTATAATTCTTCCTACCTAATCACCCTGAAAACCTTATGACATTGCCCTTTCTTGTGGGCCAACTGAATTTCGGCAGTTTCATGTGGTTCTAGCTATTGTTATGTAAAGATTTATATAACCCTTTGGTTCATACTTCCTCACTTCGAAGTTCATTAAGCTAAACATTAAGTACATTCCAATAGCCCCCAAGATATGAAAATGATAGGAGCCTTTTAAAAAATAGCCACTGCAAACATTTGCACACTGAAAAACTTCACAATGATTTTTAATTGTGATAATATGGAAACGTTTCCTATGTATTGCTCTTGTTTACTTCTCTTCACCTTCCCAGAACAACTTCAAAAGCAGCCATGAAGGGTGGAGGGGAGGGGGTACCACAAATACTTTTTTTTTTTCTTCCCCGCCCTAGAGGCCTAAGACTGGGGTTATACTTTAGACCATTTCATAAAGATATTACAATCTATAATAAAAAGCAACTGGCATGGGCCAAA
This sequence comes from Pongo pygmaeus, assembly GCF_028885625.2. NCBI lineage: Eukaryota > Metazoa > Chordata > Mammalia > Primates > Hominidae > Pongo > Pongo pygmaeus. Next base: position 85,922,596 of record NC_072392.2, on the reverse strand, counting down.
GCTGCTGTTAGTCTCCTTTTGCCCATCTGTCTCAGTCACTATTCAAGGAAGGGCACACTAAATCTAATGGTTGGAAAAAAGGAGCTGAGGGGCCATTCAATGCCAAGCATAGACAGTTTATGTTTCACTAATTACACCCAAAGAACCTGGGCCTTATCAGCTAAAAGGTGATTTCTCTTTTTCACTGGTATTAACATTGTTACTTATTGCTTATGGTAAATTTTTTTGTTTTGTTTTGTTGAGACGAGTCTCGCTCTGTCCCCCAGGCTGCAGTGTACTGGCACGATCTCAGCTCACTGCAAGCTCCGCCTCCCGGGTTCACACCATTCTCCTGCCTCAGCCTCCAGAGTAGCTGGGATTACAGGCACCTGCCATCATGCCTGGCTAATTTTTTGTATTTTTAGTAGAGACGGGGTTTCACCGTGTTAGCCAGGATGGTCTCGATCTCCTGAACTTGTGATCCGCCCGCCTCGGCCTGCCAAAGTGCTGGGATTACAGGTGTGAACCACACCCAGCCAGTTTATGGTAAATTTTAAGACATAAAATATAAAGAAGCAATGTTAGAAAAGGATGCTGTACCTAAAGTACTTCAATAGGCCCTCAAAACACAGGATCACTGATCTAATGCATGGCCAGACATGCAAAGTACGAAAAGCAAAGGCATGGGCCAGATGAGGTGGCTCACGCCTGTAATCCCAGCACTTTGGGAGGCCAAGGCGGGTGGATTACCTGAGGTCAGGAGTTGGGGACCAGCCTGACCAACATGGCGAAACCCTGTCTCTACTAAAAATACAAAAATGAGCCAGATCTTGAGGGGGTGCCTGTAATCCCAGCTACTCAGGAGGCTGAGGCAGGAGAATTGTTTGAATCTCGGAGGCAGAGGTTGCAGTGAGCAGAGGTTGTGCCACTGCATTCCAGCCTGGGCGACAGAGCAAGACTCTTGTCTCAAAAAAAAAAAAAAAAGTGAAGGCATGAACGCTGTAAAGAAGCACAGAAATGGCTGTAACTGAATGCTTCACAAAGTCTACGATTCAAAAACATAGACTATCCTATAACATTCCTCTATTTATAATCTCTGAAAGTTTAAAGAAAGAAAACTTACTTAATGACATCAAAGAGATGAATTTCCGATCTACAGATGCAGTAAAACTCTCTACAACAGAGTTTTCGTCTTGTCCAAGTAAGAGTGTATATTTGGTTAAGATACGTGAGTTAAACATTTGCACGTAAGCAAAGTAATTTCCATGCTGCAAAAAAAAAAGGTTATTTTATAAATATTCCCATTTCAACCAAGTATCTTAACATATGTTAAAACCAGAAGCTGTTACCCCATTCTACTTACATCAATGAGTACTTAAAAACATCTTATGCAATTAAATTTGTTTGTTTGTTTGTTTGTTTTGAGACAGGGTCTTGCTCTGTGGCCCAGGCTGGGCTACCGTGGTGTGATCTCAGCTCATTGCAACCTCCACCTCCCAGGCTCAAGCAATCCTCCCACCTCAGCCTCTCAAATATCTGGGAATACAGTGTGCATTACCTTGCTCCACTATTTTTTTTTTTTTAATAGAGATGAGGTCACCACACCCAGCCTTAAATTTAAAAGGTTACAAAAAAGTTAGAGGCTGGGCTTGGTGGTTCACACCTGTAATACCAGCACTTTGGGAGGTCACAGTCGATGGATCACAAGGTCAGGAGTTTGAGACCAGCCTGACCAATATGGCAAAACCCTGTCTCTACTAAAAATACAAAAATTAGCCAGAAGTAGTGGTGGGCGCCTGTAGCCCCAGCTACTTGGGAGGCTGAGACAGGAGAATCACTTGAACCCGGGAGGCAGAGGTTGCAGTGAGCCTGGGTGACAGAGGGAGAATCATCTCAAAAAAAAAAAAAATTAGAGATCTTCTGAGAGAATAATGAAGTCACATTTTAGTTTAAAAAATAATGGTTTTGCGCCGGGCGCAGTGGCTCATGCCTGTAATCCCAGCACTTTGGGAGGCTGAGGTGGGTGGATCACCTGAGGTTGGGAGTTCAAGACCAGCCTGATCAACATGGAGAAACCCCGTCTCTACTAAAAATACAAAATTAGCTGGGAATGGTGGTGCATGCCTGTAATCCCAGCTACTCGGGAGGCTGAGGCAGGAGAATCACTTGAACCCGGGAGGAGGAGGTTGTGGTGAGCTGAGATCGCACCATTGCTCTCCAGGCTGGGCAACAAGAATGAAACTCTGTCTCGAAAAAAAAAAAGGTTTTGAAATTTTACAGCTGGGCACAGTGGCTCACACCTGTAATTCCAGGACTTTGAAAGGCCAAGGCAGGAGGATCCCTTCAGCCCAAGGAATTCAAGACCAGCCTGAGCAATACAGTGAGACCCTGTCTCTACAAAAAATAAAACATAAGCCAGGATGGTAGTGTATGCCTGTAGTCCCAGCTACTAGGCAACTCGGCAGGCTGAAGTGGGAGGACTGCTTGAGCCAGGAGGTTGAGGCTGCAGTGAACCATCATGGCACTACTGCTCTCAAGCCTGGGTGACAGGGCAAGACCCTGTCTCTAAATAAATTTTTTTTTTTTGAAGAAATTTCACAAAATGGGTCAGGAACTGAAGATATCACTTACTTTTTCAGTAATAAAAATTAAAACACGATGCCTGAATACTATGAAAAACTTTGTCCATCTACAAAAAAAGAAAAAAAGAAAAAAAGAAAAATTATAGGATGCAAAAATCACCAGCTGGGAGATACATATCAATCAAAATTTAATCAAAGTTTTCATTAAATATTTTTTAGAACCAGAGAGCCATCAGAGAACACTTAATTGGGCGTTTGAAACACACACCACAAGCAATACGCATTTGTCAAATGCAGCTCCGGATTAAATGCAGGTTGTTGAACTCCGCAGATGATAATGTGAATTTTAAAGTTCTGAGAGGGGAGATGCAGTGCTTCCCAAACTTAAATTGACTCCCCTACCTTATTTTTTCAGAGTTACTTTTGGGACTCATGTTCTGAGGAAAACATTAAGATCTCAATATAGAGGAAGCTGAGGCATAGAGAAGTTACTGGCTGCACAGTTTGTGGCAAAGCAGCAACTAGAACTCAAATCCTCCAAGGACTTCCCTCAAAACAGTTGCTCACACCTTAGAGGGATTCATCAGGTCAGTCTAATATATAACTGGTTACTGTCCACGTTGTAAGTACCAGTCTTCACTCTGACTTTTAGAAAGTTAGTTTCTACCAGGTGGACCTGGAGAAAACAAGTAAAATGAACAGGAAATGTGATGAAATAAAGAGTATCAGAAAGACGTGGAATCATGAAGTGTCCTTCTATCCCTTGATGAGTCATTTTTCCAGTTTTATTTCAGAATCTGGGAATGCAGAGGTCTTAATGCATCATGATTTCACTAACACGATGCACTTTTAGCCAGGGGACAAGGATGGGAGCTTGGTAGTCAGGGCAATATGAGAGGAACAAAAAGATTTTGGTCTTTTGGGATAACCCATTTCATCCTCAAATAACTGAGTATCCAGTTCTGTCAAGACTTCATATGACTCTATGGTTTCTTCAATCTTCATGCCCAGAGGCTTTTTAGGATGTTGTTTTAGTCAGTGTTTTATAAGAGATTTTTAATTAGGTTACTTTCATTATGTTTATAACCAAAATACTTTTGAACAAGGCAAAAAAATGTTCAGTGCATTTTTATTTTGATAAATTTACTTACAAGTACTGGAACTTACTTAATCACTTCTTCATCAGAGATAACAGTTTCAATTTTCTGCTGGGGGTCTGCAAGCAAGGCCTCTAAACCACGAACAGCACCTTCCTTGAAGAGCACCAAGGGTTCTGTCCCTTGCACTGAAAGTATCCTATATACTTCTGCTGACAACTGGAAGAACATAAAAAATTTTAATTTTTATTCTAAAACAATTTATACCTAATATAATATAAGGATATTTAGAGAAGACTTCTTTTTAAGTGACTGCTTTATTTTGTTTTATAATTACGTATGGTTCCAAAAGCTAACCTACAACATAAAACACATTTAGAACTCTTAACTTTTTCTCTTATCCTCTCTACCTAGTCCCTGCTTTAATCCGTAAGTTCATTTTTGGTTTACCCGTTGTGACTACTAGAGGTTAGACTAAAACCTGGGTTTCTTAAAACTGGGAAAGATACAGATAAGCCATTCATGCAGAGGTACATGCAATTCTGGTGTTAGATAAGAACTGATGCCACAATTATAACTACAGCCTGCAATTCCAGAAAAAGAAGTTAACACCATGTGTGAGGAAAACAACAACAAAGAAACCCTCACTGTTTAAAATTCAGGATTGTGTTATGAATTTAAAGGTAAATGAAAAGACTGGAGCCAGGGAACAGCACAGCTAGCTAGCTAGAAGTTTCAAGGATCCAGGCAACAACTGCATTATATCTGAATTAGCCCTATTGTGAGCCACTTCTAAAATGTGCCAATTATATTTAGACATTTAGAACTGGAAAGAACTTTCAAGATTAACCTAGTTTAAGATCCTCATTTTATAAGTAAGAAAAAATGAACACACTCTAGGTCATTAGTAGAACATGCATAGCTAGTCATGTTTTTATTTTTTACCGTATTATGTGCACTCTTAAAAATGTACAATACATGGGCCAGACGCAGTGGCTCACGCCTGTAATCCCAGCACTTTGGGAGGCCGAGATGGGAGGATCATCTGAGGTCAGGAGTTCAAGACCAGCCCGGCCAACATGGTGAAACCCTGTCTCTATTAAAAATACAAAATTAGCTGGGCATGGTGGTGCACGCCTGTAATCCCAGCTACTCGGGAGGCTGAGGCAGGAGAATTGCTTGAACCCAGGAGGGGGAGGTTGCAGTGAGTTGAGATCGAGCCATTGCACTCCAGCCTGAAGGACAAGAGCGAAACTCCGTCTCAAAAAAAAAAAAAAGTACAATACATGAAACTTGCAGGGTCTATTCTACCTATTCTAAGAAAGGGCACAGGAAGTTCATTTTGCTCTCACAAAAGACACACTCCAAACACCCAAACTCATGGAAATAAGTATAAATTTCTCATTCATGAATTATATAAATCCTCATCTCCTTAACTCATGGAGACATGTTACCAAGATACATTGTAAGATAATTAGAATGAAAACCTGATTAGGACCTTATGCTTATTTTCCCAGAGGTATTAAAATAAATAACACATACTTTATTATGAATGATTCTAATTCACCAATAAGCTAAATAAATATGTTGGAAAATTCAAAGACTTACTGTAGCTTTAAATACTTTATCCAGGTTTACATCTTCATTATTCCATATTCTTAAAACCTTAAATCAAAACATACTAGTTAAAAACTATCCTATTCTCCATTTACATATAATAAATACAAATAGTTAATAATCAACATTTATGTTGTATATATTATACAAAAGTTTTAAAACGTACCTTATTATCGTGTACAACAACATACTCTCCAGTTTGAAAGTTGCACACAGCTGGACATGTTATAATTTGACCTTGTTTCACTGACCAGCTCCCCAAGGGTTTCTGATCAGAAACCTAATGAAATTAAGATAAATACAATATTCAAGAAGTCAACTTAAAACATTAAAAGCAATTCAATTTATAATCAATAAAAGAAACCATTAAAATGACAGCATTTGAAAAATTTACTGGCCGAGGGCAGTGGCTCACGCCTGTAATCCCAGCATTTTGAGAGGTCAAGGCGGGCAAATCACGAGGTCAGGAGTTCGAGACCAGCTTGACCAACACGGTGAAACCCTGTCTCTACTAACAATACAAAAATTAGCTGGGCGTGGTGGCACGCACCTGTAATCCCAGTTACTCGGGAGGCTGAGACAGTAGAATCGCTTGAACTCGGGAGGTGGAGGTTGCAGTGAGCCGAGATCGCACCACTGCGCTCCACCCACCTCGGCCTCCCAAAGCTGTGGAATTACAAGCGCACGCCACCACGTCTGGCTAATTTTTGTATTTTTAGCAGAGACAGGATTTCACCATGTTGGCCAGGCTGGTCTCGAACTCCTGACCTCAAGTGATCCACCCACCTGGGCCTCCTGAAGTTCTGGGATTACAGGCATGAACCACCGCGCCCCGCCAAACCTCTAAAAGGGTAGTTAAAATGAAAATATAACTAAGTTCCTAAATAAGTAAATAAGCAACCCTTTGTTAAAAAACAATAGTACATTTAAAAATTGATTATATTATGCCCCTGCATGGGAAGTTATGCCTCTGAACAGCGGCATGGGAAATTAAGTAGGGACATCTGGGATCATGTCTATCCAATTCCAATCTGCCACTGTATTCCTATGCAGGAGCTGCAAAACTGCAAATCTACTTGACATCCCAAGTGAAACCCATTAGAGTCAGCAGAGTCAAAACGGTACAGGGAGCTGTTAGCAACCTGTTCTCAAAACGTCAAAGCAGATAACTAACTTCTTTAAAACATGGAAAACTATGTTCAGCAGCCCAGAGAAAAGTAACTGCTTTCTATGGGACCACCAAAAGCAAGGTTAAGTGTTTCTCTATCAGGCTTTAGGCTGAAATGGGGGCAGGGCTTGCAGATTTTCCCAGGACTCAACTCCAGGATTCCCAGCGTGAACCGGAGATGCCAACAGACAACTCACTTGGAGTCAAGATTCTTAGCGAGCTATCAAGAAAGTCCCTCACTCTCTAAAATTGTCCCCGCCCCTACAAAGGGAGGGGTGTGAAGTGTAGACACAGGGCTAAACCACTATTCCCACTCTGTTAGTGTCATCCTCTCCCGCCCAACCAATTTCCGTTCCATCCTCCCGCGGGCGGCTAAGATAATAAAGACCCTAGGAGAGAATCTTAAAAAGGCCAGCTCCGCGAGTTCCGAAGCAAAAGCACAGGTTCTCTTTCTTTTCCGAGTCTAACCCACGTGCACTCAGACGCTCTGCCCCCGCAAGTCGGAAATACGCCTTTACAGGAAGGCAAGCAAGCCAGATTCTAGACCTCACTCAGCGTCCCCAACAGGCCCAGCCGGCTCTCTGCTAAGCCTTCTCCACGATCTCTTTCTGAAGCTGTGAGAAACTTGAGCTCCAGCTCCGCGCTCAGAAACGGGCGAGAAGGCAGTCGGGGCGCTCCCAAACCTATAGAGGATGGGAGCCTTCACCTTATAGAGGATGACTGTCCTGCCGCTGTCTGTCACTAGAAACTGGTCTGTTTTGTCGCTCTGCTCCACGCCTAGGAGTCCTTCAGGCCCGGCGCTCAGGACTACCGAAGACAACGTGAATTCTTCCTCCAGCGCTGCCATTTTGAGCAAACCTAAGTACGGCCGCGCTCACTCCCGGCAGGCCTCGCGCTTTCTCTCGCGAGAATGAACGGGCCTGAGGGGGCGAGTGCTTGCCAAACCAGGAACCTGCTCTCGCAGCCTGCGACCTCTGGCGGGCGGAAGAAGCGAGCGCGACTGTGAATTCAACCAGGTGGGCTGGGTCGGCTTGCGTCAGACTCCGCCTCCCGAGACCACGCCTCGCCGAGTCCCGGATGTGCTCCAGGAAGGGATAGGGTAGGCACGGAAGTGTTGCTTACTGGGTCCTGAATGGGCTGTGTGCTTTTCTAGGTGGGGACTTGAGAGACTGTAGATGGGTCTAGGGAGTGGTCGAATATAAATAAGCTAGATTTTTTTTTTTTTAATTCCAAGGGAACTCCCTAGGAATTCCTCCCATGGCCTTGTGGAACGATCTGCCAAAGAAAAAATATTTATCTCTGTAGGTAAACTCTCAATAACGTGCTGTTCGTACGTGAAATGCTTAATTCCCCCCAAGTTTCTTGGAACCCTCTAGAGATCTCCAGTCTCTTCAGTCTTTCAGGCCTTCTGAGTTCTCTGACTCCCCTTCTCTGAGCCCCAATGGGGAAAATCTCTCTTCAGCTTACAGGAAATTCAAGCTATCTTGATGAAGGTGAAGTTGAAGCTCCCCTGTGTGATTTTTGGCAAGGTTTTTATTTCCGGGAGAAATGTATGATTCTAAGATAAGCATGGCAGACTCAATCAATAATGTTAAATAAATAAATAAATTGTGATGTTCTTAGGGAGAAACCATTTAATAGGCAATTACTAAACAAATGTACCCAGTGTGACAAAGTGCCTCAGTTTAGATTTAAGCATTCACCAGATCGCCATGTGTGTTGTTTCTCATTGCCCCTACATGACGACATGTGCAAAAGGAGAATATCCAGCTACTGTGAAGGAATCGAATACAGTCAATTTTTATAAAGCTAATAGGTCTTTTGTTGTTCAAAGGTAGTGGCATTATCATGGCTCACTGCAGCCTCTAACTCTTGGGCTAAATAAAGCAATCCTGCTTCAGCCTTCCGAATAACTGGGACTACAGGCATCCATCACCACGCCTGGCTAATTTTTGTATTTTTTGCAGACATGGAGTGTTGCTTTGTGCCCAGGGTGATCTTGAACTCTGATAATCTTTTAATTTTTAGGCTGGGTTGTGAGATCAAGAGGATATAGTTTATTATTATGCTTCATAACTTTGTGATAGGTGGTAAGAAGAAAAACATTAAGCTCAGAAGGGAGAGATAAAGCGTGGGTGTGTGGGGGAGGAAGGAGTGGTCTGTGTATGTGAAATTTTAGCTAGGATGACCACAGGCCTCCTTGAGAGGATGTCTTTTTTTTTTTTTTTTTTTGAGACAGGGTCTCGCTCTGTCACCCAGGCTGGAGTGTAGTGACGCAGTCTCAACTCACTGCAATCTCTGCTTCCTGGACTTAAGCTATCCTCCCACCTCAGCCTCCCGAGTAGCTGGGACTGCAGACACGCACCACCATGCCCAGCTAATTTTTGTATTTTTTGTAGAGGTGGGGTTTCACCATATTGCCGAAGCTGACCTTGAATTCCTGGGCTGAAATGATCGTCCCACCTTGGCCTCCTAGAGTGCTGGGATTACAGAGCCACAGTGCCTGGCCCAAGGGTATCTTTTGAGGATGGCATGAAGGAGGGGAGAGAGCGATCATGCAGTTAACTAAGATAAGAGCATTCTCAGTAGCAAATGCGTCTGGGGCACCAACAGGGAGATTCCCTAGAAGTCTATCGCAGTTATTGTAGTTACCAGGTGAGAGGTGATGAGGGCACCATCAGTAGCAAGGCTTTCTTTTCCTTTCCTTTCTCCTTTCCTTCTTTTTTCTTTTTTGAGGCGGAGTCTTGCACTGTCGCCCAGGCTGGAGTGCAGTGGCGCAATCTCGGCTCACTGCAAGCTCCACGCCCCGGGTTCACGCCATTCCCCTGCCTCAGCCTCCCGAGCTGGGACTACAGGCGCCCGCCACCATGCCCGGCTGACTTTTTTGTATTTTTAGTAGAGACAGGGTTTCACCTTGTTAGCCAGGATGGTCTCGATCCCCTGACCTCGTGATCCTCCCGCCTCGGCCTCCCAAAGTGCTGGGATTACAGGCGTGAGCGACTGCACCCAGCCTTTTTTTCTTTTTTGAGACAGAGGTTCACTCTTGTCACCCAGGCTGGAGTGCAATGGCACAATCTCGGCTCTGTGCAACCTGCAACCTCCGCCCCCCGGGTTCAAGCGAGTCTCCTGTGTCAGCCTCCAGAGTAGCTGGGATTACAGGCACCCACCCCACACCTGGCTAATTTTTGTATTTTTAGTAGAGACGGGGTTTCACCATGTTGGCCAGGTTGGTCTCGAACTCTTGACCTCAGGTGATCCACCCGCCTCAGCCTTCCAAAGTGCTGGGATTACAGGCGTGAGCCACCGCGCCCGGCCACTTCATATTTTTGTATTCATGGCACCAGCAATTGTCCGTGATCCATACAAAGAGCTTAATACACGTTTGTTGACTAAGTCACACTTAACGTTGCAAGCTAGGGTAATAAATAGAATGTGGACTTGATCCATTAAGGGAAAGTAAGACTTCCTGGTTGAGAAAGCTGGAACTGTGCTTGCATATTCGTCTGTAAATTTGAGTCTAAGTTTGGTAAACTATTAAAGGAGATTGCAATCCTTTCTGGAAAGGACACCAGCTATAATAAGGGAACTAGGAGTCTTCTACAACCAAGCCTAAGCTAGGAACGGGTCAGGAGGCGTTCCACTTCCAATGTGCATCCATCAAGGTCAATGAGCAAGAAGAGGGTCTGGCTATCCCTCACTGGTTAGAAACATTTAAGGCTGGTCTTCAAAGGCAGCTGTGACCCTGTGCATTTTACTGTGTGTTGTGGATGTTCTCTGTGGATTGTTTGTCATGTTTATGCTGCTTGGCTGCCTAGCTGTGAAGACTGGGGGAAGATACTGCCTCTCACATTCAATTCCTAGAATAGAATCAGATGATAAATATACAATGAATAAGTCTAAATATATAATGGGTAGGAAGGGAAGCCTGCTCACATTCAAAAGGGAGGATGTTACCCATTAGAAATTTGTCATGGAAGGTTGACAGCTGGTGACGTGTACATTGCATGAATGGGGTACAGTAAGTGCTTCATCAAAGGAATATCTGTAGAAGGACCATTCAGCAAAGAAAGTGGATGGTAGATATTTGTATGCCACCAAATCTTTATATTATTTGAAAGTTGTCCTCTCCCTCTCCCTCTCCCCTCTCCCCTCTCCCCTCTCCCCTCTCCCCTCTCCCCTCTCCCCTCTCCCCTCTCCCCTCTCCCCTCTCCCCTCTTTTTTCGGTCTCCCTCTCCTTCTTTTTTCGGTCTCCCTCTGTTGCCGAAGCTGGACTGTACTGCCGGGATCTCGGCTTGCTGCAACCTCCCTGCCTCGGGCTCCTGTGACTCTCCTGCCTTGGCCTGCCGAGTGCCTGGGATTGCAGGCGCGCGCCGCCACGCCTGAATGGTTTTTGTATTTTTGGTGGAGACGGGGTTTCGCCGTGTTGACCGGGCTGGTCTCCAGCTCCTGGCCTCGAGTGATCTGCCTGCCGCGGCCTCCCGAGGTGCTGGGATTGCAGACAGAGTCTCGCTAACTCAATGCTCAATGGTGCTCAGGCTGGAGTGCAGTGGTGTGATCTCGGCTCTCTGCAACCTCCACCTACCAGCCTCCTGCCTTGGCCTCTTAAAGTGCTAAGATTACAGCCTCTGCCCCACCGCCACCCCGTCTAGGAAGTGAGGAGCGTCTCTGCCTGGCCGCCCATCGTCTGGGATGTGAGGAGCCCCTCTGCCCGGCCGCCCTATCTGGGAGGTGAGGAGCGCCTCTGCCCGGCTGCCACCCCGTCTGGGAGGAAGTGAGGAGCGCCTCTGCCCGGCTGCCCCGTCTGGGAGATGAGGAGCACCTCTGCCCGGCCGCCCCGTCTGGGAGGAAGTGAGGAGCGCCTCTGCCCTGTTGCCCTATCTGGGAAGTGAGGAGCGCCTCTGCCTGGCCGCCACCCCGTCTGGGAAGTGAGGAGCGCCTCTGCCCGGCTGCCACCCCATATGGGAAGTGAGGAGCGCCTCTGCCCAGCCGCCCCTTCTGGGAGGTGAGGAGCGCCTCTGCCCAGCCGCCCCTTCTGGGAGGTGAGGAGTGCCTCTGCCCAGCCGCCCCGTCTGGGAGGTGAGGAGTGCCTCTGCCCGGCCGCCCCGTCTGGGAGGTGAGGAGCGCCTCTGCCTGGCCGCCACCCCGTCTGGGAGGAAGTGAGGAGCACCTCTGCCCAGCTGCCCCATCTGGGAAGTGAGGAGCGCCTCTGCCCGGCTGCCACCCCCTATGGGAAGTGAGGAGCGCCTCTGCCCGGCCGCCCACTCTGGGAAGTGAGGAGCGCCTCTGCCCGGCCGCCCACTCTGGGAAGTGAGGAGCGCCTCTGCCCGGCCGCCCACTCTGGGAGGTGAGGAGTGCCTCTGCCCGGCCGCCCCGTCTGGGAGGTGAGGAGCGCCTCTGCCTGGCCACTCCGTCTGGGAAGGGAGGAGCGCCTCTGCCCGGCCACCCCGTCTGGGAGGTGAGGAGCGCCTCTGCCCGGCTGCCACCCCGTCTGGGAGGAAGTGAGGAGCACCTCTGCCCGGCTGCCCCATCTGGGAAGTGAGGAGCGCCTCTGCCCGGCCGCCACCCCATATGGGAAGTGAGGAGCGCCTCTGCCTGACCACTCCGTCTGGGAGGTGAGGAGCGCCTCTGCCCGGCCGCCCCGTCTGGGAGGTGAGGAGTGCCTCTGCCCGGCCGTCACCCCGTCTGGGAGGAAGTGAGGAGCACCTCTGCCCGGCTGCCCCGTCTGGGAGATGAGGAGCACCTCTGCCCGGCCGCCCCGTCTGGGAGATGAGGAGCACCTCTGCCCGGCCGCCCCGTCTGGGAGGTGAGGAGTGCCTCTGCCCGGCTGCCACCCCGTCTGGGAGGAAGTGAGGAGCACCTCTGCCCGGCCGCCCCTCTGGGAAGTGAGGAGCGCCTCTGCCTGGCCGCCACCCCGTCTGGGAGGAAGTGAGGAGCGCCTCTGCCTGGCTGCCCCATCTGGGAAGGGAGGAGCACCTCTGCCCGGCCGCCACACCGTCTGGGAAGTGAGGAGCGCCTCTGCCTGGCTGCCCCATCTGGGAAGGGAGGAGCACCTCTGCCCGGCCGCCACACCGTCTGGGAAGTGAGGAGCGCCTCTGCCTGGTCGCCCCGTCTAGGAGGTGAGGAGCGCCTCTGCCCGGCCGCCCTGTCTGGGAGGTGAGGAGCGCCTCTGCCTGGCCGCCACCCCATCTGGGAGGAAGTGAGGAGCGTCTCTGCCCGGCCGCCCCGTCTGGGAAGTGAGGAGCGCCTCTGCCCGGCCGCCCCCTCTGGGAAGTGAGGAGCGCCTCTGCTCGGCCGCCCCCTCTGGGAAGTGAGGAGCGCCTCTGCTCGGCCGCCCCGTCGGGGAAGGGAGGAGCGCCTCTGCCCGGCCGCCCCGTCTGGGAGGTGAGGAGCGCCTCTGCCCGGCTGCCACCCAGTCTGGGAGGAACTGAGGAGCGCCTCTGCCCGGGCGGCCCCGTCTGGGAAGCGAGGAGCGCCTCTGCCCGGGCGGCCCCGTCGGGGAAGTGAGGAGCGCCTCTGCCCGGCCGCCCCGTCTGGGAGGAGAGGAGCGCCTCTGCCCGGGCGGCCCCGTCTGGGAAGCGAGGGGCGCCTCTGCCCAGCCGCCCTGTCTGGGAGGTGAGGAGCGCCTCTGCCCGGCTGCCCTGTCTGGGAGGTGTACCCAACAGCTCCGAAGAGACAGCGACCATCGGGAGCCGGCCATGAGGACGATGGCGGTTTTGTTGAAGAGAAGGGGAGGAAGTGTGGGGAAAGGAAGGAGAGATCAGATTGTTGCTGTGTCTGTGTAGAAAGGGGTGGGCATAGGAGACTCCATTTTGTTCTGACTAGGAGAAATTCTTCTGCCTTGGGATGCTGTTGATCTATGTATGGCCTTTCCCCCAGCCCCCTGCTCTCTGAAACATGTGCTGTGTCAACTCAGGGTTAAATGGATTAAGGGTGGTGCAAGATGTGCTTTGTTAAACAGATGCTTGAAGGCAGCATGCTCTTTAAGAGTCATCACCACTCCCTAATCTCAAGTACTCAGGGGCACAAACACTGCAGAAGGCCGCAGGGTCCTCTGCCTAGGAAAACCAGAGACCTTTGTTCATGTGTTTATCTCCTGACCTTCTCTCCACTATTATCCTATGACCCTGCCATATCCCCCTCTCCGAGAAACACCCAAGAATGATCAATAAATACTTCAGAAATTAAAAAAAAAAAAAAAAAAAAAAAAGTTGTGGTGATTCTTAAATAAGATCTGAGATACTCTGTTTTTCGGTTTCAGAAACTCAAAAACCTTTGCGGTAAATGTTCAGACCATAACAAATAATTGAACAATATTATCAGAATTTAGGCATATGCCCCTGAAGAAGTTTTCTGCCCAGCAAAAATTGGAGGGAGGAAGAATCTAAGATCTTTTGTCATCCTTTGGGACATACATTTCAACCTAATGTTAGCGCCCTCCTGGTGGTGCCAAAACCCAATGAGTGTATTTTAAATTTTTTTATTGTGCTAAAATGTACATAACATAAAATTGCCATTTTAACCTTTTTAGCAACTTTTGTTTTGTTTTTTGTATTTTTAGTAAAGACACGGGTTTCATCATGTTGGCCAGGACGGTCTCGATCTCCTGACCTCATGATCCGCCCGCCTTGGCCTCCCAAAGACTTCCACACCTGGGATTACAGGCGTGAGCTGCCGCACCTGGCCTTTTTTTGTTTGTTTGTTTTTTAAAGAGACAGGGTCTTGCCATGTTGTCCAGGCTGGTCTTGAACTCCTGGGCTGAAGTGATCCTCCTGCCTTGGTCTTTCCCAGTAGCTGGGATTACAGGCGTGAGCCATGGCACCAGGCTTTTAACCTTCTTTTTTGTTTTTTTTTGTTTTTTGAGACTGAGTCTCACTCTGCCGCCTAGGCTGCAGTGCAATGGCACTATCTTGGCTCACTGCAACCTCCTCCTCCCAGGTTCAAGCAATTCTTGTGCCTCAGCCTCCCGAGTAGCTGGGATTACAGGCGCCCGCCACCACGCCCAGCTAATTTTTGTATTTTTACTAGAGACAGGGTTTTGCCATATTGGCCAGGATGGTCTCAAACCCCTGACCTCAAGTGATCCACCCACCTGGGTCTCTCCAAGTCCTGGGATTACAGGCGTGAGTCACCAGACCCGGCCTTTTAACCATTTTTAAGTGTACAGTTCTATGGCATGAAGTACATTCACACTATGTTGCAACCACAACCACCATTCATCTCTAGAACATTTTCATCTTCCCAAACTGAACCCATTAAACAATAACTCTCCATTCCCCCTTCTGCAGCCCCTGGTAATCACTATTCTTTCTGTCTCTCTGAATTTGACTCTTTAAATACCATAGCTCAGATAAATGGAATCATTAAATATTTGTCCTTTTATGTCTGGCTTATTTCACTTAGCACATCTTCAAGGTTCATTCTGTTGTAGCATGTGTCAGAATTTCCTTCCTTTTAAAGACTGACTAATATTCCGTTGAATGGATATACCGCATTTTGCTCCTCCATTCTTCCATTCATGGACAGTTGGGTTGCTTCCTCTTGGCTATTGTGAATAATGCTGCTATGAACATGGGTATACATATATCCCCTTGGGATCATGCTTTCGGTTTTTTTGCTACATAACCAGAAGTAGAATAGCTGGATCACACAGTGATTCTGTTTTTAATTTTTTGAGGAAACACCATGCTGTTTTGCACAGCAGCTGCACAATTTTACATTTCCGTCAGAGGTACACAAGGGTTCCAGTTTCTCCATATCCTCACTAACAATTGTTATTTTCTGTTTGTTTCTTTGTTTGGTTTTTTTGAGATGGAGTCTTGCTCTGTCACCCAGGCTGGAGTGCAGTGGCGCGATCTCAGCTCACTGCAACCTCCGCCTCCCAGGTTCAAGCGATTCTCCTGCCTCAGCCTCCCAAGGAGCTGGGATTACAGGCACCTGCCACCACACCCAGCTAATTTTTGCATTTTTAGTAGACCATGACCACGAGGTCAGGAGATCAAGACCATGTTGGCCAGGATGGTCTTGATCTCCTGACCTCGTGATCTCCCTGCCTCAGCCTCCCAAAGTGTTGGGATTACAGGCGTGAGCCACTGCGCCTGGCCTAAAACAAAACAAAACAAAACAAAAAACTCTTAAGCTACGGTCTGATTTCTGTTTTGAAAAGATCACCCTGGCTCTCAAGCAGAGAATAGCTCATAGGGGATAAAAAGCAGAAGCAGAAATACCAATTTTGAGGATACAAGAGATGGTGGCTTGTGGTAGGTGGTGATAGCGGAGATAGGGAAAAGTGGATCAATTCAGGATGCGATTTGGAGGGAGAGTCGACAGGGTGGCAGATGGGTTGAGGGTGATGGTAAGAGGGAGAGAGGAATCAAAGGCATGTTCTGCACATTTACCTTGAGTGACCAGGTGGATTGGGGTGTTCCCTACTGAAATGGGGAAGTCTAGGCAGGGGAGTAGGAGATTTGCAAAGGGTTGTTTGGAGAAGCCATACCCAAATTTCTATTTTGGCTGTGTTAAGTGAGATGCCAAATAAGCTGTATCCCATATGATGCTGGAGTTCCTGGCAGAGCCCAGGCGGGTGATATAGATTGAGATATCATTGGCACATGATAGGAATCTAAAGCAGTGGGACTGGAGTAGGTCGCCAAGTACTGTGGATTTTATCTTCTAAACATAGCTCAACCTGTCTACCTCTCTCCTTCTCCACTGCCGCCCCCCCCCCCCGCCATTCCCAGTCCTGTCTCTTTCTTGGACCGCAATGATTGCTCCCTGGTCTCCCTGCTTCTTTGTTGCCTTCTTCCAATCTGTAGCCAGTATGATCTATTAAAATTCAAATCCGATTATTCCACTCCCTGCTTAAAAACCCTTTAATACCTTATTCTCAGGATATGAGCAAAATCAAATCCTTACCTTGACCTACAAATAGGGTTGCCAAGTAGAATACGGGATGCCCAGTTAATCTGAATTTCAGATAATAAATTTTATTTATTTATTTATTTATTTTTTTGAGACAGATTCTCGCTTTGTCACCCAGGCTGGAGTACAGTGGTACAATCTCGGCTCACTGCAACCTCTGCCTCCTAGGCTCAAGCAATTCTCTCACCTCAGCCTCCCAAGTAGCTGGGATTATAGGCACATGCCACCACAGCTTGGCTAATTTTTGTATTTTTAGTAGAGACAGGATTTCACCATGTTGACCAGTCTGGTGTCAAACTCCTGACCTCAAGTGATCCACCCACCTCGGCCTCCCAAAGTGCTGGGATTACAGGCGTAAGCCACCACACTCAGCCCATAATGAGTACTTTTTTTATTTTTAGGTATGTCCTATGCAATTATTCATTGTTTATCTGAAATTAAATTTGACCTGGCATCTTGTATTTTTATTTGCTAAACCACAAGGGCTTTGTAAGATCTAGCCTCTACCATACCTTCTTGGCTCGTCCCTCATCAGACATCTCTTGTCCTCTGACTCAAGCCATATTCTTCAGAACCTGGAACAGGCTATGCAAACCCCCCTCACCTCAGTGCCCATGCTGTTTCCTTTCCTGCTTCATCTAGCTGCCACTCGTCTTTCAGATCACAGCTTCTGCTGAACAGCCCTCTTTTCTTGTGGTATATGCTGTCCTAGCATGATGTAACATTCCTTCATTGACCTGTATGAAGTTGCAACTACACGTTTATTTGTGTGACTATATAATTATTATATATCATTTCTACTATGAGGTCAGTTTTTTTAAATTTTTAATTTTTTTATTTTTTGATACAGAGTTTCACTCTTGTTGCCCAGGCTGGAGTACAATGGCAGGATCTCGGCTCAGTGCAACCTCCACCTCCCGGGTTTAAGCAATTCTCCCGCCTCAGCCTCCCAAGTAGCTGGGATTACAGGTGCACGTCTGGCTAATTTTTGTATTTTTAGTAGAGATGGGGTTTCACCATATTGGTCAGGCTGGTCTCAAACACTGAGATCACTGACCTCAAGTGATCTACCCGCCTCAGCCTCCCAAAGTGCTGGGATTACAGGTGTGAGCCACTGCGCCAGGCCCTAGATTTGTTTTTGATCACTTTTGTACCATTCTCCTAGTGTCTGGTACATGATAGGCACTGTGGAAGGAAGGAAGTGAGGGAGGGAGGAAGAGAGGGAAGGGAGAAAAGAAAAAAAAGTAAAAGATGAAAATACCCGATTATAGAATAAGTTCTCTCAGGACCAGAATGAGGAATGAGGATTAAAGCAGAAATTGGCCCTGAGAGCCAATTCATAGGGAGGGCACAGAGGGAATGCAGGCTGAAGGTAAAGCCCCCAGTTCAGCCTAGGAGGAGAGTAACTTGATATTTTGTCCCGATATGTTGGGGGTGGGGCTGAAGAAGTTTGAGGCTGTCTAAACACCTTCTTTTTTTTTTTTTGAGATGGAGTCTCGCTGTGTCACCCAGGCTGGAATGAAGTGGTGCGATCTCTGCTCACTGCAACCTCCGCCTCCTGGATTCAAGCATCAGCCTCCCTAGAAGCTGGGATTATGAATGCCGGCCATCACGCCTGGCTATTTTTTTTGTTTTTGAGACAGAGTCTCGCTCTGTTGCCCAGGCTGGAGTGCAGTGGCGCAATCTCGGCTCACTGCAAGCTCTGCCTCCCAGGTTCATGCCATTCTCCTGCCTCAGCCTCCCGAGTAGCTGGGACTACAGGCGCCCACCATCACGCCTGGCTAATTTTTTTGTATTTTTAGTAGAGACGGGGGTTTCACCATGTTAGCCAGGATGGTCTCGATCTCCTGACCTCGTGATCCGCCTGCCTCAGCCTCCCAAAGTGCTGGGATTACAGGCGTGAGCCACCGCGCCTGGCCTACGCCTGGCTATTTTTTATACTTTTAGTAGAGATGGGGTTTTGCTGTGTTGGCCAGGCTGGTCTTGAACACCTGACCTCAAGTGACCCACCTGCCTCGGCCTCCCAAAGTGCTGGGATTACAGGCACGGGCCATCGTGCCCGGCCTTGCTTAAATACCTTCTACCCCTAAACTCTATTAGGTGTGGCAAACGGGGGTGGGCACTGGTGAGTGTGTTTATGGAACTGCTGCCTGAAGAGAAGCTCAGGTGGGTCTGGGCTCGGCTCCCCTTCAACTCTGTGGGAATCCTTCACCTTCATATCCCCAGTGGGAGCCAGCAGGAGGGTGCATGTGGTTGAAAGACAATGGATGCATCTAAAAGCCCTCCTTCTCAACCAGCCCTGCAAATAAATCGGTCCTATTCTTCACCTAAATGTCTAGTTGACTACCTTTTTTTTTTTTTGTATAAATGTATTCTTATAAATTGCTTAAGTTCTGCCTTAGCAATCAAGGGAGTAGAAAAGTAGCGAGACATTTGGTGCCATTGACACACACATCTCCAGTTCTCTGCTAAAATTTTTTTGGAGGTGGTGCTGTCTTCACGGCAAATGTTAGCTATATCTAGATTTTTTTTAAATGTAAATTTTAATATTTGGAAATAAGAAGAATGGCTACATACGTTTATAAAGCTTTGTAGTTTCGTGTTTTCGTGTCAAGAAATTTTTTTTGGGGAATTAAATTTAATTCAATTCCATTAAAACTAAATTTATTGTCTCTAGAAAAAGGTGACTTCTTTCCTGAAGTATATCCAATTAGTAGCTATCAATGCTATTAAAAACCTGCTATTAAAAACTGGTGGCTCGGCTGGGCGCCGTGGCTCATGCCTGTAATCCCAGTACTTTGGGAGGCCAAGGCAGGCGGGTCACGAGGTCAGGAGATTGAGACCATCCTAGCTAGTATGGTGAAACCCCATCTCTACTAAAAATACAAAAAAGTAGCTGGGCGTGCTGGCACGCACCTGTAATCCCAGCTACTCAGGAGGCTGAGGCAGGAGAATTGCTTGAACCCTGGAGGCGGAGGTTGCAGTGAGCCAAGATCGCCCACTGCACTCCAGCCTGGATGACAGAGCAAGACTCTGTCTCAAAACAAAACAAAACAACAACAACAACAAAAAACTGGTGGCTCAGGCCTATAATCCCAGCACTTTGGGAGGCTGAAGTGGGAGGACTGCTTGAAGCCAGGAGTCAAAATCAGCCTGGGCTTTGTTATCAAGACCCCATCTATACAAAAAATTTTTTAATTTAAATTAGCTGGGTGAGGTGCTGTGTGCCTATAGTCCTATACTCAGGAGGCTGAGGCAGGAGGATCACTGGAGCCAAGGAGTCCAAGGTTACAGTGAGCTATGAAGGCACCACTGCACTCTAGCATCATTGGCGACAGAGCGAGAACCTGTCTCAGCAAAACAAAATGATACACTCATAAAAGAGCTGCGTTTCTGAAGGTGGTTTGAAGGCTAGTTGTTTTGAACTCAGATGGTATTTTCTCGGTGGCAGTGCTTGTCAGGCCTCTGAGCCCAAGCCAAGTCATCGCATCCCCTGTGACTTGCACATATACGCCCAGATGGCCTGAAGTAACTGAAGAATCACAAAAGAAGTGAATATGCCCTGCCCCACCTTAACTGATGACATTCCACCACAAAAGAAGTGTAAATGGCCAGTCCTTGCCTTAAGTGATGACATTACCTTGTGAAAGTCCTTTTCCTGGCTCATCCTGGCTCAAAAAGCACCCCCACTGAGCACCTTGCGACCCCCACTCCTGCCCCCCAGAGAACAAACCCCCTTTGACTGTAATTTTCCTTTACCTACACAAATCCTACAAAACGGCCCCACCCTTATCTCCCTTCGCTGACTCTCTTTTCGGACTCAGCCCACCTGTACCCAGGTGAAATAAACAGCTTTATTGCTCACACAAAGCCTGTTTAGTGGTCTCTTCACACAGACACACATGAAATTTGGTGCTGTCACTCGGATCGGGGGACCTCCCTTGGGAGATCAATCCTCTGTCCTCCTGTTCTTTGATCCGTGAGAAAGATCCACCTGCGACCTCAGGTCCTCAGACTGACCAGTCCAAGAAACATCTCACCAGTTTCAAATCCAGTAAGCGGCCTCTTTTTACTATCTTCTCCAATCTCCCTCACTATTCCTCAACCTTTTTCTCCTTTCAATCTTGGTGCCACACTTCAATCTCTCCCTTCTCTTAATTTCAATTCCTTTCATTTTCTGGTAGAGACAAAGGAGACACATTTTATCCGTGGACCCAAAACTCCGGCGCCTGTCACGGACTGGGAAGGCAGCCTTCCCTTGGTGTGTAATCATTGCAGGGACGCCTCTCTGATTATTCACCCACGTTTCAAAGGTGTCAGACCACGCAGGGACGCCTGCCTTGGTCCTTCACCCTTAGCGGCAAGTCCCGCTTTTCTGGGGAAGGGGCAAGTACCCCAACCCCTTCTCTCCATGTCTCTACCCCTTCTCTGCTTTTCTGGGGAAGGGGCAAGTACTTCAACCCCTTCTCTCCGTGTCTCTACCCCTTCTCCACCTTTCTGGGGGGCAAGAAATCCCCAACCCCTTCTCCTTCACCCTGAGTGGCAAGTCCCGCTTTTCTAGAGGAAG
Organism: Pongo pygmaeus; assembly: GCF_028885625.2. Lineage (NCBI taxonomy): Eukaryota > Metazoa > Chordata > Mammalia > Primates > Hominidae > Pongo > Pongo pygmaeus. The sequence continues at coordinate 85,901,668 of NC_072392.2, read as the reverse complement.
GGCAAGTACCCCAACCTCTTATCTCTGCACCCAATCCCTTATTTCCATGCCCCAACCTCTTGTCTCTGCACCTCAATCCCTTATTTCCATGCCCCGACCTCTTATCTCTGTGCCCCATCCCTTATTTCCGCACCCCAACCTCTTATCTCTGTGCCCCAACCCCTCATATCCATGCCCCAACCCCTTTCCCGCTTTTCTGGAAGGTAAGAACCCCCGAACCCCTTCCCTCCGTGTCTCTACTCTCTCTTTTCTCTAGGCTTGCTTCCTTCCCTATGGGCAATCTTCTACCCTCCATTCCTCCTTCTTCTCCCTTAGCCTGTGTTCTCAAAAACTTAAAACCTCTTCAACTCACACCTGACCTCAAACCTAAATGCCTTATTTTCTTCTGCAATGCCGCTTGACCCCAATACAAACTGGACAGTAGTTCCAAATAGCCAGAAAATGGCACTTTGAATTTTTCCATCCTGTAAGATCTAAATAATTCTTGTCGTACAATAGGCAAACGGTCTGAAGTGCCTGACATCCAGGCATTCTTTTACACATCAGTCCCTTCCTAGTCTCTGTGCCCGGTGGAACTTGTCCCAAATCTTCCTTCTTTCCCTCCCGCCTGTCCCCTCAGTACCAACCCCAAGCGTCGCTGAGTCTTTCTAATCTTCCTTTTCTACAGACCCATCTGACCTCTCCTGTCCTCCCCAGGCTGCTCCTCACCAGGCCGAGCTAGGTCCCAATTCTTCCTCAGCCTCCGCTCCTCCACCCTATAATCTTTTTATCATCTCCCCTTCTCACACCTGGTCTGGCTTACAGTTTCATTCCGTGACTAGCCCTCCCCCACCTGCCCAGCAATTTACTCTTAAAAAGGTGGCTGGAGCTAAAGGCATAGTCAAGGATAATGCTCCTTTTTCTTTATCCCAAATCAGATAGCGTTTAGGCTCTTTTTCATCAAATATAAAAATCCAGCCCAGTTCATGCCTTATTTGGCAGTAACCCTGAGACACTTTACAGCCCTAGACCCTAAAAGGTCAAAAGGCTGTCTTATTCTCAAAATACATTTTATTACCCAATCTGCTCACGACATTAGATAAAACTCCAAAAATTAAATTCCGGCCCTCAAACCCCACAACAGGATTTAATTAACCTCGCCTTCAAGGTGTACAATAATAGGAAAAAGTTGCAATTCCTTGCCTTCACTGTGAGACAAACCCCAGCCACATCTCCAGCACACAAGAACTTCTAAACGCCTGAACCGCAGCGGCCAGTTGTTCCTCCAGAACCTCCTCCCCCAGGAGCTTGCTACACTTGCCGGAAATCTGGCCACTGGGCCAAGGAATGCCCTCAGCCCGGGATTCCTCCTAAGCCGCATCCCATCTGTGTGGGACCCCACTGAAAATCGGACTGTTCAACTCACCTGGCAGCCACTCCCAGAGCCCCTGGAACTCTGGCCCAAGGCTCTCTGACTGACTCCTTCCCAGATCATCTCGGCTTAGCGGCTGAAGACTGACACTGCCCGATTGCCTCGGAAGACCCCTAGACCATCACGGACACCGAGCTTCAGGTAACTCTCACAGTGGAAGGTAAGCCCGTCCCCTTCTTAATCAATACGGAGGCTACCCACTCCACATTACCTTCTTTTCAAGGGCCTGTTTCCCTTGCCTCCATAACTGTTGTGGGTATTGACGGCCAGGCTTCTAAACCTCTTAAAACTCCCCAACTCTGGTGCCAACTTAGACAATACTCTTTTAAGCACTCGTTTTTAGTTATCCCCACCTGCCCAGTTCCCTTATTAGGCTGAGACACTTTAACTAAATTATCTGCTTCCCTGACTATTCCTGGACTACAGCTACATCACATTGCCGCCCTTCTTCCCAGTCCAAAGCCTCCTTTGCGTCCTCCTCTTGTATCCTCCACCTTAACCCACAAGTATAAGATACCTCTACTCCCTCCTTGGTGACAGATCATGCACCCCTTACCATCTCATTAAAACCTAATCACCCTTACCCCACTCAACGCCGATATCCCATCCCGCAGCACGCTTTAAAAAGATTAAAGCCTGTTTTCACTCACCTGCTACAGCATAGCCTTTTAAAACCTATAAACTCTCCTTACAATTCCCCCATTTTACCTGTCCTAAAACCAGACAAGCCTTACTAGTTCAGGATCTGTGCCTTATCAACCAAATTGTTTTGCCTATCCACCCCATGGTGCCAAACCCATAGACTCTCCTATCCTCAATACCTCCCTCCACAACCCATTATTCTGTTCTAGATCTCAAACATGCTTTCTTTACTATTCCTTTGCACCCTTCATCCCAGCCTCTCTTCGCTTTCACTTGAACTGACCCTGACACCCATCAAGCTCAGCAAATTACCTAGGCTGTACTGCCGCAAAGCTTCACAGACAGCCCGCATTACTTCAATCAAGCCCAAATTTCTTCCTCATCTGTTACCTATCTTGGCATAATTCTCATAAAAACACACGTGCTCTCCCTGCCAATCGTGTCAGACTGATCTCTCAAACCCCAGCACCTTCTACAAAACAACAACTTTCCTTCCTAGGCATGGTTAGCGCGGTCAGAATTCTTACACAAGAGCCAGGACCACACCCTGTAGCCTTTCTGTCCAAACAACTTGGCCTTACTGTTTTAGCCTAGCCCTCATGTCTGCGTGCAGCGGCTGCCACTGCTTCAATACTTTTAGAGGCCCTCAAAATCACAAACTATGCTCAACTCACTCTCTACAGTTCTCATAACTTCCAAAATCTATTTTCTTCCTCATACCTGACGCATATACTTTCTGCTCCCCGGCTCCTTCAGCTGTACTCACTCTTTGTTAAGTCCCATAATTACCATTGTTCCTGGCCCAGACTTCAATCCGGCCTCCCACATTATTCCTGATACCACACTTGACCCCCCATGACTATCTCTCTGATCCACCTGACATTCACCCCATTTCCCCAAATTTCCTTCTTTCCTGTTCCTCACCCTGATCACGCTTGATTTATTGATGGCGGTTCCACCAGGCCTAATCGCCACACACCAGCAAAGGCAGGTTATGCTATAGTACAAGCCACTAGACCGCCTCTTAGAACCTCTCATTTCCTTTCCATCGTGGAAATCTATCCTCAAGGAAATAACTTCTCAGTGTTCCATCTGCTATTCTACTACTTCTCAGAGATTATTCAGGCCCCCTCCCTTCCCTACACATCAAGCTCGAGGATTTGCCCCACCCAGGACTGGCAAATTAGCTTTACTCAACATGCCCCGAGTCAGATAACTAAAATACCTCTTAGTCTAGGTAGATACTTTCACTGGATAGGTAGAGGCCTTTCCTACAGGATCTGAGAAGGCCACCGCAGTCATTTCTTCCCTTCTGTCAGACATAATTCCTCAGTTTAGCCTTCCCACCTCAATATAGTCTGATAACAGATGAGCCTTTATTAGTCAAATCAGCCAAGCAGTTTTTCAGGCTCCTAGTATTCAGTGAAACCTTTATATCCCTTACAGTCCTCCACCTTCAAGAAAAGTAGAATGGACTAAAGGTCTTTTAAAAACACACCTCACTAAGCTCAGCCACCAACTTAAAAAGGACTGGACAATACTTTTACCACTTTCCCTTCTCAGAATTCAGGCCTGTCCTTGGAATGCTACAGGGTACAGCCCATTTAAGCTCCTGTATAGACGCTCCTTTTTATTAGGCCCCAGTCTCATTCCAGACACCAGACCAACTTAGACTGTGCCCCCAAAAAACTTGTCATCCCTACTATTTTCTGTCTAGTCATACTCCTATTCACCGTTCTCAACTACTTATACATGCCCTGCTCTTGTTTACACTGCCAGTTTACACTGTTTCTCCAAGCCATCACAGCTGATATCTCCTGGTGCTATCCCCAAACTGCCACTCTTAACTCTTGAAGTAAATAAATAATCTTTGCTGGCAGGACTATGCTGAATCTTCTTAGGCATTCTCTAATCAGATATCCTGAGTCGTCCCAATTCTTAGAGCTTTCATACCTGTTTTTCTCCTTCTGTTATTCCATTTAGTTTCTCAATTCATCCAAAACCGTATCCAGACCATCACCAATCATTCTATACGAGAAATGTTTCTTCTAACATCCCCACAATATCACCCCTTACCACAAGACCTCCCTTCAGCCTAATCTCTCCCACTCTAGGTTCCCACGCCGCCCCTAATCTCGCTTGAAGCAGCCCTGAGAAACATCGCCCATTCTCTCTCCATACCACCCCCCCAAAATTTTCGCTGCCCCAACACTTCAACACTATTTTGTTTTATTTTTCTTATTAATATAAGAAGGCAGGAATGTCAGGCCTCTGAGCCCAAGCCAAGCCATCGCATCCCCTGTGAGTTGCACGGATACGCCCAGATGGCCTGAAGTAGCTGAAGAATCACAAAAGAAGTGAATATGCCCTGCCCCACCTTAACTGATGACATTCCACCACAAAAGAAGTGTAAATGGCCGGTCCTTGCCTTAAGTGATGACATTACCTTGTGAAAGTCCTTTTCCTGGCTCATCCTGGCTCAAAAAGCACCCCCACTGAGCACCTTGCGACCCCCACTCCTGCCCGCCAGAGAACAAACCCCCTTTGACTGTAATTTTCCTTTACCTGCCCAAATCCTATAAAACGGCCCCACCCTTATCTCCCTTCGCTGACTCTCTTTTCGGACTCAGCCCACCTGCACCCAGGTGAAATAAACAGCTTTATTGCTCACACAAAGCCTGTTTGGTGGTCTCTTCACACGGACGCGCACGAAAGTGCTGAGCAGGGAAACTAGGCTCTCAGCTCGGCCAGTAAACCTGCCTAGTGCAGCTAAAGGCTGGTCAGTACCGCCTTCACATTTGCATCGGAAACCACAATGGCCATTGTTCAACAGGAAGACATTTTTAGAGTTTCCGCTTGGGTTATCAGGAAAACATCTTTATCTGCTGGAAACTGGATAAGGAGAGGTGGCTCCACCTGTCCCGCTGGAGGTGAGGAAACCACAGAAAGGCCAGGAGTGGAGAGGTGAGTTTGAGGGTAATTGTTGGAGATCCCAATGTCAGGCATTATGGCGGCTGAGATCATGGTTAAGGAGCCATTGTGCGGATGGGTCATTAATAACTCAGATGAGTGAGTTGGAGACCACCTATTATTTAGAGGAAAGTAAAAAAGAAAAGGCCTAAAATTGGGAGGGAAGAGAAGAATACTATGTGAAATCTTAGAGGTCCCTTTGATGGCTCTCAGTGCTCCCTCTGGGAAGAAAGGCTCTCAGATTGTCCCTTAAGGAAACTTGGAGGTATTCTACTTTTTTTTTTTTTGGACACAGGGTGTTGCTCTGTCACCCAGGCTGGAGCGCAGTGACCCAGACACAGCTCACTGCAGCCTCAACCTCCCTGGCTCAAACAATCCTCCCATCTCAGCCTCCTGATTAGCTGGGACTACTGGTGTGCTCCACCATGCCCAGCTAATTAAAAAAAAAATTTTTTTTTTTTTTTGGTAGAGACTATGTCTCCCTATATTGCCCAGGCTGATCTCAAAAGTCCTGAGCTCAAGTGATCCTCCTGCCTCAGACTCCAAGTGCTGGGATTATAGGTGTGAGCTACTGCGCCAGGCCTGGTATTTTACTTTTTTTTTCTTCTTTCTTTTTTTTTTTTGAGATGGAGTCTCGCTCTGTCGCCCAGGCTGGAGTGCAGTGTCATGATCTCGGCTCACTGCAAGCTCCGCCTCCTGGGTTCACGCCATTCTCCTGCCTCAGCCTCCCGAGTAGCTGGGATTACAGGTGCCCGCCACCACGCCTGGCTAATTTTTTAATTTTTAGTAGAGACGGGGTTTCACCGTGTTAACCACGATGGTCTGCATCTCTTGACCTCGTGATCCGCCCGCCTTGGCCTCCCAAAGTGCTGGGATTACAGGCGTGAGCCACCACGCCCGGCCTATTTTACTTTTTAAACCATCTTTCCTTGGTTTTCATTTAAAGCATCAAGAAAGGTGCTTGGGGAGGGGAAAAAGAGCCTATCCAAAACACTGAAAATAATTGATTCATATTTGGATCCAGAATTGAAGATGCTTGTTTTCAAAGATAAGTATGCTTCTCGGGGTATGTTTGGTTTAATTTTATATAAAAGGAATTACCAAAGAGTTTCAGTGAGGCTGTGGTAGGTATTGTTTAGCAAATCCAATTAACAAAATGTTGGCCTCTGTGTATTAACCAGATCTGTCTCAAAAGTCGTCCCTCAGCTTGGCAAGGTTGTTTTGTCATGCTAAAAAGCTTTTGCATTTAGATGCAAATTAGATCTAGTGTATCAAAAAAAGAGAAGCTTTTGACATTTTTATATTCTGACAATAACAGGTCATGTTACTTAAAAGAATCTGAATATAAAACACTATTGACCCACCAGATGATCTGAAATTAGCTAGTTTTGTGTGTGTGTGTGTGTGTGTGTGTGTGTGTTTAATGATCTAAGCACCCTCATTTAGTTGTCTTTAAAGGAGTAAAACATAATTATTTTTACAACTTGCATGCATGAAAACAAAGCAGGTTTTGCAGGTCTGACTTCATCTGTACAGTTCTTTTCAAACAGAAACATATTTTACCTTATTCTTATTTTTTTATTTTTTATTTTTATTTTTGAGCAGGGTCTTGCGGCTCCAACTCAGCTCACTGCAACCTCTGCCTTCTGGGTTAAGTGATTCTTGTGCCTCAGCCTCTCAAGTAGCTGGGATTAGGTGTGCGCCACCACACCCAGCTAATGTTTGTATTTTTTAGTAGAGATGGGTTTCACCATGTTGGCCTGGTCTTTAACTCCTGGACTCAGATGATCTGCCTGCCTCAGCATCCCAAAGTGCTAGAACTACAGACATGAGCCTTCGTGCCTGTACTATTTTTGTTTTTTAAAATTATTTATTTATTTATATTTTTTTGAGACAGAGTCTTGCTCTGTTGCCTATGCTGGAGTCCAGTGGCATGATCTCAGCTGACTGCAACCTCTGCCTCCCAGGCTCAAGCGATTCTCCTGACTCAGCTTCCCAAGTAGCTGGGATTACAGGCTCCTGCCACCACACCCGGCTAATTTTTGTATTTTTAGTAGAGACGGGGTTTCACCATGATGGCCAGGCTGGTCTCGAACCCCTGACCTCGTGATCTGCCCATCTTGGCCTCCCAAAGTGCTGGGATTACAAGCGTGAGCCACCGCACCCAGCCTATTCTTATTTTTAAAAGGAACTTCATGTACTGATGGAGCACTAGAAAAGGTTACCTGCTCTTTCTCATAGAGCTTCTGTTTATTTATTTATTTTTTAGAGACAAGGTCTTGCTGTGTGTCCCAGGCTAGAGTGCAGTGGTGCAATCATAGCTCACTGCAGCTTTGAACTCCTGGGCTCAAGCGATCTTCTCATCTAAGCCTCCTGAGTAGCTGCGACTACAGGCGCATGCCACCATGTTCGGCTAATTTTTAAACTTTTGGTAGAGATGAGGTCTCACTATGTTGCCCAGGCTGCTCTCAAACTCCTGAGCTCAAGTAATCCTCCTGCCTTGGCTTCCCAAAGTGCTGGGATTACAGGCATGAGCCACTGCGCTCAGCCTAGAGCTACTGTTGAAATTTGCCTGTGCATTCTATTTTTCTTAGGATTTTTCAGCCGCAGCTTCCATCACCTACTGACAATCTTATTTTTACATATTTGTCATTCAAATTTAATATATGCCACCTGTTATTAATGGTAGTGTTGCTACAGTTGAAGAAACAAAGGCTCAGAGGGGTGAAGTCACTTGTCCAGCATCACACAGCATTAGAAAAATGTATGTTGTCTAATAACTAGAAAAGGTCTGGTTGGGTGTGGTGGCTCATGCCTATAATATCAGCACTTTGAGAGGCCAAGGTGGGAGGATCACTTGAGCCTAGGAATTTGAGACCAGCCTAGGCAATATGGTGACATCCAGTCTCTACAAAAATTTAAAAAATTAGCCAGGTGTGGTGGCCCGTGCTCGTGATCCCAGCTATTCAGGAGGCTGACGCGGTAGAATAGCTTGAGCCCGGAAGGTTGAGGTCACAGTGAGCTATGTTTGTGCCACTGCACTCCAGCCTGGGTGACAGAGTAAGACCCTGTCTCAAAAGAAAAAAAATAAAAACAAGGAAATATCTGTTTTCTAATAATTAGAGAACTTCTGCTTACTAGTGCTGCACTCCTATAGTTTGGTTTGTTTGTTCCTTCCAAATCTCATGTTGAATTTTTTTTTTTTTTTTGAGATGGCATCTTGCTCTGTTGCCCAGGCTAGAGTGCAGTGGCGCAATCTCAGCTCACTGCAACCTCTGCCTCCCAGGTTCAATCGATTCTCCTGCCTCAGCCTCCCGAGTAGCTGGGATTATAGGCACATGCTGCTGCACCTGGTTAATTTTTGTATTTTTAGTAGAGACAGGGTTTCACCATGTTGGCCAGGCTGGTCTTGAACTCCTGAGCTCAAGTGATCTTCCTGCCATGCCCTCCCAAAGTGCTGGGATTACAGGGGTAAGCCACCACGCCGGGACTTCATGTTGAAATTTGATCCCCAGTGTTGGCAATGGGACCTAGTGGGGGTGTTTGGGTCATGGGGGTGGATCCCACATGAATTCTTGCTTGGCGCTATCCTTGTGATCACAAGTGAGTTCTCCTTCCATTACTTCCTTCCAGAGCTGGTTGTTGAAGAGTCCATGGTCTCCCACTTCTTTTGCTTCCTCTCTCACCACGTGACCTGCACACGCTGGCTCCTCTTCACCTTCCACCGTGAGTGGAAGCAGCCTGAGGCCTCACCAGAAGCAGATGCTGGTGCCATGCTTTTTGTACAGCCTGCAGAACCGTGAGCAGTTCTTTATAAGTTACCCAGTCTCCAGTAGTCCTTTATAGCAACACTAAATAGATTAAGATAAGCAAACTGTAGAGTATGTTTACTGGCTTATAGGATTTCCCTCCTCCCATAAAATAAGACTTTAAAATGTTTGATGCGTGCTATGACATGGATGAACCTTGAAAACATTATGCTAAGTGAAGTAAGACAGACACAAAAGCACACATATTACAGGATTCCACTTACATGAGTGATATGGTTTGGCTGTGTCCCCACCCAAATCTCATCTTGAATTGTAGCTTCCATAATTCCCACGTATTGTGGGAAGGACCTGGTGGGAGGTAATCGAATCATGGGGGTGGGTTTTTCCCATGCTGTGCTCATGATAGTGAATAAGTCTCACGAGAGCTAATGGTTTTATAAAGGGGAGTTCCCCTGCACTGCTCTCTTGCCTGCCACCGTGTAAGATGTGCCTTTCTTCTCTTTGCCTTCCACCATGATTGTGAGGGCTCCCAAGCCATGTGGAACTGTGAGTCAATTAAACCTCTTTCCTTTATAAATTACCCAGTCTCGGGTATGTCTTTATTAGCAGCGTGAGAACATACTAATACAATGAGGTATAGAATAGGCAAAATAGCAGAGACAGAAAGTAGAATAGAGGCTTTCGGGGGCTGGGAGGAGGGCAGGATGGGGACTTATTACTTAATGGGCACAGAGTTTCTGTTTAAGATGATGAAAAAGTCCTGAAAATGAATAGTGGTGGCTGGGTATGGTGGCACACACCTGTAATCCCAGCACTTTGGGAGGCTGGGGTGGGAGGATCACTTGAGGTCAGGAGTTTGAGACCAGCCTGGCCAACATGGTGAAACCCTGTCTCTATAAAAAATACAAAAATTAGTTGGGTATGATGGCGCACATCTGTAATCCCAGCTACTTGGGAGGTTGAGGCAGGAGAATTGCTTGAACCCTGGAGGTGGAGGTTGCAGTGAGCTGAGATTGTGCCACTGCACCCCAGCCTGGGTGACAGAGTAAGACTCTGTCTCAAAAAAAAAAAAAAAAAAGATAGTGGTGATGGCTGCACAACATTGTGAATACAGTTAATGCCACTGAATTATATACTTAAAAATGGCTACTATGCGGCCAGGTGTGGTGGCTCACGCCTGTAATCCCAGCACTTTGGGAGGCCGAGGTGGGTTTATCACCTGAGGTCAGGAGTTCGAGACCAGCCTGGCCAACATGGTGAAACCCCCATCTCTACCAAAATACAAAAATTAGCCGAGCGTGGTGGTGTGTGCCTGCAATCCCAGCTACTCGGGGGGCTGAGGCGGGAGAATTGCTTGCATCCTGGAGGCAGAGGTTGCAGTGAGCCAAGACTGCGCCATTGCACACTAGCCTGGGCAACAGAGGGAGACTCTGTCTCAAAAAGCTAATATGATAGCGAATAAGTCTCATGAGAGACTTATAATATATAATATACACAAATTGTATATACTTAAATATACATAAATTTTGTTATGTATATTTTACTATAAAAATATTTAATTGAAATTTAATTTTAAAATTAAATTAAAATGCCCCCAAAAATGTTTGAGAGTTGTGATGAATATGTTAGAAAGTAGCAGAAAAAAAATTGAGGTGGCTGTTTGCCTCTGTGAAAATTTTTTCGTTTTTAAAAGTAAAGATTTTGGGAGATTGGGGTAAGGGATGGCAGCATGAGAGAGTCTTGTAGTGATGGAACAGTTCTGTATCTTAAATGTAGTGATAGCTGCATGAAGCTGTACTGATGAGGAAATTGCATAGAACTACATGCATACACATGCGTGCACACACACGCACACACACACACACACACACACATACACACACACAAATGAGTGCATGTAAATTGGTGAAATTTTTTTTTTTGAGACAGGGTCTTGCTCTGTTGCCCAGGCTAGAGTGCAGTGGTGTAATCTCAGCTCACTGCAACCTCTGCCTCCCAGGCTCAAGTGATCCTCCCACCTCAGCCTCCCATGTAGCTGTGACTACAGGCACGCACTACCACGCCTAGCCAATATTTTTGTACTTTTTGTAGAGAGGAGGGTTTCACCATGTTGCCCAGGCTGGTCTTGAACTCCTGGGCTCGTGATCCGCCTACCTTGGCTTCCCAAAGTGCTAGGATTACAGCAGTGAGCCACCGCGCCTGCCCATGGTGAAATCTTCATAAGCTCTATGAATTGTACCAATGTCAACTTCTTGGTTGTGATGCACTATTGGTTTTTTTTTGAGACAGAGTCTCACTCTTTCGCCCAGGTTGGAGTGCAGTGGTGCAATCTCGGCTCACTGCAACCTCCACCTACCGGATTCAAGCGGTTCTCCTGCCTCAGCCTCCCGAGTAGCTGGGATTACAGGCACCTGCCACCATGCCTGGCTAATTTTTATGTATTTTTGGTAAAGACAGCGTTTCACCATGTTGGCCAGTCTGGTCTCAAACTCCTGACCTCAAGTGATCCGCCCACCTTGGCCTCCCAAAGTGCTGAGATTACAGGCATGAGCCACCGGGCCCGGCTGGTGTACTACTAGTTATAGAAGATGTTATCATTAGGGGAGGCTGGGTGAAGGGTGTACAGGCCATCCTGTATACTTCTTTGTAACTTCCTGTGAATCTATAATTATTTCAAAATAATTAAAATAAACACCCAACACTGACAATAAAACAGTAAACAGTGGGCCGGGCGAGGTGGCTCACGCCTGTAATCCCAGCATTTTGGGGGGCCGAGGCAGGTGGATCACTTGAGGCCAGGAGTTCAAGACCAGCCTAACACGGTGAAACCCTGTCTCTAATAAAAAATACAAAAATTAGCTGGGTGTGGTGGCGGGCACCTGTAATCCCAGCTACTTAGAGGCTGAGGCAGGAGAATCACTTGAACTCGGGAGGTGGAGGTTACTATGTGCTGAGATCATGTCACTGCACTCCAGCCAGGGATACAGAGCGAGAATCCAACTCAAAAAAAAAAAAAAAAAAAAAAGTAAACACTGCAGTCAGATTCCAAACTAACTTGAGTGTAAATTTTATACCTGGTCCTCGTTATGTATGAAAAATGAGCATAGTACTCTCCTGGTGGAGAATTCTCTATTCCTCAGGAATGGCTTGCGCATGGCTGAAAAGAGTGCTATGTACCAACTGTTTCTTCTCTTTTTTGGAGCACATGTGTGATCTGTCATCACATTGCTCCCCAAGAAGTTAAATCAAAGACTTAGGAAGGACTCTGCTTTGTCCTTACCAAGGTTCTGCTAGAATCTGGGAATCACTGATTCTAAAATAACAGTAAGAGAGCTGGAGTTTTTTTTTCTTTTCTTTTCTTTTTTTTTTTTTTAACTGATTCCTTCTTGGTAAAAAAAAAAAAAAAAAAGCAAAAACCCAAAAACTTGTTGGCACTTATATGGTGGTTTTCAGGAAAATCTCAAATAAAAAGATGCATTCAATGTTTGTTATCCCTGAAAGTGTGAAAACAAAATGACTTAGAATTGATGTTTGTTTATTCAATTAAATGCAGTTCCTTATGCTCAAGTTAGGCTTTTGTTTCTGTAGTAGCCAGTCAAATGTTTCTACAGTTTGCTAGCTAGGCTGGAGAAGGCACTGAACATTTAAATAATTCGGAGAGCTTCTTTGTGTCTGGGCTCTCCCTTCATCACATGACTACCCAAAATAAGGATATTTGACCTATTAATACTTTAAACTAACAAAAGACTTATGGGAATTGGATGCTGGCAATTGCTTAATAAGTTGAGACTGGTGAACTTTTACAATGGCAAATACTTGTTGAAAGAGACACATGTTTTCACTCATATATTGTCAGTGGAATTGTAAATTGGTATAATTTTCTTTGGAGGGGATGTTGGCAGTAAGGACCCAAAGTCAGGAAAATACTTACATCCTTTGACCCAGTAATTCAATTTCTGGGAATTTATCCAGAACAAATAATTAAAAAGAAGACATAAGCTATGTTGCAAAGATGTTCCTAATGGCACTGTATATAATAACAAAATTTGGAACATAACCTAAATGCTAAATAATAAAGGAATGTTTAAGTAAGTTACCGATTTTCAACCCAATGGAATATTATATAGCTATGAAAAATGATAAACATGCTATGTACCAAATGTAAAGGTGTTTATAAAACAATTCAATATCCTCAAAGCATTTTGTAGAAAGACAGGCATGTACAGATTATGCTCTACAGAAGACAAATTCTAAAGTACTTAAGGTGAAAAGTCACATTCTTGGATTTATGTAATAAGATTTTTAGCAAAATGCAAATACAGTTAACTGTAAGATGACAGTGGGAAAATTTAAACTTGTAGAATCTTTGTAAATTTTCAAGTTGTATTCTGAGAAAAGACAAAATATGCATTCAGTACTGTTGACTGACTGCACAGAGAAAGCAGCAAGCTGTCTTTGAACACTCCGAATATAATCACTGGTATGCTTAAGAGCACAAAATGATTCTCAAGGGTTGCTAATGAGCTGTAAACTGCCAGCATCTTGCATGTGGAATCTCTTGGGAGCAAGGAAGTTATTTTGGAATAATTTTTTAAAAAAAAATCACAGAAGTCCAGATTTGGCCACCCTCAAATACCCTCCAGGGACAAAGCGGTCAAAATTCCCTTCTACAAAAGCTAACGGAGGGGAAGTGATGACCCCGTCTTTTGTGTCTGCTTACAGTGCGGAAAGTTGGTACTTACAGTTAAACATAATTAGCCCTTAAATCCCAGGTGCTTAATTCAGCCCGTTAATGTTGCTGCACTGAATGGCTGATTCAGTAGGTTCTGAGGCTGTGTCGTTTCTTTGGCCACAGGCTAGCTCCATTCCTCAATGCTGGGAACAGAGCAAAAGCATTAAGGCAAAGTCCCAGCCTGCTTCCAACTTTCCCAGGAGCAGGGAAGCACTTGAAGATTAGGATTTGAGTGGGATATCCTACTAGGTTGCATACTATGGAAAAAGGAGGATTTATGGGAGGATGAAATGTCAGGGGGCAGGTACATTAGGCATAGAAAGTCAGTCTGCCAGCTGGAAAACAGGGTTTGCCTGGATCAACCGCACTGAGTTAAACACACACACAACTGTATGTGAACATGCACAAAGATTGTTGTTCCAAAGGCGTCAAAGCTTCAGGAGTGAGGGTGACATTTTTGTTCCTTTTTTTTTTTTTTTAAAGACATGGGATTTCACCACGTTGCCCATACTGGTCTCAAACTTCTGGACTCAAGAGAACCTGTCTCAGCTTCCCAAAGCGTTGGTATTACGGGTGTGAGCCACTGAACCTGCTGAGGGTGACATTTTCATAGAGGGATATTTCACGACAGGGTTGGAGAATGGTCGCGTGATTATCCTGAACTTGAGAGGCCAAGATGCAGCTGGAGGTCAGAGGCAGGAAACCCCAAATAGAATGTAATGAAGGAAACAAGGACTTTTTTTTTTTTTTTTTTGTCAGAGTCTTGCTTTGTCACCCAGGCTAGAATGCAGTGGTGCGATCTCTGCTCACCGCAACCTCTGCCTCCCAGGTTCAAGTGATTCTCCTGCCTCAGCCCCCTGAGTAGCTGGGACTACAGGCACGCGTCACCATGCCTGGCTAATTTTTTGTATTTTAGTAGAGACAGGGTTTCACCATGTTGGCCAGGATGATCTTGATCTCCTGACCTCGTGATCTGCCCGCCTCGGCCTCCCAAAGTGCTGGGATTACAGGCGTGAGCCACTGCGCCCGGCCAAAACAAGGACATTTTAGAAAAGAATGTAGGCGTTTGGAAATCTAAAGAGTAATGCTCAAATGAGATAATGCCTTGATGAAAAGCTGTAGTAGGAAGTTGGGGGTGATACAAACATATATATATATTTAACATTAGGCATCCAAATGTTTAACTACCCATATAGTTTGGCCCTGGGAATAAACACCCAGCCTGGCTGTACCCAAGTTCACTGGCTGAAAGTCAGCCAGCAACAATGTGTGGAAAGTTTGTGTGTTTTGAAAAAAGAAGTAAAAGGCAAGTTGGGGGTGGTAATGGTGAAGTTGGAGCTACAAAAGCAAGCATGTTTTTGTTCATTGGAACGATGCAATATGATTTTGGGAAAATTTTCGGTGTAGAAAGCCGACTGATGGTGTGCTATTCTATGAAGCTGTGTGCCTGATCCAGTCACAGATTAGAACATAGGATGTGGATGATTCAAGAGGAGAGAACAGAGTGAGAGGTATGTGCTGTTTTAGCAGGAGACTAACAAGCAGAGGGCTAGAAAGTAATTCTGGCTGGGTGCGGTGGCTCACACCTATAATTATCCAGCACTTTAGGAGGCTGAGGCGAGATGATCACTTGAGTCCGGGAGTTCAAGACCAGCCTGGGTAACATAGTTTAACCAGTCTCTAGAAAAAATAAAAAATTAGCTTGGTGGGGTGGTGTGTACCTGTAGTCCCAGCTACTCTGGAGGCTGAGGCAGGAGGATCACTTGAGTCCAGGAGGTCGAGGCTGCAGTGAGCTGTGATCACACCACTGCACTCCAGCCTGGGTAACAGAGTGAGACTCAAAAAAAAAAACCCAAAGAAATAAAAGTTTCTGTCCTCAGACTACCCATCTGCAGAGAACCTTTTGTGCACAGGAGCTACCTGAGATGGAGAAACCACATCAGAGTGATTTCAGCTCACCTTAAAAACTGCCCAACTGTCAGTGGAGAGATCTAGGAACACCACTGGGATGGTGTTCTAGATTCCCCCAGGGTGGATAGCTTCACATTTGAGGAGAGGGAACCAAGCACCTGGCGGACGGATGCATGAGTATCCCACTGGGTTACAGATTCACCTCGGGTTTGTTTTTTTTTTTTTGAGACGGAGTCTCGCTCTGTCGCTGGAGTGCAGTGACGCGACCTCGGCTCACTGCAAGCTCCGCCTCCCGGGTTCACGCCATTCTCCTGCCTCAGCCTCCCGAGTAGCTGGGACTACAGGCGACCGCCACTGCGCCCGGCTAATTTTTTGTACTTTTAGTAGAGATGGGGTTTCACCGTGTTAGCCAGGATGGTCTCGATCTCCTGACCTCGTGATCTGCCCACCTCGGCTTCCCAAAGTGCTGAGGTTACAGGCGTGAGCCACCGCGCCCAGCATCTGCCAGATTTTTTTGTTTTGTTTTTTTGAGACAGGATCTTGCTCTTTCATACCCAGACTGGACAGCAGTGGCGCGATCTTAGCTCATGGCAGCCTCCACCTCCAGGGTTCAAGTGATTCTCATTCCTCAGCCTCCTGAGTAGCTGCGATTACAGGCGTGTGCCACCACGGCTGGCTAATTTTTGTATTTTCAGTAGAGATGGTGTTTCGCCATGTTGGCCTGGCTGGCCACCTTGCATATTTTTTGGCTGGATAATTAGTGCAGACACTCAGACTTTTCCTACCAAGGGTCCTGAAGGTGCCATATGCCTACTAGCAGGCAAGGCCACACAATGACACAGAAGGATGGCATCTGTGAGGATCAACTTTTGTTTGCTTTGCTTATAGTCTGTAACACTGTGTATTCCAACACCTGGTCCTTCAGCAGTGGCAGTGGTATGGGGATGGGTAAAAAATCCAAGAGGAAAAGAAGCAAGCCCATCAACCCACAAGTGAACAATTACTAACATTCCCTCGAGAATAGCTAAAGGAGAGAGAGAGAGAGAGCGATTGAGAGAGAGAGAGAGGAAGCTACACTTGGAAAGAAGATTGCTTTGTATTTTATTTACAACAGAATGTAAGAAAAAAGTAAGTTATTAACAATAATAAATAACTAGGGAGAAAAACACAGAACGGGCACAAAATGACACAGAAGGATGGCATATGTAAGGATCAACTTTTGTTTGCTTTGCTTATAGTCTGTAATGCTGTGTATTCCAACACCTGGTCCTTCAGCAGTGGCAGTGGTATGTGGATTAATTTAACCAATCAAGATCCCAGCTTGAATGTAAACACTACAAATTACACTTGACGCTACATGTGAGTGGTACAGGTACAACACCAACTCAAAGACCCTCTTCTGGGTGATATATAGAAACTGAAGGGAGACTTGCAATTTGACAGACACGCTTTCAATTTAAAGCAAAAACATCGAGAGGCTCATCCTAAAGTACTTGTTAATTTAACAACAAAATTATAATTATTAATGGCATCTGAAAATTTCCCAACATATTCACATTCTCTTATTACACTAACTCCTAAAAAGCTTAAACACTTATATTTCAAATGCAAACAGATTGTTTCAAAGGTAGAACACAAAAGAACCCAGTGTTTTGCCTCAGCATGCCAACACTGTGCTATTGTGTACACTTCAGTTTCAGCAAGAATGAATAGTTTAAAATAGTTTATTCATAATCAGATTGCAGTCACTGGACAGACTTTTTAAATCTCAAGAACTATGGCTCAGGTGACAGATTGTCTCCTAGCCTACTGAGTCAGATGATCAGAAAGGTACTAAAACTATTTGGACAATTCCTCTCTATTGGATTATCTGATTACACATTATATGTAGAGTCAGCTATACACTGGCCCTTCTTAAGAGTAAAATTCCTATTGACCTAAGCCAGCCAGTGACCTATTACTTTGTTGTCGCTGAGCATGAAGAGATGCCAAAGAAAGTAGAATTTAAAAATACACATAAATACATTAGCCCTGAAACTTTTGCAGAGAATGATTTATCGAGACATGTCAGAATCTATTCTCTTAGTTCACTGTTTATTACAGTGTCTTGAAAGAAAACCACAGTTACTTTTGCAGGTATTGTGGTAAGTGTCTGCATAATATACCCACAACTGTGCTACTTAGAGAGATTTATTTTCAGGACCAACAACATGGCTAATAAATACTTCCAAATAAATTAAAATTTTCTCCACACACAGATGCAAAACTGTAACAGAAGGCTTGATAAATCAGTTCAACAACAAACCCATATTGTTTGAGTTACAACGGTGGCAACTAAAAATGTCACGGCCTCCTTCGTTGTTTTCCTTTTCCTTTGCTTTGTCTTGCAACAACCCAAAGTGAGAAAATGAAATGATCTTCAGAGGTGATTTCTAACAAAGCTTATGTGTTAAAAACACCAAGATCTTCTCATCCCAGGAAAGCACAGCTAAAGCAAGAATGCTGTGCTATGGCCAAGAAAATGCACAGGGGCACTTCACATTTGAAATCTTCCCAGAGTCGTGAAATGTACAGTCATTTTGATGGTCTCCACTAACTTCAGAGATGAAGATGGAGTGAACGTATGTGATATTCTATGGATTATTTATTTAAATTTGGCTACCAGAGACTTAAAACTGATGGTGTCTGATTCACTATACTATATTTATATTTATATATATATATACACAGGTATAATACAATTTTGGTGAACAAAGTTGAAGGTTTCCATATCGCAGACAGAGGCACTGAGTTAAGGATTCTATTTCCCCCCAAACATGCTTAGCAAATTCAAGTTTCTGCTTTTTTTTTCTTCTAATTTCCATCATGCAGCCATTTGGCTTCCATCCTTCTAAGAATTATTAATGTTCTGTATATACACATCCATTGCAGGCTTGTATTCCACAATAACAAAGTCATGTATAGAGAATGTGAACTGATACTTCAAAACCAAGATATATAAAATATTGAAGTCATTTATGCCTTTTGATGACTGGGTTGAATATGCAAAGCAGCTAAAGGAATATCGACACCACCCACCCCCTTTTTAACGCACACAAAGCACATGTAGACAGAAAAACTGAACATATTTTAAGAGCACACACTTTTTTTTTGGCTAAGAATCACACTATCATCGTAGCTTTGCAACTGATGTCTGTGGTAACATACTGGTTATAAAAGAAATGAAACTCACAAAAGGAAATTAGAACTTAGCTTCCTAAAGCATATAGAATTGTTAACCTTGACAGCAGAAGCTACTTTATAAAAAGGGAAAATAGCAATGCTATTAATGGAAAAACTAGGTGCCAGATGTGTTAACAGCCTGCACAAAATAAATACATTCTACGTGAAAATAATGACCCCACCCCGCCTTGATTTTAGCTTGCAAATGGTAAGCAAATACATATACTATTTCAGTGTCTTCTGAAAGTAGCATTTTGCTCTCTAAAGCAAAACATTTTCATTAAGTACTACTGTGTGGAGAGGGAGGGATTGAGAAGTCCGAGGGGTCTGATAAAATGTTAGGTTTTCCCACAAGCAAAAATCATGCTTCCATACCATGCATAGAAGGTGTCTTACTAAGATACTATCATTCTTAGGGGAGAGATACACTGTTGATCTAAGCTATTTGCAACAGATTTCCTTTGAGTTCTAGGTTTATTCTTTTTTTTTAAGCTAAATATCAACCTATAGATAAAGAAATGATCTTGACAGTCTGACCTATGACTTAGAAAACTTTGGTGCTGGGCTCATGGGGCCAGCGCCTGCACCTTGGGAGAGTGTATCAACCTGAAAGACACTACACAGAGTGCTGAGCACTGAGAGGGAAGCAGGCAGGGTCCACTGGCAGAGAGGCTGTGTGAGAGAAGCAGATTATGCTCCTTGGTCTATTTTGTTTCCTTTGGGATCTGTGTTTTGGGAAGGTCCCTTTCCTGAGGTTGGAGGTTACGATCAGGAAGGCTAGCTGGGGCGCGGGCCTCCGAGTTGCCCAATTACTTCTTCTCTTCCTCTCTTGGAGGACAAAAGTCAATGCTGACATTTGGCCTGCCCTCCCGTCTGTGTTTAAAGGCAGTGAGGTGCAAAGGTGACAGATTTCTCTCTTTGGAGCAAAGGAGAATTGTCTTTCTGTCACTTCAATGAGTGATCGTGCCTCCTGTCCACCTTGATTCTAATCTTGCATTACCACTAGATGAAGAAAGGAAAGCTAGACAGAAGGGCATCTATTATCACTCCTCCTTTTCACTCTACAAATAGGAGTCAGCAATTCTGCTCATTCTCTCCTCCCACTTGACAGTAGTTACTCAATGTCCGTGACATTCCCAATATTTGTATTTCAAGTAAGGAGCAAGAGAATGACAGTCTTTTCTAAGGTCTGGTGGTAGGCAATCTGTTCCAGGGAATTCTGGATGTTACTAAGAGTAAAACAAGGAAGGGGATGGGAGACGGTTCTCTTTTTTATGGTTCATGCACCAGACATTCTGACCATGTTAAAGCCCAGTTAGCTTACTCTACCCTTGTACTTCTTTGAGTGGGCAGATAGTAAATGAATTCTATTCAATTACTTGCAAAGTCTGAGAATCTTAATTGATGATGGAAGGTGACAAGTCAAGGTTTGTTGGTACCTGTAGAGAAAAAAGATGTTGCCTCACCTGGGCCTCTTGGTTCCTAAACTGAACCATTCCAAAATCAGTTATGGTCACATTCATCCATGCAATTCTTAAGGATTTCTGAGGCCACAAGGGCACAAAAGGGGAAAGTTATTAAAAGACAGAAACAAGTAGAATCTTTATTAAATTCTGTGGAAGGTATAAATGAGTTATTATTAATTGCACTTGGAGCCTCTATAGCTTGATGATTAAAATTTTCAAAAGTTTAGAGTTAATTAGGCTCCAAATCCTGAGTCAGACTAACCACAAAATAGGAATCTCAGTAACTACTGGTATTCAAGTATTAGTAATTAGCAGTTCAAAATTTAACAGCTAAGTATGTTATGCCTGAGAGTATTTTGGAGAATTTTAGATTTGATGAGAGGAAACTGACTTCACTATTTTCTACCACACCTTGTAACAAAAGTGGTGCAAAGTTTTCATTCATTTATCCTTGAAGTCCATGCCACACCTCATCAAATGCCCAATAACAAGGCTTCCTCTCTGGCTTACAGCTATGTGGTTACAGAAGATTCCTTCTGTCCTTTGCAAGTCTTACATCTCACATCTAATATGATGCTGTGTAGCATACTTAGGGAATCATATTCTATGTGAAGTTACTGAGTCACATGCACACTGAAAGGTCGAAGGAACAGTTTGAGTGACAAAGCAGTCTTTTTCTCTATCAGAAGATTCTTAAAAAAAAAAAAAATGAAAATATAAAACCCCATGAGATATTTATATAAAGTTACTCAGATTTGGGCCGACATGGCTTATCTGAAGAGTGCATGCCGGGTAAATTCAGGGTGGCTTTTTTCTCAGGGTCTGGAAGTGTGAGAGTTTCTGGGGCAGACTTTTTCCGGGGCCGATCTTTGGGAACGGACAGAAATTCGGGTGCGTCTGTGGAGAGAGGGGTGGATGGAGCACTAGAAGGCGCACTGCGGACAGAAGAAGGCAGCAGGGGGATGCTGGAGATAGAAATTGCAGGTGGGAAAATGCCGATTTTCTTGTTGGTGGCTTCCTGAGTGGCTCGTTCAAATTCTCGGACTTCATCCATTGTCATGTCTTCAAGGAGAAAAACAGAAAGAAAAACGAGCAGTTATTTATAAAAGAGGCAAATAGATTCATCACTACCCTTGTTTTTACAGGAACTATGGGAACCCTATCATAAAGGGGCCTCTCCCGATTATACACCCAAAGTATCATTGAAATACCAAACCCCCAATTTTTTCTTTTTATTGGAAGCTACACCCTGAAAACAATATCTCTTTATGATTATACATTTAAGATTTTCCAAAGCACTCTTCACAGTGAGTATTTTAAGTATTCTCAATAAGGACTTAACAGTAGAATACAGAACTAGACGGGGGAAATGTGTGCCTGTGTGTGTGTATGTATGTGCACCCGTGTGCATCTGTTGTTGTGGGTCTGGTGTGGGGTATTTGGAGCTATAATTAACTGGTCATCTTTTTCATAAAGAGAAGGTAATTAAAACAATCAATGGCCCTGAATGACACATATTATTGTTATTATTGTCAACTTTAGATCATGAAAGTATACCTTTATAGGGTAAACAGGTAAATCATCACGATTTTTCAACATACTATCTTCTTTTTTTTTCTTTCTGAGACAGGATCTCACTGCATCACCCAGGCTGGAGTGCAGTGGTGCGATCATGACTCATGGCAGTCTCGACCTCCTGGGCTCAAGTGATCCTCCTGCCTTAGGGCCCCGTGAGGCTGAAACCACAGGTGCATGCCATAATGCCTGGTTTAATTTTTTGTATTTTCTGTAGAGACAGGGTCTCGCTATGTTGCCTAGGCTGGTCTTGAATTCCTCAGCTCAAGTGATCCACCTGCCTAAGCCTCCCAAAGTGTTGGGATTACAGGCGTGAGCCCACTGGTACTCAGGCCAACATGCTGTCTTCTTAATCAATCCATATACTTTTTTATTCTGAGGGGCCACAAAGATGCTGTTGTTTCTGGTTTCCTGACTGTGTGTCGATCCTAAGAGGTTCAGAGATTGTGTTTTAATAAATTCAGTTTCAAAAACACATAAATCAACAATATCACCACACCCTGCTAATCATTCCAAAGCCAAGAAAATAAAACCATTTCTTGAGAAAACTTAAAAAGAATAGAGAATGAAAGGAGAGGATCATTTAATAGTGAGGATTCTATTTAAAAGAAAAAAAAGCATGACTTGGAATTCAACAAATAAGACAGTGATACCACTGTTAATAATCACTGTTGGATAATGTAGGTTTTCCAAATACCTGAAATGTTCTTATTTAAGTGAGAAAGTAAAAACAGTATTTAAAAAATGTAAATCTTTCCCTAATGTGTTTAATGTATTATATATACTTCCTACATTTGAGACATAATATGTTGAAGATATATCACTGTGCAAAAATACAGTTCCTTAGTTCCTTCTCAAGGTCTATTTGCTCTTTATGGCTTGATATCTCTTCTCTCATGCTCAGAAACTCTATTATTACTGTTATTATTATTATTATTATTATTATTATTTTTGAGATAGAGTCTTGCTCTGTTGCACAGGCTGGAGTGCAATGGCGTGATCTTGGCTCACTGCAACCTCCACCTCCCGGGTTCAAGTAATTCTCTTGCCTCAGCCTCCTGAATAGCTGGGACTACAGGCATGTGCCACCATGCCCAGCTAATTTTTGTACTTTTAGCAGAGACAGGGTTTCACCATGTTGGCCAGGCTGGTCTCGAACTCCTGACCTGGTGATCCACCTGCCTCGGCCTCCCAAAGTGCTGGGATTACAGGCGTGAGCCACTGTGCCCGGCCTTATTACTGTTATTATTAATTATTGTTACCCTGGCTATCCCTGGTATCCTTTGCCATTTTAATTTGCTGGGAACAGGGAAAAGAGGTAGCTGGGCTTATTAAAGACTGAGTCAAGGCCCAAGGCTTATCCTGGAGCAAAATGCAAAATTTAGTGCCCGCGGATTTTCTGTATCTGTTTTGGCCCCCCAGAGACCCATTTTTCATTGTTTCTTGTCCACTGCCATGTACTTAGCAGTTGAAACTTCATTAGATAATATTGGAGGGAATAACCAGCATGAAACAATATAGCCACTTTGGAAATACTGAGTAGGTAATGAATATTCATAACACAGTATTAATCCTTAGGGCTTTTCTTTTCTTTTTTCTTTTTTTTTTTTGAGACAGAGTTTCGCTCTTGTCTCCCAGGCTGGAGTGCAATGGCGCGATCTCGGCTCACTGCAACTTCTGCCTCCGGGGTTCAAGCGATTCTCCTGCCTCAGCCTCCCGAGTAGCTGGGATTACAGGCGTCTGCCACCACGCCCGGCTAATTTTTGTGTTATTAGTAGAGATGGGGTTTCACCATGTTGGCCAGGCTGGTCTCGAACTCCTGACCTCGGGTAATCCGTCCGCCTCAGCCTCCCAAAGTGCTGGGATTACAGGCATGAGCCACCGTGCCTGGCTTCATCCTTAGATTTTATAACATCTGAGCAAACCAGAAGTATTTTTCACAAAATGAAATCCTTAAGAGGATTTCCTGGGAACAATTATTAAAATTTTCTGAAAGGGAAAGTTTTTACAAAGGAAATAAATCATTATGACTATGTGGATAAGATATAAAATTCAGAATATATCAAGAAAAATTGTACCTATAAACTTACCAATTTTTAAAAACATGAAGACTATTAAATGAGCTAAGAAGTGAGATTAAGGTTATATAAAAAGAAGCATTTATTTCACAATAAAGTTGAGAGTGAGAAAAATTTTAGTGAATCAGGGTATGTTATGTTTTTGCTATGATAAATGGATATTATCTTTGAAAAAGCAGACTTTCTTAATCAAGTGGCTGAATAGATTGCTCTACTCCACATAGCCAGCAGGGGGCAGAAATAATCTAAAGCACAGAATTTTGATTTTCCACTCCCAGAGGCTCTTAGAAGTTCCCCTTCCTTGAAGGCTTTGAACCTGCTCAATTGAAAAGAAGACTTATTTCCTCACTGCTGTGTTCATGGATGTTAATTTCGCCTAATTTCATCTAATTTGTCCCTGCTTGGGTTGATGATCTAAAATTCATTTAGCACCCATGCAGTTTTTATTTGTGACAAAGAGCCACCTCCTGAGTTTCACTGTTTTTCATTATGATACAGGAGAAAGACTAAGGAAAAATAAATGTGCTCCAATTTCACGGAATTCCAAAGGATAATGGAAATGTCATAAGCATTCAAAATAACCACTTTGTGTAATTTCTCCGGTGGCAGGCATCTTTCACCCTGAAGTCACAGGAACAACGCTGAGGGGCAGCCAGAGATTACATGGGCTTTTCCATGGGAAGAACCACTCTACATTATCACCTTCTACATAGTAAGTGGACTGTATTTTTTATTTTACTTTATTTATTTATTGAGATGGAGTTGCACTCTTGTTGTCCAGGCTGGAGTGCAGTGGCGCGATCTCTGCTCACTGCAACCTCCGTCTCCTGGGTTCAAACGATTCTCCTGCCTCAGTCTCCCGAGTAGCTGGGATTATAGGCATGCGCCACCACGCCCAGCTAATTTTGTATTTTTAGTAGAGACGGGGTTTCTCCATGTTGGTCAGGCTGGTCTTAAACTCCCGACCTCAGGTGATCCTCCCGCCTTGGCCTCCCAAAGTGCTGGGATTACAGGCGTGAGCCGCCGTGCACAGCCATGGACTTTAATTATAAAGTAATAATCACAGTAAAACTGAAAGAAAGCCAAGCCAAGGGCCTTATAAGCTGTGAGAAAATCGCTGAGTTTAGCATCTTTTAGCCATCTGGTGTCTCCTCTTTTCCTGTAGCTTCCTTTGTTTGCCTGGTCATATTTATAGTGAATGGCTTTCAGAGTGGTCGAGGGGGAACTGGGGCCCAACATTTCTAAAAGAAAAGGTAATTGAAAGTGATAGAAATTTAAGGAGACTTTCCTTAAAGAGCACTTCTAGGGGGAAGTCCTACTGGAATTGGTCTGTGCATAGAGAGGAAACGCCTCTTGCTCCAACAGTTTCCTACAAATCGGATCACTGCATGCAAAATGGGAGAAGAGTTAGGGCCCTTGCAACCTCAAGGGCAATCACATGCAACCAGTTGCAGCACATGAGCCTTGCAGGGCACATTCCAAAGACATGCTCCAAAAATTTAACTAAAAATTTCCAAAGTGCAATCAGAAGGTCTTCACAATTCTAAAGGATCCATTTATGACAATAGCCACGTCTGAATTTCCTAGAACTACAGCATTGAATTTTTTTTTTTTTTTTTTTGAGACAGAGTTTTGCTCTTGTTGCCCAGGCTGGAGTGCAATGGCGTGATCTTGGCTCACTGCAACCTCCGCCTCCCAGGTTCAAGCAATTCTCCTGCCTCAGCCTCCTGAGTCAAGCTAGGATTACAGGCATGCGCCACCACACCCAGCTAATTTTGTATTTTTAGTAGAGACGAGGTTTCTCCATGTTGGTCAGGCTGGTCTCGAACCCCCGACCTCAGGTGATCCACCTGCCTCGGCCTCCCAAAGTGCTGGGCTTACAGGCATGAGCCACCGCGCCCGGCTGAATTTTTTTTAACACCTACTATGTATTATTCTGGAGACTGGGCTAAGGGACATGAGGACTCAAGGCGGAACCCAAAGAGATCACGGCTCTGGCTGAAGATGCAAAGAAATGATTTGGTGATTACACTTTTCTTTGTTATCTCTAGCTCCCCTTCATTAGCATGAATGATTGAGAGATTACGGTACTTAAAATGCTGGCATACAATACACAGTCAGCTCTCAATTTCCAGTGTGCAACGAAATAACTGAGGCTCTCTAAGGCTTATCCTAAGTCGCAGGGATCTGCTAGGCAGCTCAGCACATCCCCAGCTCACACCCCTTCACTGCTCAGCCTGTGTGTCTGCACAGACTGCAGCCCATCTTGAGATTATCCTAAGTAAAAAGGAACTGATTGGGTAAAACAGCTATAAAGAGCCACAGAAAGCTTTTCAAAGCAAATGTAAAGAAACCTAAAATAGCTGATGAGCCAGAAGCCCTCCCTTGAATGAATAAGTGAGTGTTAGCTATGTTTTTAAAAGTTACTGACATGTTATTCTAGTTTACATATGACATCGATTTTCACTCCTCTGCTCTTTTATGGTGCAGGCCGTTTTACTAGTCCCACAAAAGTGTTTCCACTCTCCATGTTCTTGGTTTTATGACCGAAATAACCTCCATGTCAAGCAACTTTAAGGGATCGAAACGTCTGGAAGAGAGAGGTGACACTGCCCAATTTAGATCCAGCTCAGGTTCTGCAGCAACAGGGTCTGGGTGACGACATGTTTCTATGGAAGGGTGGGAACCGGGCATCTGCAGTATTTCCAAGATCAGTTTACATGTGCATTTGTGAAAGGGTGGGCAACATGTTTTAAAAATTCTACGTACACTTGTTTGGGCATGACTCTCTATGTCATCCACAGGGGAGGAATGCTGATTGCAAACTTTTATGTTGGTTTGTTCATGCATGTTTTTCTCGTATTCCCGAACATCATCCATTGTCATATCTGAAAGAGGTCAAGACGTTGGCAACTTCCGTTATTAGATGCAAACTTTCAATGGGGACACTTTAGGGAAAGATGGTAGCTGAGCAGTAGCCAAGGAGGTTTAAAAAAGCAGAGACTTGTCTAACTTTATGATGAGTAAGTCATAAAGTTAGCTAAACCAACCAAAGGGGGACTGAGGGCAAGGAAGTTAAGTCAAAATAGTCTTAGAACAGAGAAGAGTGGAAATTATTTAGGGGTGATTCTTGTAAAGTGAGCTAGGTTTGGGTAGAAAGTATTAGCATGTGGGCAGTGCCATAGCCTGAGATCTCCTAAAGCATCATTAGAAGATCCCATTGGGAACAGAGGGTCAGTTTTGCTTGGTTTAATACTTACCTTCCACATAGCTTTCGAAATAGATTTAGAGGTTGTTTAAATCAACGCATTCAACAACAGAAAGGACACTTCCATTGCTGTTATAGGAGGCAGGATGTAGAAGGCAGAGCAATGATATTCACTGGTACAATTGAGATTTGGTGCAACTTGCACACAGATGTAAATTTGCACAGAATGCATGGCGTCAGAGTGCAGGTCTATACTGAACTTCAGGTCTTGCCTAACAGCTTGAAGATGGCTGGCACTACTTCTACCCACACTGATCTAAAAATAAAATGGCACATGACATGAGTTTTGGCCCAAGTCTGCAGTTTTTCAGTATTTCAGGATAATGATCTCTTAATCTAGTGGTTCTCAACGGGGGACAATTTTGTGACATTTTTGGTTGTAGAACTAGGGAAGGGGTGCTACTGGCATCTAGTGTGCAGAGGCCAGGGACACTATGGAGCATCCTACAATGCACAGGACCCCCAGCTCCCAACAAAAAATTGTCTGGTCCAAAATGTCAATAGTACCAAAGTTGAGAAACCCTGTCTTAATCCAACTGATAAAAATTTTAAGGCCAGACATGGTGGCTCATGCCTGTAATCCCAGCACTTTGGGAGGCCAAGGCGGGTGGATCAGTTGAGGTCAGGAGTTCGAGACCAGCCTGGACAACATGGTGAAACCCCGTCTCTACTAAAAATACAAAAATTAGCTGGGAGTGGTGGAGGGCGCCTGTAATCCCAGCTACATGGGAGGCTGAGACAGCAGAAGCACTTGAACCCGGGAGGCAGAAGTTGCAGCGAGCTGAGATCACACCACTGCACTCCAGCCTGGGCGACAGAGCGAGACCCTGTCTCAAAAAAAACCAACCAACCAAACAAAAAAAACTTAAATAAGGAACCCATCCACCTTCAGTATGTGAAATGCATAAAAATGACAATTAGTCTCACTTCAAATACTTCTGTCATTTTACCCCCACCCCTACCCGGCTCCTTGGTTATTTTACATTTTATCAGCAATATTCCCAGGTAGGCATTCCTCTGTTACTCTCTTGGCAGAACTGAACTTCATGCTCTTTACCAACGATGGTATGCCGAACAAAGTGCTTACTCTGTCACCCTGAACACTAATTGGCTTAGTGGGGATTTAGAGTGGGCATTCACAGCTGGAATTTTTCCTTCAGTATTTTCTGCATCATGTGGTTTGGTGTCTTTTTATATCAATCCATGTGTCATGTGAGATCCTCTTCATTTCCAAAGGGCAGACTTGCCAGGAGTTTATGATTTAATTCACTGTGGTCTGGGACCAAGATGGTGTGTGCCTCTAAATCCAGACCTGGTCTATTTTATGCAGAAGATCATTCCCAGGTATACCTGGAAATCCTCAATCACAAATGCGGTCCATAAGCAATGTAAGTATCAAGAATGCTAAGCAGCAGCCTGGCCAAGCAAGGAGCATGCTCTTCTTTTAGAAAATTGAGGTAACCAAAAAGCAATAAAGAGATGCTGCTTTATGATGAAAACAAATGCATCTTAGTTAATAATAACAACACATTCTTTCAGTACAATCACTTTACTTTCAATGGCTGCTTATCAACATTTCTTAAACACAAATATATCTGAAATAATACTAGACGATCATTTTTAGCTAGGAGTTGAAAATTTAAAGAAGTTTCTCTACACATACGTCATTAGGGGGTGCCCCCCACCATCCCAGCAGGCATGACAGTAATTTGGAAGACAAAAGCCAAGGAGTTATAGGTTTTTTTGTTCTATTGAATCCCCATAGAAATCATACTTCATCTTGAATTAGCTCAACGTCAAGATAGGAGCTTAAACTTTGTGACTATGGGCTTTCAAAGATGTATCCATTTTATGGATGTGAAAAAGGGTTTAACAACAAAGATATTCATTGCTGCCTTGTTCATAATAATGAAAAATTGAAAACAACCCAGGGGACTGATAGCACTATGCAATCATTAAAAATTAGGTAGAAGAATAGTTAATCCTAGAGAGATATCCTTGATCTATTGTTAAATAAAAAATAGGAGGTAAAAAGAACTGCACATAGCATATGAAATTAATTTAGTCAGAAAACCATTATCTACATTAAAAAAACACTGAAAGGATATATTTCAAAATGTTAACAGTGATTATTTTGAAGAGTTAGAATTACAGGTAATTTTAATTTCCTTCTTTTTGCTTATCTACATTTTTGAAATTTTCTACATCAAATATGCATTGCTTGTGGAAAAGAAAAAAAACATTATTTAAGAATCTGTTATTTTGGGTTGGGCAGGGTGGGTTATGCTTGTAATCCCAGCACTTTGGGAGGCCGAGGTGGGCGGATCACTTGAGGCCAGGAGTTGGAGACCAGCCCGGCCAACATGGTGAAACCCTGTCTCTACTAAAAATAGAAAAATTAGCCAGGTATGGTGGCATACACCTGTAACCCCAGCTACTCGGGAGGCTGAGGTACAAGAATCGCTTGAACCTGGGAGATGGAGGCTGCAGTGAGTCAAGATCACGCCACTGCACTCCAGCCTGGGCGACAGAGCAAGACTCTGTCTCAAAAAAAAAAAAAAAAAAAAAAAAATTTGTTATTTTGGATCATTATGAGATGGATACCGTCAATTTGGAATCGGTAAGGAGAAGATAGACTTTTCCAGAATTTCTGTTCACTCTAGAAACATAATCTCCTCGGTTTTTTTGTTTTGTTTTGTTTTGTTTTGAGACAGAGTCTAACTCTGTCACCCAGGCTGGAGTGCACTGGAGCAATTTCAGCTCACTGCAACCTCCGCCTCCTGGGTTCAAGTGATTCTCCCACCTCAGCCTCCCGAGTAGCTGGGATTACTGGTGTGTGCCACCACGCCTGGTTAATTTTTGTATTTTTACTAGAGATGGGGTGTCACCATGTTGGTCAGGCTGGTCTCGAACTCCTGACCTCAAGTGATCCGCCCACCTCGGCCTCCCAAAGTGCTGGGATTACAGGTGTGAGCCACCATGCCCAGCCATCCCTTATTATTTTTTTTAAACAAAGAGTTAAGAAACTAAATTTCAGAAAATTCTATAAAAGAAAATCTCCCAATTTTGCCACATAGGAATGAACATTCCTAGTAGAGTAGTTCTCTAAAAGATGGTGATAATTTGGTCCCTGCTGTGAAGGAAAATATGTTTGTCTAAATCCTGAAATATCCTCACAGACTATAAATGTGTATGAACATGATGTAAATATTTTCAGTATTTCTCAGTAATTTATGGAAATCCTAATCAAGTGAAAATGCTCCTGTTCAGGTTAGCTGGTAAAATGCACTGTCTAGCTTTTGCAACATATATGACCTCAAAATCTCTATAGAAATCAATATTTTAGTAAATTCAATTACATGTGCTGAATGACAGATTATACAGTAATGATGATTCATCTTTATTACTGATTGATTTTCAATGATCAGAGTGACTTCAAACAATTTAGGTTCAGATTTCTTTGCTTCCAGCAAACAAATGCTTATATGTATCAACTCTTTTTTTTTTTTTTTCGAGACTGAGTTTCGCTCTTGTCACCCAGGCTGGAGTGCAATGGTGCGATCTTGGCTCACCACAAACTCAGCCTTCTGGGTTCAAGCGATTCTCCTGCCTCAGCCTCCCAAGTAGCTGGGATTACAGGCACCTGCCACCACACCCAGCTAATTTTTGTATTTTTAGTAGAGACGGGGTTTCACCATGTTGGCCAGGCTGGTCTCGAACTCCTGACCTTGTGATTCACCCGCCTCGGCCTCCCAAAGTGCTGGGATTACAGGTGTGAGCCACCGCACCCGGCCCAAACTCTTAATTAAACGAAGCCCACGTCAATTACTTTGCAAATACACTGGTAAACAGTCAGCCCTTCACTTATAGATTGTGAAAGGTCATAATTTACTTTTCCTAAATAAGGTTTCCTACAAAAGACTCCTTAAGCCAGCAATACTGGGGATAATTGCCTGATTTAAGAGAATATTGCAACTGGTACGGTATTTCTTCTGATAAAGAAAGTGCATCCTAATACTTTGAGACTCTGCTATCAGAGGTTAAACAGCCCTGGGAAGTATTTTGGGGACACACGTGCCCTGCTCACTGTACTTCAGTGGGACAATATTTCCTTTCCTTGCCTTCTGGAGAGGCCATTTCTTTTCTTCTCTTTCTTGCTGTCCTTCAGGTGAGGAGAGATCAGATCCCAGACTCTTATCTCAGGGCGTGAGGTCATACTGCATGGGGCCTGAGTAGAACGTTCTCCTCTGCCAGTGACTGGGCTGAAGCCAAAATCTCCTCCTCAACCATCAACTCCACTTTGGCAAAGAGGCTCTGGTCTCAGGGGATTTGTTAATTGATAATCCTGTTAGTAAACATTTACACTGAGACTAATTTTTAGCTTATATGAACACCACCACACAGAATAGCTTTGTACATGTCGTACATGTATTCATGGGCAATTTGTATTTCTTTTTCTTTTTTTCTTTTTTGAGACAGAGTCTCACTCTGTCCCCAGGCTGGAGTGTAGTGGCGCCATCTCGGCTCACTGTAACCTTTGTCTCCCAGGTTCAAGCGACTCTCCTGCCTCAGCCTCCTGAGTAGCTGGGATTACAGGCACGTGTCACCATACTCGGCTAACTTTTTTTGTATTTTTAGTAGAGACGGGGTTTCACCATGTTGTCCAGGCTGGTCTTGAACTCCTGACCTCAGGTGATCTGCCTGCCTCGGTCTCCCAAAGTGCTGGGATTACAGGCATGAACCACTGCACCCAGCCTCATGTGTATTCCAGAATAAAATTCTGGAAGTTGTTTGTGCTTATCATTTCTATGGTATATTTTATTAAATTGGATTATCATTTTATATTAAAAACTGGATATAATCACTCTTAAATTTTTGCTATCAGATGGGCAAATGTCCTATTTTCTTGTTTTTCTCATTACAGTTCTTGTGATTAGTAGTAAGTTTATTGGCCATTTGCATTTCTTCTTCTATGATTTACTTATTAATATCCTTTACCATTTTCTTGAGTGACTGATTTTTTTTTTTTTTGAGGTAGGGTTTTGCTCTGTCACCTAGGCTGGAGTGCAGTGTGTGACCATAGTTCACTGCAGCCTTGACCTCCCAGACTCAAGTGGTCCTTCCACCTCAGCCTCTCAAGCAGCTGGGACTACAGGCACACCATCATGTCCAGCTAATTTTTCATTTTTGTAGAGATGGGGTCTCCCTATGTTGCCAGGGCTGGTCTCAAACTCCTCAGCTCGAGTGATTCTCCCGCCTTGGCCTCCCAAAGTGCTGGGATTACAGGTGTGAGCAACCACACCTGGCCAAATTTTCAATTTATAGGACCTCTTTATGTATTATAGATGGTAATCCTGTTGACTACATATGCAGCAAATATTTTCCCCTAGTCTTTTAGCTTTGTTTATGGTGGCAATTTTCTTTAAATCATTGTATTTTTAAAGAAAGGAGGTTAATTTCACAGGAAGTGGAGGCAAGATCATATGTTTGAAAGGCCTTTAGAAGTCAGTTGAACACACATGGAAACTACAAATGCCCTTGAACAAAGCATCTGCAAGTGTGAATTTTCCTTCATTGTACCACACAGTTGCAGCAGCAAACATTTTAAAAAGGGGAGTCTTCTGTTCTAATTAATGATCTGTGAAATGGCACATTATACTTTATTTCCCTCTACAAACATTTCCATTCACTTTCAGCCTCCTTCACCAAAACAGAAGTCATTTTTACATCATTCTAAGTCAAAATAAAAGTCTTGAACAAGTAGTTGGGTCACGGAGGCTCCAGAAATCATAAATAAGAATGGATACTTCTTTGGCTCCAGCAAAATGGTAGCCATCCTTTGAGAAATGCCATTTTTTAAACTCTTTACAATGATTATAAATTCAATACATTCTTCTTACAAAAAGCTTAGGGTGACTCCATTTTTTTGTAGTGAAAGTAGCCAATCCTCAAAGTGTGGTGTATACCTTTTCCACATAATTCAGACCACTAAGATCTAGAACTGTAATCTTTAGTCGTGATTTTTTTTTTTTTTTGAGACAGAGTTTTGCTCTTGTTGCCCAGGCTGGAGTGCAATGGTGCGATCTCAGCTCACTGCAACCTCTGCCTCCTGGGTTCAAGCGATTCTCCTACCTCAGCCTCCTGAGTAGCTGGGGTTACAGGCGCCCGCAACCACGCCTAGCTAACTTTTGTATTTTCAGTAGAGACGGAGTTTCACCATGTTGGCCAGGCTGGTCTTGAACTCCTGACCTCAGGTGATCTGCCCGCCTTGGCCTCCCAGAGTGCTGGGGTTACAGGTGTGAGCCACCGTGCCAGCCTTATAGTTGTGATTTTTTTCTGCAGTTTTTAATTGGGAGCAGGGAGTAGGCAGGGGAAGGGTTCACAGATTCCTCTGAAAATCTGATGGAAAGTTATTCATTCTCTCACCAGATAAACGAATACAAGCACACACACATAAAATGTTGCGTTGGAAAATGCTGGCTTGGTGAACTCAACCAGCTAATGCAACCCCTAGCAGGCGTCTTTCTCCATTTTAATCTTGCCTCCCTCATTGTTAGACCTGCTCTAGGGACTCCAGGCTGATTTCTAAGTCACTTTCATGAGGTAGTGTCGTCTACACCAGCCAGAACTCTCCCTCTCTCATACTTTTTGGTTAGAGTCAGGTTTTCAAAGACATTCGTGAGGTTCACCTCAATCATAGGCTCCTTCTGGCAATGTTCTCAAAACACTGTCAGATTTGTAAAGCAAAACCATGCCTTTGTGAAACTGGGCTGCCTATTTTTATCCACCTTCCCTCTCACCCCATCTCCTGAAATATGTTGTTGTTATTTCTCTGATTAGTGTTCTAGTCATGCAGAGAGACCCAAGGCTCATGGATAAAGACCAATCACGGCTTTGAAAGACACACTCAACTCCTCCAATATGGAAATGGTTACACTTTACAATGAACATGAGCAGAATAAAATCTCTTTAGGGAAACAGTTTCGTGACAGCCAAATGCTGAAACTCAGAAGAGATACAAAATTAATCCTTGGCTGACAAATGATCACTACCCTCAACAATGTCCTTTTTTCTTGACTCTTAATTAAGCACTGGAGGTGGTGAGTCTAATTAGAGAGAAAGACATCTAGAGCTACCCATGCATCAGTGTGTACAGTTTGTGCACTGTATGAACACACAGCAGAGGAGGCGAATGGGGCTAAAATTCAGCCCTAAGCCCAGAGCACCTGCTGAGTCTGCCCAGAATGGGCACCTTTTTCTAATTCATCTGTCTAAAGGGAAGCTTTTTTTTCTAATTCTCACAAGAAATCAGAGTTGTAAGAATTTGGGTTCCTGCAATCATTTTTATTTTATTTTTTGTTTTTTAGAGACAAAGTCTCACTCTGTCGCCCAGGCTGGAGTGTGGTTGGCCCTGCAGACAGCTATGATTCTCTAGTTAACCTATTTGGATTGAATCAATTAAACGGTCCTTACAACCCAATGTCCCAGTCTGGTTTATAGCCCTTACTATAAGCCAGTAGTTCTTAAACTTTAGCCAGCAACAGAACCATCTGGAGGGCTTGTTAAAACAATTGCTGGGCTAGACCCTCAGAGTTTCTGAATCAGTACGTTTGGGGTGGGGCCTGAGAATATGCATTTCTAACAAGTACCCTAGGGATGCTGACGTTGCAGGTCCAGGGACCTTACTTTGAGAACCAGTGCTAGAAGCTATAGCTATAGGCAAGGATTTATTTTGGATCTTTTCCATGTTTCCATGAGAGTCTCACTGAGCCTGTCCAGATCAAATAAAAATAGGCCACTTCAGGTACCCCAAAATGGAGTGGAAGGGTAATGCTGGTGGGCGCTTAGCCTGGGTACCAGTGGCACATATGGCCCACAGTTCCCAGAATTACTTTGAATATGGGACTGAGAAGGCACTCTGTGGACAGGAGTCATTTCCATTCATTTAATTCACCGAGTGTCTGCATCTGTGTGATGAAGGAGCCACTGTTTTCCTGGTCAGCAGCTCAGCTGTGGGTACTGATGGTTGCAGAAGCTTACATGAAATTAACCATGTAGTTCTCAGACCATTGCTGAGTGAAAAGGCTGCTTGTTTTGGTTGGTGCTATGTCAGTGTATGCAGGGGGAGACCCACTCTGTGGAGTGCAAGGTGTCCTAATGATCCACATTCACTAAAGCCCACACTGTTGTTTTGTGCTCAGGTAAGGAAAATGTTTTTTGCACAATAGACTCCTTAGTTGTTAAATGCCTCCACTTCACTCATCCTAAGTAAATAAGTGCTCTCTTTTGAAGGTCTCCAGATTCGGGGAGATCTCCTGTTTCCTTTGATACATTATTCTAGCCTTGGGCTCCTGTTATAATCCCAGAATTCTTTTTTTTTTTTTTTTTAAGAGATGAGTTCTTGCTCGGTCACCCAGGCTAGAGGCAGTGGTGCGATCATAGCTCACTGCAGCCTCCAGCTCCTGGGCTCAAGTGATCCTTTCACCTTGGTCTTCTGAATAGCTAAGACTACGGACATGCACCACTGTGCCTGGCTAATTTTCTTTATTTTGTAGAGATGATGTCTTGCTATGTCGCCCATGCTGGTCTCGAATCCTGGGCTCAAGTGATCCTCCATCCTAGGCCTCCCAAAGTGCTGGGATTACAGGTGTGAGCTATTGTGCCTGGCAGTTTTTTTTTTTTTTTTTTTTTTCAATTTTTATTAGAAGTCCCTAAGTCTCGGCCGGGCACAGTGGCTCACGCCTGTAATCCCAGTACTTTGGGAGGCTGAGGTGGGCGGATCACAAGGTCAGGAGTTCGAGACCAACCTGGCCAACATAGTAAAACCCCATCTCTACTAAAAAGACAAAAAAAAATTAGCAGGGCATGGTGGTGGGGGCCTGTAATCCCAGCTACTTGGGAGGCTGAGGCAAGGAGAATCGCTTGAACCTGGGAGGCGGAGGTTGCAGTGAGCCAAGATCGCGCCATTGCACTCTAGTCCATATGACAGTGCGAGACTCTGTCTCAAAAAAAAAAGAAGTCCCTAAGTTTCTTCCTTGCCCTAGGCTCAGCTGAGATGGAAAAGTCAGGCCCCATCCCCTTCCTGGCCTTTCATTTACTAGATACCCACCCACACTGGGTTTTCTTCCTATATCCTGCCTCTAATCAAACCCTCTTTATTATTCTGTCCTCTTGATCAGAGCCCGGTTATTCTTTTAGCTGAAAAATCTTCTTTGGCACTCTGGCAAGAGACAGAAACCTATCCAAGTGCCCTGTGTGTTGGTTTTCAAAGTGGCAGATTTTTGGCCCTTCAGGTACCTCTCTTTTTGCCAAACTTCTAATCAGTTTGCACCTATGATTCTTTAAATATCCTTTTGATATTTCCTTGGTGTTGGTAGCAAGGAAACCGTGAGCTCTGAGGAGCACAAGGTGGGAGAGACCAGAAGTTCTTATCCTTTCGTGGGGTCTGTGCTCCCTCTGAGAATCGGAGAAAAGCTCCCCAGAAAAAAAAACCAGAAAGATTTATTTAAGGATCAGAGGAAGTAATCACAGGAGACTCTCCTGCCTGCCTCACAAAACACAACTAGAAATAGACAGGTCTCTGGGAGACTTCATGACAATGTGGCAAGCCAGTGCTTTTGCAGCATGAGAGCGGCATTCTGTGGGTGTGTGATAAGACAGCATAAATAAATGATCTGCATTTGGACAAACCCAGGAAGGTGCATTTGCTCTTCAGAAGGTGCAGATCTGGGAAAACAGCAAAAGGAGGTAAGGAAAAAAAAAAAAAAAGCCCATAGCTTATAGAACCATGCCTTTTAAATGTGGCTCAGAAATAGCTAACGATATTAATAATAATGACTGTCTTTGCCCCTTCTGTCTAACGTGTCCTTTTACTTTGGTACCTTCTGCTCAGAAAAGGGAGGGAGTTGGTGAAACAATGACAGAAAAGGACCAAAATGCAATCTAGGTTATACTCAGAACAAATTTAATGTGACTTAGGAAAAGGCCAAGGAGGAGGGCATTTCATTAGACAATCGACCTGAAAATCAGATCTAACCTAAGTCACCGGTGGGGCGTGTTCCTTTCTATTTATAGCCAAGGACGGTAGCCATCTGATGACTGATTCTGGGAGTGCAGAAAATTCATGTGGACAAAACAAGACTGCTGAGGATCTGGGAAGGATGGTCCATCCATCATGGGAGGAAGCTAACCTTGTTTTCATTTGCTGGAAATGTGTAGAAATTGTTTAACTCTTCCCAGATCATGAACAAAAAAGCCAGAACAATAGTTTCAATTAGGATGAACGGGGCACCTATGCCTCTGTCTGCCCTTAAATTCTTGCAGAACCTGTATATATTTGGTGAGGGGTGGTTTCTTTTTTTTTTTTTTCTCCGAGACGGAGTCTCACTCTGTCACCCAGGCTGGAGTGCAGTGGGGTGAGCTCAGCTCACTGCAAACTCCGCCTCCCAGGTTCACGCCATTCTCCTGCCTCAGCCTCCTGAGTAGGTGGGACTACAGGTGCCTGCCACCATGCCCGGCTAATTTTTTTATTAATTGGTAGAGATGCGGTTTCACCGTGTTAGCCAGGATGGTCTCGATCTCCTGACCTTGTGATCTGCCCGCCTCGGCCTCCCAAAGTGCTGGGATTACAGGCATGAGCCACTGCGCCCGGCAAGGGGTGGTTTCAAATGTTCTCTGAATCAAAGGACTGCTTTTACTTGACAGGATGCTTCAGACAGCTTTGATCTTGATGTTGGGGATAAATTAGGATGGGTTTGAAACCCATCTAACAGAGAATGATGATGTGTATCAACTATGTAAGCATCAAACATCCTGAGGTTCCTACTTAGTCAATAATTCTGTGGTTACTTTAGACCAAGCTTCTATAATTACATCTTCATTATGCTTGGCAGACAGTGCTATTTCCAACACAGGAAGCAGCCGCCTTGCCTTTGTTGTTGTCCTTCTAGGTAGCAGTTGAAGCCAAATGGACAGAAAGCCCAAGACAACATGAAGTTGTTCTACAAGTTATTTTGGAGAAATTGACTTACCATACCACTCATCAACCCATGCAAAAGCCTGTCTATGTCCAATCAGCAGAATGTCTCGGACCACCTAAAAAGTAAAAGAAGGAGATTGAAATAATAGCATCTTCGATGAAAACTATCTGGAAGACAGGTTGTTAACAATTCCAGGAATCTTGGCAATTACAGAGTTCTTAATCCCTCTGTCCATAGGTGATGACAATTATAGGCTGCCTATAGGTCCTATAGTGCTCACACACCTCCAGCCCTTCCCCGTGGTGTATACACACTTGGCAGTATATTCATCTCCTTGTCTTATTTGAGAGTAGGGCTGGGTGTGTGTACAAACTAATGACAAATGCTTGACAGTCACACAGCAGTGATACAAATAAATATCTAGGTTAATTACCTTGAAGTTTTTCTCTACATTTATCTTTAACTAAAACAGCATCTACTTTTCATCTGTGGGAGGGTGTGTGTCTCACTGGTGACAGGAGGTCATAAATGTTGGAAATCTAGAACACTTTTCTAGGCAGCAAGTCACTTCTTTTTTTTTTTTTTTTTTTTTGGGACAGAGTCTTACTCTGTCGCCAAGCTGGAGTGCAGTGGCGTGATCTTGGCTCACAGCAACCTCTGCCTCCAGGGTTCAAGCAATTCTCCTGCCTCAGCCTCACAAGTAGCTGAGACTACAGGCGCGTGCCACCATGCCTGGCTAATTTTTGTATTTTTAATACAGATGGGGTTTCACCATGTTTGATAGGATGGTCTCGATCTCTTGACCTCGTCATCCGCCCGCCTCAACCTCCCAAATTACTGGGATCACAGGTGTGAGCCACCGTACCTGGCCGACAGCAAGTCACTTCTAAGCAAACAGCACTTAACATTCCCTCTTTTCTGATGACATATCCTAAATATTGATTTTTTTTTTTTTTTTTTTTTTGAGACAGAGTCTTGTTCTGTCCCCCAGGCTGAAGTGCAGTGGTGCAGTCTCAACTTACTGTAACCTCTGCCTCTTGTGTTTAAGCGATTCTTGTGCCTTAGCCTCCTGAGTAGCTGGGACTACAGGTGTGCACCACCGTGCCTGGCTAATTTTTGTATTTTTAGTATAGACAGGGTTTCGCCATGTTTTCCAGGCTGGTCTCAAACTCCTGGCCTCAAGCAATTCACCTGCTTTGGCCTCCCGAAGTGCTGGGATTACAGGTGTGAGCCACTTCACCCAGCCTGATTCAATTTTTTAATTGAACATTTTAAAATAACTTAAGAGTGTAATTGGATTGTTTGTAACACAAAGGATAAATGCTAGAGGGGATGGATACCCCATTCCTCACATTGTGCCTATTTCACATTGCAGACCTTATGAAAACATCTCATGTACTCCCTAAATCTTTACACCTACTATGTACCCACAAAAAATTATTTAAAAAATAAATATTGATTCAATTTTTCTTTTTATCTTTTTTTTTTTTTTTTTTTTTTTTTTTTTTGAGACGGAGTCTCGCTCTGTCCCCTAGGCTGGAGTGCAGTGGCGCAATCTCGGCTCACTGCCATCTCGTCTCACTGCAACCTCCGCCTCCCTGGTTCAAGTGATTCTCCTGCCTCAGCCTCCTGAGTAGTTGGGATTACAGGTGCCCACCACCATGCCCGGCTAATTTTTGTATTTTTTTAGTGGAGACGGGGTTTCACCATGTTGGTCAGGCTGGTCTCGAACCCCTGATCTCATGATCTGCCTGCCTCGGCCTCCCAAAGTGCTGGGATTACAGGCATGAGCCACCATGCCTGGCCTCAATTTTTAAACAAACATAAATGAATGTGTGAGATACAAGATAATTAAGTATCCTTTTAGGTTTGACTTTCATGTAATAGAAGGAGGGGAAAAAAGGCAGTTTAGCTATCATTGAAAGGATGAAAAAAGAGACCTGAACTAGAATAGAACATAATGGGAATGACAAGCTTGACACAAAAGGGATGAAATTGTTTCTTATGGTGACACATAATGGCAATAGAAGGCTAAGGAAAATAGTATATACCATTTGTGTGTGTGTGTTTGTGTGTGTGTGTGTGTGAGATACTGTTCATGTGTTTTTATTTCATGGTATTCTTTTCCATCCTGGGTAAATATGTCTTTTTACGTTTCTTGGATACTCACAGTATCCCTGTAACATTCCTTTCTTCCTGCCAAACAAATCCAGTGATTGTCAAAAACCTCTCATGGAAGGTTCAAGCATGTTTCAGTAAATGAAGGATTTTAATTCGGTGAATTTGCAGAAACAAGGAAAGCATTTATAATGAAGTGTTTATGACTCCAGGCCTCTGGATATCTACTGAGGCTTTTATGACTTGAAAGTAGGAAACACATAATGAATACAAGAAACAACACACAGCTATACACACTTGAGTGCTGAGTGTCTCAAATTCATGGAAATCAAAAGAACAGCATCGAGGCATCAGTAAATGTACCCTATTACACGAAGCACAACACAGCTGTCGGCTGGAAACAAGAATTCAATAATGTGCTAATGGCTCGCTTTCGAACATTTTTTTCCCCTTAACTGTGAATAGATTCTTAAAAAAACAAAGGTGTTCAGAGAAAGGCATCCCTGGCACCTTCAACCCATGCAAATGCTAGCCTCAGATACTCATTAGCGACTCACGTGCGAGAGCAGGTGTGTTTCTGGAGTGTCAATAACACTTCATTATATTTGGAAAGGGCAAGGCATAAATCTTACAGGTATTTTCAAGAAACAGATTCTCAAAACTAGCCTGAGTCATCTGTGAGAAAAGAAACAGAGTGGACCCTGGGGCAATCTAAATATGGCCTTTTAAATTATTATTATTATTATTATTATTATTTTGGAGACGGAGTCTTGCTCTGTCCCCCAGGCTGTAGTGCAGTGGCGCGACCTAGGCTCACTGCAACCTCTGCTTCCTGGGTTCAAGTGATTCTCCTGCCTTGGCCTCCTGAGTAGCTGGGACTACAGGCACCCGTCACCACACCCAGCTAATTTTTGTATTTTTAGTAGAGGTGAGATTTCACCATGTTGGCCAGGCTGGTCTCGAACTCCTGACCTCAAGTGATCCGCCTGCCTCAGCCTCTCAAAGTGCTGGGATTACAGGTGTGAACCACACCCAGCCTTATTTTTATTTTGTATTATTCTCTTTTTAACTGACAACTCTGGCTTTGATAAATATGCTTTGTGAGTGGAAAACACACTATGAAGCTGGGTGTGGTGGCTCACGACTGTAAACCCAGTACTTTGGGAGGCCGAGGTGGGCAAATCACTTGAGGTTAGGAGTTCCAGACCGGCCTGGCTAACATGGTGAAACCCCGTCTCTACTAATAATACAAAAGTTAGCCTGGTGTGGTGGCATGCACCTGTGCCTCAGCTACTCAGGAGGCTCAGGCACAAGTTGCTTGAACCTGGGAGGTGGAGGTTACAGTGAGCCGAGATCATGTCACTGAACTCCAGCCTGGGTGACAGATTGAGACTCCATCTCAAAAAAACCAAACCAAAACAAAATAATACTAGGATAGTGGCCCTAGTAAGAGGAGGTCTTTTTACCTTAAAAAGCCACACACAAAAAGGGATGCCGTGGGAAACCAAGGAAGACACTGCCTTAGACAGACACAGAACTGAGGCTGGAAAACATTTACTTTGGGAGCTGGAATTGCTTTCCTGTGCAATAATCAGGACACAGGAGGAAAACAGGAGATCCTGGAGCTTGATTTCTACATATCACATTTCATCCTGCCTCCTGGCTGGCTGGCTGGGTTCTGGAGCACGGGAGAGGAGTGGCATGCTTCTCTGTTCAAGAAAACACCCAGGGCTCTCATGTTTGTGCCAGAGTCCACCATTACCGTGAGCCTGAGTTATGAGGGTTCAAGAGACCGGCAGTCTAGTTCTTGGACCTAAATTCCAGAATTAAACTTTTTATTGTTAACTGGCCCCCAAGTAACGAATAGCTCAGTGCATTAAGGTTAAATTCCAGTGACTCCAAAATAATTTTGGCAAGCTACTCTTTATCAGTTTTTAAGTGGAAAAATAAACAGATAACCAGCCTATCTGGAATGTAGAGACAATTTGGGTAGTATTTATTCTTATGAAAATGAGAGCAGCTAC
The DNA here is from genome assembly GCF_028885625.2 of Pongo pygmaeus. Classification (NCBI taxonomy): domain Eukaryota; kingdom Metazoa; phylum Chordata; class Mammalia; order Primates; family Hominidae; genus Pongo; species Pongo pygmaeus. The sequence continues at coordinate 85,859,502 of NC_072392.2, read as the reverse complement.
AAAGGGCAATGCTCAACATTGCATTTCCCATTTTTTTCTCCCATGAGGGAGAGAGTCATGTTAGAAATCCTGAGAAAATATCACTCTTTACCAAGTGGGATTCTGCTACAAAATGAACATGCTGGCCGGGCGCAGTGGCTCATGCCTGTAATCCCAGCACTTTGGGAGGCCGAGGCGGGTAGATTACGAGGTCAAGAGATCGAGACCATCCCGGCCAACATGGTGAAACTCCGTCTCTACTAAAAATACAAAAATTAGCTGGGCGTGGTGGCATGCGCACCTGTAGTCCCAGCTACTCGGGAGGCTGACGCAGGATAATCACTGGAACCCGGGAGGCAGAGGTTGCAGTGAGCTGAGATCGTGCCACTGTACTCTAGCCTGGTGACAGAGTGAGACTCCGTCTCAAAATAACAGCAGCAACAACAACGAGAAAAAACCAAAATGAACATGTTTAGCCAAAGTAGGTATACAATTGAAATCTGCATCCCGAGGCTGTTAACAATTCTTTGGTAGCAGAACTATTATTATTATTTCCTTTTTCCTTTTTTTGAGATGGAGTCTTGCTCTGTCGCCCAGGCTGGAGTGCAGTAGCACAATCTTGGCTCACTGCAACCTCTGCCTCCTGGGTTCAAGCAATTCTCCTGCCTCAGCCTCCTGAGTAGCTGGGATTACAGGCACGTGCCACCACACCCGGCTAATTTTTTTGTATTTTTAGTAGAGACAGGGTTTCACCAGGTTGGCTAGGCTGGTCTCGAACTCCTGACCTCAAGTGATCCACCTGTCTCAGCCTCCCAAAGGGCTGGTATTACAGGCATGAGCCACCACACCTGGCCACTTTGGTAACAGTTATTAAAGAAGCAGAAATGCTGGGGTATACTGTCTAATGGGACTATTGGGATTTCTTGTTCTATCTCTGGGCATCTTCCGCTTAGGTGCTTACATTTGCACATCTTTTGGGTGGCAATTAACCTTAGGGGCTGTGCTCACAGATAAGCCCTTTGGCTGTTGCCCAAGTTTCTCTGTCTGGGAGTAGATGAGTCCAATACCAAACTGAGAAGTGTATTTCCCAAATACACTTGCCTAATAGACATGGAGGTTACAGAATGAGAGATGAGGCGTAAAACATCTATTAGTGGAAGAAAATTGAACCCATGCATAAAATGCATTTTCATCCAAAAAGTGTTTTTTATTTTTTTATTTTTTATTTTTCTTATTTTTTATTTTTATTTCTTATTTTTTATTTTTATTTCTTATTTTTTGAGACAGAGTTTCTCTCTTATTGCCCAGGCTGGAGTGCAATAATACGATCTCGGTTCACTGCAATCTCTGCCTCCCGGGTTCAAGCAATTCTCCTGCCTCAGCCTCCTGAGTGGCTGGGTTACAGGCACCCACCACCATGCCCAGCTAATGTTTTTGTATTTTTAGTAGAGACAGGGTTTCACCATGTTGGCCAGGTTGGTCTTGAACTCTTGGCCTCAAGTGATCTACCCGCCTCGGCCCCCCAAAGTGCTAGGATTACAGGTGTGGGCCATCCTGACTGGCCCAAAAAGTTTTTGAGATGCAGTGACCTGATGTATTTGTGCACCTGTTGTGTATCACGGACTCCAACTTGGCAATATAGACAGTTACCTTGTCCATAGCCCAGGAACTGCTGTTGCACCACTTACCTTGTGTACAAATTGTTCCACTCTGGTCTGAAGCCCCCAGACCTCAAACTTCACAGTCACCAGCTTGTAGGAGCACATGATAGGCTGATGACTATCTCTCCAGCCTTCCCTCAACTGTCCCCGTCCTGTCTTCTCTGACTTGAAGTGCTTAGGATCCTAGAAAAAAAAAAAAAATCAAAGCAATTGATATATTAAAAGTTTGACCATCAATATTAAATGTCAGGAAAAAGTATTAAATACCATAGAAACAGGGCTGGGTGCGGTGGCTCACGCCTGTAATCCCAGCACTTTGGGAGGCTGAGGCGGGCGGATCACCTGAGGTCGGGAGTTCGAGACCAGCCTGACCAACATGGAGAAACCGCATCTCTACTAAAAATACAAAAATCAGCTGGGTGTGGTAGTAATCCCACCTACTGCCTATAATCCCAGCTACTCAGGAGGCTAAGGCAGGAGAATTGCTTGAACCCGAGAGGCGGAGGTTGCGGTGAGCCAAGATTGCGCCATTGCACTCTAGCCTAGGTAACAAGAGCGAAACTCCATCTCAAAAACAAACAAACAAACAAACATAGAGACAGAAAGCAGATTAGTAGTTGGCAAGGATTGAGGAAAGGAAGGGATGTAGAGTGATTATGAATGGATATAACATTTCCTCTTGGAGTGATGAAAATATTCTGGTATTAGACAGTGGTGATAGTTGCACAACCTTGTCCATATGCTAAAAACCACTGAATTGCACATTTATTTAAAAGGGTGAATTATATTGTGTCTCAATTTTTTCTTTTTTCTTTCTTTCTTTCTTTTTTTTTTTGAGATGGAGTCTCGCTCTGTCGCCCAGGCTGGAGTGCAGTGGCGCGATCTCGGCTCACTGCAAGCTCCACCTCCCAGGTTCATGCCATTCTCCTGTCTTAGCCTCCCGAGTAGCTGGGACTACAGGTGCTCACCACCACGCCTGGCTGATTTTTTTGTGTTTTTAGTAGAGACGGGGTTTCACTGTGTTAGCCAGGATGGTCTCGATCTCCTGACCTCGTGATCCGCCCGCCTCGGCCTCCCAAAGTGCTGGGATTACAGGCGTGAGCCACCGTGCCTGGCCTCAATTTTTTATTTTCTTCTTTTGTAGAGATGGGTCTCACTATGTTGCCCAGGCTGGTCTCCAACTTCTCACCTCAAGTGATCCTCCCATCTTGGCCTCCCAAAGTACTGGGATTACAGGTGTGAACCACATACCTGGCCTCACAACAGCTTTAAATACAGGAGGCAAAAACTGGAAACAGTCCAAATGTTCATCAGCAAGAAACTAGACAGATAAATTGTGGTCTAGGTGTACAATGGAATACTACACAGCAATGAGAAAGAACAAATGCCTGATACATGCAAAAACATGTACAACTCTCACTGATGCTATGTTAAGCAAAAGTAGCCAAATGCAATAGCATATACATTGTATGATTCAAATTGAACTTCAAGAACAAGCAAAACTTTATGTATGGTGATAAAAGTTAGAAGAGCAGTAATCTCTTTGGGGGTGGGGGTTTGGTGCAAAGGGACATGAAGGAAACTTCTGGGATGATTATATGTTGACCTGGATGTAACGTGTACATACTCATTGAGTTTTACACTTAAGATTTGTATTATACTTCAATTACAAGAATGAAAAAAACAGGTAAAAGGGTTTTGTTGTTGTTGTTTTTGAGATGGAGTCTTGCTCTGTCACCCAGGCTGGAGTGCAGTGGTTTGATCTTGGCTCACCCCAAGCTCTGCCTCCTGAGTTCAAGCAATTCTCCTGCCTCAACCTCCTGAGTAGCTGGGATTACAGGCACCCGCCACCATGCCCAGCTAATTTTTGTATTTTTAATAGAGACCGGGTTTTGCCATGTTGGCCAGGCTGGTCTCGAACTCCTGAACGCGAGTGATCCACCCGCCTTGGCCTCCCAAAGTGCTAGGCCTCCCAAAGTACAAGCATGAACCACTGTGCCCAGCAAGGGTTTTTTTTTTTTTTAAAGTTTAATCATCTAATATTTGTCTAATGATTGCCATTAACCAATCATTTGCTGATTATTTCATTAGAAGATTATTTTTTTCAGAGATACCTTAGAACATGTAAACTATATAAAACCCAGTAATTATGCTTAAATATGTATGTATGAGCTAGTTTTCATTACTTTTTTTTTTTTTTTTTTTGAGAAAGGATCAGGGTTCACTGCGGCCTTGACCTCCCAGGGTTAAGTAATCCTCCCGCCTCAGCCTCCCAAGTAGCTGGGACTACAGGTGCACACTACCATGCCTGGCTAATTTTTGTATTTTTTGTAGAGATGGGGTCTTGCCATGTTGCCCAGGCTAGCCTCAAGCTCCTAGGCTTAAGTGATCTGCCCACCTCAGCCTCTCAGAGTGCTGGTATTAAAGGCGTGAGTCACCGGGCCCAGCCAGTTTTCATTATCATAAAGAAGATGTGCAGCTGCTCCAGGGCCTGCTGTCCAGTTGTGGGTCTGGGGCTAGTCCTGGTCCTGTTCACGGGGATGTTGGACCCCAGGAAGGGAAAGAACCTCACAACACACAGCAGAGTCTACAGGGTGAAGCAGAAAATTGGCATCTCCCCTCCCGGGAGAAACCTGGCAGTCAAGGGGTCCTGTGTTGAGAAGTAGATAGGATGAGACACAAAACCAGATTGGCTGGGACAGCCCCAGCCCTTTTAATGGAGACCAGACTGTGTCTCAGGGGTGGGCTTGGGAGGTAAAAGCAGGCTGCTTGCAAATAAAGACAGGTTTATTCTCTCAGATCTGGCTGTGGCTCCGCCAAGGCCATCTGGCACTGGCCTCTAAAGAGGGCTTTCAGGCTGCCCTTGACTTTCCTTACAGATCTGCCTCCTCCGTTAGGACCTTTTTGCTCTGGTGACCACCTCCACAACTGTAGCTCCCCTAAAAAACACAGTGCACTACCAGGGCCAACTTCCATGCCAGCTGACGCCAGGCCTTCATCAAAGTAGCAGGTGAATGCTTGCCCTCCTGCCTCTTCTCAATCCCTCCATCCACCATTCCCCACTCTGCTGCCACGGTGGCCTCCCAGATGTAAACTCCCCTCCTCAAAATCTGTCCGTGGCACCATGAGTGTAGCATAAAAGTAATATGCCCTGGCAGGAAGGAAGTACAAGGCCTTTTATGTTATTAGTTATTTTTCTGGCATCTTTTCCGGACCAGCCTCCCAAAGCCACACCTCTCTCGTGAGCCTTAAGAAGCTCCTGCTGGCCTCATTCTCCGAAGCCCCAGGAGTCTGGAACCTCCTAGGTAGGCACTGGTCCCCCTTCCTGAAGTTCCTTTTCCCCCACCAACTCCTGCACTCTGCCTGATTCTCCTTTCCTTGCTTCAAGACTTAACTTAGGGGCGGGCGCAGTGGCTCATGCCTTTAATCCCAACACTTTGTGAGGCCAAGGCAGGAGGATTGCTTGAGGCCAGAAGTTCAAGGCCAGCCTGGCCAACATAGCAAGATCCCAGCTGTATTAAAACAAAAAACAAAACAAAACGAAACAAAAAAACACTTGGCCAGGCACGGTGGCTCAGGCCTGTAATCCCAGCACTTTGGGAGGCCAAGGTGGGTGGATCATTTGAGGTTAGGAGTTTGAGACCAACCTGGGCAACATGGTGAAAGCCCGTCTCTACTAAAAATATAAAAAAATGAGCTGGGCATGGTGATGCACGCCTGTAATCCCAGCTACTAGGGAGGCTGAGGCAAGAGAAGCACTTGAATGCAGGAAACAGAGGTTGCAGTGAGCCGAGATTGTGCCACTGCACCCCAACCTGGGCGACTCTGTCTCAAACAAAAGAGAAAAAAAAAAAAAGTACTTCAGTGTCATCCCCTCCAAGGACCCTTTCCTGGGTGGCTCAGAATGAGGCCTCCTCCTTTATGCTTCTGAAGCTTCCCCTGTCATGGGTCTGGCAGGTGGCCACATCGCAAATGTTGAATACATGCTTGTTGAGTGAATGCTTCAACCCTATTTGACGTATCACACACATGTGGCTGGGACATCAGAATCTTAGCCAAAATTCGGTAAATACCTAAGTGAAAGACTAATTAAAATTCTATGTTCACAATAACAAGCGCTGGAAAAGATAGGGAGAAACTGAAACTCTCATACATTGTGACAGAAATATAAATAGTGTGGCCACTTTGAAAACATTTCAGTAGCTCATCAAAAGATTAAACAGGGTTACCATTTAATCTAGCAATTTCACTGCTAGATATCTGCCCAAGAGACTTAAAAACACATATCCACACAAAAACATGTACATGGGGGGCTGGGTGCAGTGGCTCACGCCTGTAAACCTAGCACTTTGGGAGGCTGAGGCAGGTGGATCACTTGAGTCCAGGAATTTAAGACCAGCCTGGGCAACATGGCAAAACCCCTTCTCTACAAAAAATACAAAAATTAGCCAGGTGTGGTGGCACATGCTTATAGTCGTAACTACTTGAGAGGCTAAGGTGGGAGGATCACTCGAGCCCAGGAAATTGAGGCTGCATTAAGCTGTAAACATGCCACTGCACTCTAGCCTCAGCGACAGAGTGAAACCCTATCTCAACAAACAAACAAAACCCCAAAAAACAAAATATGTACATGGATGTTCTAATTCATGATAGCCAAAAAGAAAAGGAAACAATACAAATTTCCATGAACTGATGGATACACAATATATGGTATATCCATACAATGAAATATTATTCTGGCATAAAAAGAGACAAAGTCTTCTTTTTTTTTGAGATGGAGTCTCGCTCTGTCGCCCAGGCTGGAGTACAGTGGCATGATCTCGGCTCACTGCAACCTCCGCCTTCTGGGTTCAAGCAATTCTCTTGCCTCAGACTCCTGAGTAGCTGGGACTACAGGCATGCACCACCACGCCCGGCTAATTTTTTGTATTTTTAGTAGAGATGGGGTTTCACCATGTTGGCCAGGCTGGTCTCGAACTCCTGACCTCAAGTGATCTGCCCGCCTCGACCTCCCAAAGTGCTGGGATTACAGGCGTGAGCCACCATGCCTGACCATGAAGTCTTCTTAAAAGAAGATATACAGGTCGCTGAGAACCATGAAAAAATGCTTAGCATTACTAATCGTCAGAGAAATGCAAATCAAAACCACAATTAGATACCATCTCACACCAGCCGCAATGGCTATCATTAAAAAGTCAAAAAACAATAGATGCTGGTGAGGCTGTGGAGAAAACGGAATGCTTATACACTGTAGGTGGGAATGTAAATTAGTCAGCACTGTGGAAAGCAGTCTGGAGACTTCTCAAAGAACTTAAAACAGAGCTACCCAGCAACTGCATTACTGAGGAACGGATACAGAATAGATGGTATATCCATGCAGTGAAATATTATTATGTCATAGCAAGAAATGAGGCCAGGCACAGTGGCTCATGCCTGTAATCCCATCACTTTGGGAGGCCGAGATGGGTGGATCACCTGAGGTCAGGAGTTCGAGACCAGCCTGACCAATATGGCGAAACCCAGTCTCTACTAAAAATACAAAAAATTAGTTGGGCGTGGTGGCATGTGCCTGTAGTCCCAGGTGCTTAGGAAGGCTGAGACAGGAGGATTGCTTGAACCCAGGAGGTGGAGGTTGCAGTGAGCCAAGATCACACCATTGCACTCCAGCATGGGCGACAGAGCAAGACTCCATCTCAAAACAAAACAAAAACAAAAACAAAAAAACTGAGAAATGAAGACTTGATTCTAGAAGCTCGCTCGGCCACTGGACCAAATTGAGGGCTAGCTAAAACAGGTCTAGGGTGGAAGCAGCTTTCCATAAGAAGCGGCCATGTCATTTACCATCACTGTGGCAACACTGTGAAGTTACTGCCCCTTTCCATGGCAATGACCTGACAACTTGGAAATTACCACCCGCATCCTAGAAATTTCTGCATAAACCACCCCTTAATTTGCATATAATTAAAAGTGGGTATAAAATGAGTGCAGCACTGCCTCTGTGCTGTTATTCTGGGCACACTACTTAGGGGGCAGCCAAGCTCTGCAAGGAGCAGCACCTCTGCTGCTACTGCTTCAACCTTTTTTTTTTGGTCCTTTTTTTTTGAGACGGAGTCTCACCCTTTTGCCCAGGCTGGAGTGTAGTGGCGATCTCGGCTCACTGTAAGCTCCGCCTCCCGGGTTCCCGCCATTCTCCTGCCTCAGCCTTCCAAGTAGCTGGGATTACAGGCACCTGCCACCATGCCCGGCTAATTTTTTGTATCTTTAGGAGAGACGGGGTTTCACTGTGTTAGCCAGGATGGTCTCAATCTCCTGACCTCATGATCCACGTGCCTCGGCCTCCCAAAGTGCTGGGATTACAGGCAGGAGCCACCGCGCCCGGCCTATTGCTTCAACTTTTAACACCACTGGCTCACCCTTGAATTCTTTCCTGGGCAAGCACCCATTTAGGGGCTTGCCTGTATCAGATACACAACATGTGTTATATCCATACAATGAAATATTACTGTGCCATAAGAAAAAATGGAGTCTTCTCAAAGACATACAAGTGGCCAACAAACATATGAAACAGAGCTACCATTCAACCCAGCAACCCCATTACTGGGTATATGCCCAAAGAAAATAAATCATTCTACCAAAAAGACACATGCACTCTTATGTTCATCACTGTGCTATTCACAAAAGCAAAGACACGAAATCAATCTAGGTGCCCATGGAATACTACACAGCCATAAAAAAGAATGAAATCGTGTCCATGGGGTACTATGCTCACCACAGGGTGACAGGATCCATACTCCAAACCTCAGCATTATGCAATATTCCCATATAACTATTCTGCACATGTACCCCCTGTATCTAAAAGTTGAAATTTAAAAAAAAGAAGAAATGAAGTACTGATACATGCATCAACACAGACGAACTTCAGAAAACATGCTACTAAGTAAAATAAGCCAACCACCAGAGGCCACACTGTATAATTCCATGGATATGAAATGTCCAGAAGAGGCAAATCTATGGAGAAAGTAAGCAGATTAGTGGTTTCCTAAAGCTGGGGGAAGGGAGTGGTATGCGGAATGACTGCAAACAGAAGCAGTTTCCTTTTGGGGTGATTAAAATGTTCTAAAGTTAGATTAAAATGATGGCTCACAACTAGATAAGTATATGAAAAAAACGGTGAATTATACACCACTTTCTGTTTTGTTTTTTTTTTGAGATGGAGTTTCACTCTGTCACCCAGGCTAGAGTGCAGTGGCGCAATCTCAGCTCACTGCAACCTCCGCCTCCTGGGTTCAAGCGATTCTCCTGCCTCAGCCTCCCAAGTAGCTGGGATTACAGGCAGGCACCACCATACCTGGCTAATTTTTGTATTTTTAGTAGAGATGAGATTTCACCATGTTGGCCAGACTGGTCTTGAACTCCTGACCTCAGGTGATCCACCTGCCTCAGCTTCCCAGAGTGCTGTGATTACAGGCATACGCTACCGCACCTGGCCAAATTGTACGCTTTCAATGGGTGAGCTTTACGGTATGTAAATGACATATTATAAACATTTAAAAAATACAAAAATACAATCTGAAAAATGCTATGTTGCTACCTCGATGGATTTTTCAGGGCATGCACTGGCTCTGGGTTTGCTGATGGTCTTACCTAAAGTCATATTACTATTATTATTATTATTTTGAGATGGAGTCTCGCTTTGTCGCCTAGGCTGGAGTGCAGTGGCATGATCTTGGCTCACTGCAACCTCCGCCTCCCGGGTTCAAGCGATTCTTCTGCCTCAGCCTCCCAAGTAACTGGACTACAGGTGTGCACTACCATGCCGGCTAATTTTTGTATTTTTAGTAGAGATGGGATTTCACCCCCAGGCTGGTCTCGAACTCTTGACCTCGTGATCCGCTCGCCTTGGCCTCCCAAAGTGCTGGGATTACAGGCGTGAGCCACCGTGCCCGGCCTAAAGTCATATTATCAGAGTCATGATCCTGAGCACGTTTCCTGAGTGTGTTCCATGAGAACCAGGTACTGCATTGCCATCCACCTTGACCACATTTCTTTGCCCTGGGGGTGTAGGAGGGGCGTGTGTGGTCACAGAGCACTTCCCTCCACTCAGAACAGACGCAACCCTACACTGACCATCAGGGTTCCCTGAGCTTCCTTCAGGGTCCTTCCTTCTTTGTCTCTGTTGCAGGAAGACAGTGGGTCTGGGGGTTAGGGGGAGAAAGGGACTCAAGTGGGACAAATATTTGATTAATAGGATATAAAGTCTGTTTTGCTAATGGAGTAGAACAATATTGACAAAAGAGATTCTGGGAAGGGGGAAGGAAAAGAGAATGAATAATAAGTATCCGAAGGGAGTAAGTGAGTCTGTGAAGGGAGGGGCTTATGACTTTGACTGTGGGTGACATTTCTGAATCTTCTCTATTAATTTTGCCATGTTGTGTTTCCATTGCCTAAACCAACCTGGAAACCACCACCAAAATCATACGCATATGCCTGGAAAGACTATGCTAATTTAAGAATGTGATTCGGCCGGGCATGGTGGCTCAGGCCTCACGCCTGTAATCCCAGCACTTTGGGAGGCCAAGAATTTGAGACCAGCCTGGCCAACATAGTAAAACCCCGTCTCTACTAAAAATACAAAAAAAAATTAGCTGGGCGTGGTGGCAGGCGCCTGTAGTCCCAGCTACTTGGTAGGCTGAGGGAGGAGAATTGCTTGAACCTGGGAGGCGGGTGTTGCAGTGAGCCAAGATCGCACCGCTGCACTCCAGCCTGGGTGACCGAGCGAGACTCCATCTCAAAAACAAAAAAAAGAGAGAATGTGATTCATGAGGCTGGGAGTAGTGGCTCATGCCTCTAATCCTAGCACTTTGGGAGGCCAAGGTGAGTGGATTGCTTGAGGCCAGGAGTTCGAGACCAGCCTGGCCAACATGGTGAAACTCCATCTCTACTAAAACTACAAAAATTAGCCAGGTGTGGTGGCGTGTGCCTGTAATCCCAGCTACTTGGGAGGCTCATGCAGGAGAATCACTTGAACCCGAGAGGCGGAGGCTGCAGTGAGCCGAGATCATGCCACTGCATTCCAGCCTGGGTGACAAAGTGAGTGAGACTCCATCTCTAAAATAAATAAATAAATAAATAAATAAAATATATATGATACATGAAAAAGGCTAACATAGGGCCTGGCCCATAGCAAGTGCTCAATTGATGTTAGCCATTATTGCATCTCCCAAGGCAGTGAAAGGAGCCTTTAAGTAATGTATCCAATCCTATAGCCCAGGGCAGAGACAACATGCTTTTCCATAGCACCCCGGAATTGCTGGGAAATTTGCTGCTTGAAGCCATGGGACTAGTTCCTGCCTGCTCTGTGTTCCTATACCATATAATGCCATTGAGAGTAAAAAGATAACAATAAAATAATAAAACAGGGCAGGAGGAAACTTTTGGAGGTGATGGATAGATTTATGGCATAGCAGCCAGGTGCAGTGCCTCACGCCTGTAATCCTAGCACTTTGGGAGGTCGAGGCAGGTGGACTGCCTGAGCTCAGGAGTTTAAGACCAGCCTGGGCGACATGACAAAACTCTGTCTCTACTAAAAATACAAAAAATTAGTTGGGCATGGTGGTGTGCGCCTACAGTCCCAGCTACTCGGGAGGCTGAGGCACAAGAATCGCTTGAACTCTGGTGGTGGAGGTTGCAGTGACCTGAGATTGCGCCACTGTACTCCATCCTGGGTGACAGAGCAAGACTCTGTCTCTAAAAAAACAAAAAACAAAAAAAGATTTATGGCATAGATTGTAGTGATGGTTTCACAGGTGTATACTTATATCCAAAATCATCAAGATGTATGTGTTAATTAAAAAGCTGTGTACAGCTTTTTGTATGTTTAAAAAATAAAATAAAAAATAATGTTGAATTTGGAAAAAAAAAAAAAGAACAAAAAGAGAAGACCAATAAATTGAGAGATTATCTACCATACATCTCCAAAGATGGCCACCATCAATTCCTTCCCGCACTGTGCTGACATGCTGTTCCTCTCACCATTTCCCCGCCCCTTGAATCTAGACTGGTCTGTTATTTGTTTTGACCAACAGAATGTACCAGAAGAGAAATTGTGTCAGTTTAGCCTTTCAAGAGAAGCTGGAAGCCAGAAATCGGGACCCTCCACAATGTGAGAAGACTAGGCTGATTACCTTAGACCACCGTGCTGTGAGGAGGCCCAAGCTAGCCATGTGGTGAGACTGTGTGGCAAGATGCTCAACCAGGTCTTAGATGCTCCAGCCATCTCAGCTGAGACCACATTGAGTGAAAGGGCCATCTGAGATATTTCAATCCAAGCTCACACCATGAAGAGCAGATCTGGCCAGCTAAACCCAGTCAAGAGTGCAGAATTGTGAGAAACAATGCACTCTCATTGTTTTAAGCCACTAAATTTTGGGGCTGTTGCTCAGCAACAGGTAACAAAACACATCCATCAAGCATATTATAAAACAGGTGCATTAACTGGATTACTAAAGATGAAGAGAATGAATGCTGCTTTGTTCTTTCCCAGAGCACACCAAAAGTTCACACAATCAGCCACAAGCCTGAAAGCTGAAAACAAGGAAATTTATACCTCTCAAGAAGCTCTCATGAGTTAAAATACAGGAGATGGAGTTAAACAGGGAAATTTGGTTTCTTTCCCCATCTGTCTTTTGACTTCCTCCCAACAGAAGTAAATGATGGGTATTTACCTCTGATGGTTGCATGTAAACAACTATCTTGAGGCTTAGAAGACATGGCTTCCACCCCACAGTTGACCAGAATATGGACAGGCAAACCCTCAAGAACCTAAGTGGAGGTCTTCCTGCTTGGGTAAGCAACTGAGTAAGTAAAGGATAGGACAGAGACAGCAAGTAGAGGAAAGCAGGAGGCCAAGCTCGTGGTAACCCAGAGATGTAGGAGACAAAAAACCCAACAAACAAAGCAAGGTGGGCAGGCACCAGAGGCAGGGAAATAAAATAAAAATCAGTGATGCAGGATTTTTTCTGCTCCTTAGCTCAGCTAGGTCCGAGTTCTTGTCTCACAACCAGGAAGAATCAGGCACGCAGACACCAGAGAGTGAGTGGAGTATAATTTATTATGCGAAAGGCAAGCTCTCAGCAAAGAGAGGATACTGGGGGTGGTTACCTACCCCAAAGTGGGAAAGTCCCCTAATATGGCTGAGCCTGGGGCTTTTATGGGCTAACAATAGGGAGTGCATGCTGATTGGTTTGTGAGTATGCAAAAAAGGTTAAAGTGAAGATACCACTCAAAAGTGGGCATGACAGTGTAGATAACCAATTAGGAAAGAGTAGGCATATTTAAAATAGGTGAAGGGTGGGGATCAATCAGAGGAAAGACCAGTTCTCAATCTGGTCTGAGGATTTAACCTGTAGCTTGGCTTTCAGGCTTTAAACTGTCTTTGGCTTGGAAGTGGGGTTTCACTGGGGTCCCACCCCTATCTGCCTAGGCATATGGCTGCCCTCCTGTCACTGTCACCAGGGCCATAGTCTGAGCTGCCTTCATGCCCTTGAGGTCCTGCACAGTGGGTCTGACTGAGCAAGAGGAACCTGGACCAGTTGGCTGTGCCTGACCTTGCCCTCCCTCCCTGATTCATGGACTGCCCTTGGCTTGTTTCTTCAGTCAGTGACAGCTGAGTTTGAGATGGTATCTATTCCAGCATCTTCATGTACATTTCAGGTTCATATTCTTCAAGAATAAAACAAGACTTCGCAGTATTAAAAATGGAACACCAGTGGATTGCGTTTCCAAAGCAGTTGAGAATTGTCGGGACTGACAGCTCACTTCAGTTCAGAATAAGACTGGAAAAGTATTGCTTGCACAGCAAAAACGATGTAGATGCTTAAATCAATGTGTGGTTCCTGATTGCATGACAAAAGTATGGAATTATATTAGGGTATTGTGAAATAAAGTTTTGGAAAAAGGATAGATAGAAATGAGAAGTATGCTGTATTTTCATGATTAAGAATATAATTTTTAAGCTGAAAGTGGTAATTTGGTTTCATGCCCTCAGTTTTATAGATAAGGACACCAAGGCCTGAGAAAAATAAAATGCTTTGCCCCCAAATCACAGGCACTCGGCAATAGGGCTGGGACTAGAATCCCAGCCTACCCTACTTCTAGCTTGATGTTCTTTCCACTACATTTACTTTTAATATTAAACAGAAAAAGGGTGTTTTTGTTATAGCCCAGTGCCAGATAAGCAATTAACAATTGGGCTTTTTATGGCAACATTGTGTCGATATTTTGCAGTCTGGTGTCATATCTACAGCTGTTGATTTCATCTAGTCAATCTCAAACATGGCCTATAATTAAGGATTCACTTTCAAAGAGCTGGAGGGAGGTAAGGGAAAGGACTCCTTTAATCAAAACTCAAGATTAGAAATGAACATCCAGGTAAATGCTTTTGAATGAAGATGAGCCAAAAACAAAACAAAACAAAACAAAACAAAAACGGGGGTGGGGAGGGGAAAGGAATCAAATTATCTGGTCTTATCTGGAATAGTCCAGTTGCTGCAAACTTCTCTTTTCACATTCTATCCCCTCCTCCTCACTGTCCTCCTTAGCACCTCCCAAGACCCATTCTTTATGAAGTCATTTTCTTTCTCATTTTCTCACTTGGGTTTACAAACATTCAGTATCTAAACTGCCCCCTTCACACATCAGTTGACCTCTCTTACAACATTTCCAAATATATATATATATACATATTATATATGTATATAATATGTTTTTGTATTTCTACAGTGTGTAGTGTTTTGGTCCTGATTCAAACTCTTGTTATGGCACTTATTCTTTATAAAAGAACAGAATTATTTTACATTTTAATCCTCCATTTCCAGGTTTCCTTATTTTAAAAGGAGGTTTATAAACCTCAACCTTCATCCCCGATGTTAAAAAATCCCCTGGGCCTTTCCACAGGCAAGTTTCAAGGTCTGGCCAATTATAGAACGTCATAAGGCTGGACTTTAGTGTGACTGAGATTACGTGTCTTGAAACCCCTGCTGGGTCCCAACTCAGTGCAATCAGAAAACAGAGTGCAAGATGTCTGCCGTGGGTTAAATAAATCCTCCCCAAAGATATGTCCAGGTCTTCACCCCTAGTATCTATCTAGGAACGTGATCTTATTTGGGAAAGGTCCTTGCAGATGTAATTAAGTTAAGGATCTTGAGATGAGATCATCCTGGATTAAGTGGGAGGGCCCTAAATCCAATGACAAGTGTCCTTATAAGAGACAGAAGAGGAGAAGACACAGAGGAGAAGGTTGTGTGAGGACAGGGGCAGAGATGGGAGTTAAGGAGCCACAAACCAAGGAACTTTTGGAGCCACTGGAAGCTGGAAGATGAAAGGAAGGATGGTCCCCTAGAGCCTCAAAATCTCTCACTTTGGTTTCAGACTTTCGGCCTCCAGAACTGTGACTGAAACCTCGGGATGAGGCCCAGACAGAAGAGCAAGGTTAGACCCCCATGCTCTGATCTAACTGGTCCTGGGTGGGGTCTGAACAGGTGGTGATCTGAATGTACAGCCAAGATCCAGCCACTGCTATGAAGTACACATATTATCTCCATGCTCTTGATGAGGAACCTGAAGCTCAGAAATGATCAGCAACTCAGCCACAGTCCTCCCAGACCCGGGCTCCCACGAACATTTGGTCTGAACGTTTGTTTCCTCCAATTCACATGTTGAAACTTTTTGGGTTTTTTTGCAACAGGGTCTTGCTCTTATCTCCTAGGCTGGAGTGCAGTGGTGCCATCACAGCTCACTGCAGACTTGAGCTCCTGGGCTCAAGTGATCTTCTCACCTAGCTGGGATTACAGGCATGCACCACTACGCCCAGCTAATTAAAAAATTCTTTTAATGTTTTGTGGAGACGAGGTCTCATTATGTTTCCCATGTTGGTCACAAATTTCTGGGCCTCAAGCACACCTCCTGCTTGGCCTCTCAAAGGGCTGGGATTATAGGTGTGAACCACCGAACGCAAGCCAGATGTTGAAACTTAATTAATCACCAATGTGATGGTATTAGGGGGTGGGGACCTTTGGGAGGCAATTAGTGCTTTTTTTTTTCTTTTTTTCTTTTTTGAGACGAGTCTCTCTCTGTTGTCCAGGCTGGAGTGCAGTGGTGTGACCTTGGCTCACTACAAGCCCCGCCTCCCAGGTTCATGCCATTCTCCTGCCTCAGCCTCCCGAGTAGCTGGGACCACAGGCACCCCCAACACGCCTGGCTAATTTTTTTTGTATTTTTAGTAGAGATGGGGTTTCACCGTGTTAGCCAGGATGGTCTCCATCTCCTGACCTTGTGATCTGCCCCTCTTGGCCTCCCAAAGTGCTGGGATTACAGGCGTGAACCACTGCGCCTGGCCCAATTAGTGCTCTTATAAAAGAAACTCCGGATAGCTCCTTCACCCTTTCTGCCATGTGAGGACACAGTGAGAGGGGCGCCATCTATGAACCAAGAAACGAGCCATCTCCAGGCACTAAATCTGTCAATGCTTTGATCTTGGATTTGCCAGCCTCTGGAATTGTAAAAAATCAATGTTTGTTGTTTACAAGCTACCCAGTCTATGGTATTCTGTTATTGCAGCCCAAATGGTTTAACACATCACCCCTATACCATGTGGACAGGACATTCTGTCTGAAATTCTGGCACAATTGATCAGAGGAGAGCTTCCATCTCCCCATCTGTAGAATGGTGTTAAGAACTCCCGGCAAAGTCAATTAAAAGTGAGAGAGTTGTGGCCAGGTGTGGTGGCTCACGCCTGTAATCCCAGCACTTTGGGAGGACAAGGCGGGCAGATCACGAGGTCAGGAGTTCGAGACCAGTCTGGCCAATATGGTGAAACCCCGTCTCTACTAAAAATACAAAAAAACTAGTCGGGCGTGGTGGCACGCACCTGTTGTCCCAGCTACTCGGGAGACTGAGGCAGGAGAATCACTTGAACCCAGGAGGTGGAAGTTGCAGTGAGCCAAGATTGCACCACTGCACTCCAGCCTGGGCAATAGAGGGAGACTCCATCTCAAAAAAAAAAAACAAAAAACAAAAAACAAAAAACTTCCTGGCGGGTTGTTGCAAGACTTAAATTGGATAAAGTAGGCAAAGTCTCCAGCCCAGCCTGGCACATAGAAGGTGCGTGATGCACAGGAGACATCCCAAAGTGATAAGCCATGATACAAGAATGCCCTGATAGATGCTGTAGTACACTTTGTTCAAATCTTATTAAGCTCCTCCAAAGAAAGGCAGTGGGAATGTCCCAGGGGCTGTAGGATTACTATGAGTTTATTGTTTTCCTGTAGTCAAATGTACAGAAAAATGCTGATCATCTCAAATAAAAAATACGACTGCCCAACAGCATGCAGGTTTCCTTGTGTGAGTGAAAGCCTGGGTGGGCATTTCCATTTTCTGGAAGCTGTCACATGCCAGTGTCTGTAAGTATGGTGGTTGGAGGAATTGCGAGAGAAGGGTTCTTGTTTTGTGGGATGTTATGACTGGGTTCTGGGTCCAGGTGAAGCGACAGTCTTCAGTGCTCAGTACCAATGTCTTTCCCTCTTTCTCTTATGTTTCAGAGGCAGGAACACTCTGTTCCAAGTGGACGAAAGCAGAGAGCAGAGCAGATTGTCCCTGCCATGGGCCGCTCCCTTAGGCGATTTCACCTGGGGGCCTCTGGAACCTCATGGTCCCAGCCAAGCGGGGGCCCTCCTTGAACAGTGCATGTACTAGGCAGCCACCTCCCCAATGGCAGGATGGGTGAGCCTCAAAGTCTGGCAGGCTTCATACATCTTAAAGGTTACTTACAAGCTCTCCTTGTGAAGGGCTGAAAGGCATACAGAGGCATATGCTATCCTTTCCTTCCAGTAATCTTCCAAGCCAGGGCAGGGCTCTCTTCCTCTCTGGTTCAAGTTCAAGAAATCCTACATTAACTCAGGGCTAAATTTTACCTGGTTGAAATGGTCATTCATGGGAGAGGAATGAAAATGAGATCTGTAACACCTTGGAGGCTTCAGGAAAAGCTCCAGAATGCAGAGAAAGAAATCTAACATGTGATATGGTTTTTCATTCGTACCTATTTAGGGTGGAGGGTTAGTTCCCCTAGTGTATTTGTTTCCTGCTGTACCAAGTATCACAGACAACAACAACAACAACAACAACAACGACAACAAGATATCACAGACTCCTGGCTTAAACATCAGAAATTTATCGTCTCACAGTACTGGACGATAGAAGCCCCAAATTGAGGTGTCATCAGGGCTGGTCCTTCCGAGGGCTGTGAGGACGAATCTGTTTCGTGCCTCTCCCCTGGGCGTTCCTTGGCTTGTAGAAGCATCACTCTGGAGTGAAGTCATCACATTCTCACTGCATCTTCATATCATCCTCCCTCTGTGCTTGTCTGTCTCTGTGTCCAAACTCCCCCCCCACCTTTTTTTTTTTTTTTTAGACAGAGTCTTGCTGTGTTGCCCAGGCTGGAGTGCAATGGCGCCATCCAACCTCCACCTCCTGGGTTCAAGCAATGCTCCTGCCTCAGCCTCCCGACTAGCTGGGACTACAGGCGCCCACCACCACTCCTGGCTAATTTTTGTATTTTTAGTAGAGATGGGGTTTCACCATGTTGCCCAGGCTGGTCTTGAACTCCTGATCTCAAGAGATCCACCTGCCTTGACCTCCCAAAGTGCTGGGATCATAGGAGTGAGCCACTGCACTCAGCTCCAAATTTCCCCTTTTTATAAGGACACCCATCATACTGGATTAGGGTCCCCCTAATGATCTCACTTCAACTTAATTACCTTTGTAAAGACCCTATCCCAAATAAGTTCACACTCTGGGGGTTAGGACTTCAACATAGCTTTTTGGGGGGGACACAAACCCATAACATGAGTCAGAGAGGTTTTTACAAGGCAAGGCTTCTAGGTTCTGTGGTCACTCTTCCAGCTCACTCATGTGGTCATGGAGCACCGAACCCCAGTAGTGGCATCTGGCTCCGCTGGGGGATGTGGAACTTCTCTGCAAGCGATGCTCTTGCCTCAAGAGCCCTGCCCAGCTCCTCTCGCCCGGCAGCTGGCTGGTGGGGAACGTGTGGGGCTGCAAGTTCTTCTAGCCAGGGTTTTATAAATTCATCCACAATGAGATCTCTGGCTCCGGATGCTACCGATTCTCTCCAGGCTTGGCAGATGGCAAATTGGACCCTTGTAGTTAAAGCCCATCTGTATCGAGGGGGTTGAGCTGGTGCCAGGGCTGTTTCCCTGGGGCCAGATGGACTTCGGCACATCTTTAGAAGGCGTCCACTCTATGGGATCAGCCACACCTGCAGGCCTCATCCATCTCACACTGGGACAAGGCAGAGCAAAGGGCTTGTTCGAGCAGCCCGTGTAAAACTGTGTCCTCCTTTTGGATAGAATCCGTCTCCCACCTGGAAGGTGCAAGGAGAAGCCCACAGGAGAGCTTGGCCCAGCTGGGGCTGAGCTTGCATCTCGGAGGCAATCTTATTAGCTGACGTTCACTGAGATATGAAGTCTCCATGATTAATTATGCTTTCAATTTGAACCACAAAGGGCAATAGCCAACAGGGGCTTGCCCTGTTAATTGAAATGAGAAGTTTTTGATAAATGCCGAATGAAAAAAGGCTAAGCAAGAACTCCAGCCAGGAATTGCTACATTATGTAACTATAACCCTCAGCCCTAAAATAGGGATGGATGAACACACATATCACATGTCAGATTTTTTTCTCTCCATTCTGGAACTTCTCCTGAAGACTCCAAGGTGTTGCAGATCTCATTCTCATTCCCCTCCAATGAAAGTAAAGTTTAGCCCTGAATTAATGTAGGATTTCTTGAACTTGAATCTTAAGAGGGATACACATAAAACCAAGGAGCTTTCAAAGCAGCTAGTCCCCAAAGACTACTTATTAAGTGACCCTATTCATATGAAATGCCCAGAACAGGGAAATCTATGGAGACAGAAAGTACATCAGTGTGGTTGCTGAGGGCTGGGAGATGGGTGAGGGGAGAGGGTAGGGAGAAGATAGCTAAAACATATGAGGTTTCTTTGTGGGGTGATGAAAATGTTTTACATTTGATTGTGGCGAGGTAAACGTGTGATTATAGTAAAATCCATTGAACTATACATTCAAAATGGCTGAATTGTATGGTATGTGATCTATATCTCAATAAAGCTTTTTTTTTTTTTTTTTTTTTTTTTTTAAAGACGGAGTCTCACTCTGTCACCCGGGCTGGAGTGCAATGGTGCAATCTCAGCTCACTGCAACCCCCACGTCCCAGGTCCCAGCAATTCTCCTGTCTCAGCCTCCCGAGTAGCTGGGATTACAAGCACGTGCCAGCACACCCGGCTGATTTTTGTATTTTTAGTAGAGATGGGGTTTCGCCATGTTGGCCAGGCTGGTCTCAAGCTCCTGACCTCAGGTGATCCACCCGCCTTGGCCTCCAAAAGTGCTGGAATTACAGTGGTGAGCTACTGCGCCTAGCCAATAAAGCTGTTTTTTAAAAAAGAGACAAAACTAAGGAGCTTTCAGAATGTGCTGGAGAACTGACCTAAAACTTGACTTAAAAGGTCAACTGCTATGCATCAACTTAAAAAAAACAAACCCAAAACCCTAAATGCAAATCATGCCAGAAGCAGTCAATTCTTGCTTTGTTAGCAGTTAATACCTAAAGTGCTATTTTTAAAGCATTTGCTCTTGGCACTAGAATGCACCGCAAACCCTGAGCGGTTTGTGCTTTTTCTCTGCAAAGTGACTCTCTTGAAGGAGCTTGACTCATAAGGTGCATCTGATGTGTAGAAAGGCACTGAAAGGCTGTGGCAAGGGGAGTGTTTCTCTGCGTGTTTTGTACCCTTCTCTGTTATAGTTCAGTGCCAGAAACACTTGAAACTCATTGCTTTAAGAAGAGGGATGAGGCAAATGAGAAATTTGAGCACATCACACAAAACAATGTAATAGTCCATGGTTTTGGCCAGGCACCGTGGCTCACACCTGTAATCCCAACACTTTGGGAGGCCAAGGAGGGCGGATTTTTTGAGGTCAGGAGTTTGAGATCAGCCTGACCAACATGGTGAAACCCCGTCTCTACTAAAAATCCAAAAAATTTAGCCAGGCGTGGTGGTGCATGCCTGTAGTCCCAGCTATTCAGGAGGCTGAGGCAGGAGAATCGCTTAAACCCGAGAGGCAGAGGTTGCAGTGAGCTGAGATCGCACCACTGCACTCCAGCCTGGGAGACAGAGCAAGGTTCCATCTCAAAAAAAAAAAAAAAAGCCCATGGTTTCTAGCCCCCAGGATGCCTTTTAGGAACTGGGGAGAAGGTGAAAGCAAATGAGAACTTGTAAGAGAGGTGGCCAGAGGAAAGTCAAGGAAGGCAGGTGGGAAAAATCACCCTAGGAGCTAAGGTTTTCAAGTGCTTGCTCTGTACCAGAGTCTGTGTCAGGCACTTTAGATTCGCTTTCTCATTTCATCCTTGTGATATAATACAAAATAGATTTGGTTTTTGTCACTGCTTCTTAAGACAATGCTCCGAAAACTCTTGGAATTTCCTGAGTGATGGGGATGACTTTGGGGATGCATAACAAGCTCCTTCAGATCACATACACAGGTGAGGGGCCCTAGATGGCCTCAAGATGGCTCTGGTCACCAGAAACACCAAGTGATTAGGGGGTTAGAACTTTCAGCCCCATCCACTGACCTCTGGGGAGGGAGGGGGTGCTGGGATTGAGCTCCATAAACGCTTAAACACACTGACCTGCTGGGAGGATGGCACACCCACAGGGGGCATGGAAGCCCCAAGTCTCCACCCCCCAATACCTCACCTGATGCCTCTCTCTCATTTACCCGCTGCTGGTCATATCCTTGATAATAAACTGGTGAATCTAAGTAAATGTTTTCCTGAGTTCTGTGAGCCTTTCTAGCAAATTATTGAGCCTGAGGATGGAGTCGTGGAGACCCCAGATTAAAAAAAAATTTTTTTTTAGTAAAAAAATAGAGATGGAGTCTCACTCTGTTGGCCAGGCTAGTCTCGAACTCCTGGCCCCAAGTGATCCGCCTGCCTTGGCCTCCCAAAGTGCTGCAATTATAGGCATGAGCCACTGTGCCCGGCCTATAGCCTGTCAATGAGAAGTGGGGCAGCTTTGTGGGACTGGGGTCTGATGCTAACTCCAGATAGACAGTGTCTAATTGAATTGAATTGTTGGACACATAGCTGGTGCTGGAGAACTGAACTGGTTGGAGACACAGAAAACACCCCAGAATTCTCATAAGCAAGCTACTAAAAGTAGCCCACTATTATCTGCATTTTCAATAATGCCCAAGGGGATGCGCCCATGCTATTCCCAAGCTCACACTCCCATGGTTCCATCTCAGCCCTAGCCACGTGATCCTTCCAAAACTCCTCCTTTAGAAATTTCCAGATGGGCAGCAGGTGCAATCTCTACGTTCCTCTGCAAGCTTCTGCGGACACTTACTAGTCTCACCCAAGTCTTGCAGGATGGCAGCATTGAGGGTGGGCCTGCAAGTTCCCGGCTCAGCAAACAGTCAACTACTTTTTGTGTGTGTGTCAGGGTCTCGCTCTGTCACCCAGGCTGGAGTGCAGTGGTGCAATCGTGGCTCACTGCAGCCTCGAACTCTTAGGCTCAAGCAATCCTCCCACCTCAGCTTCCTGAGTAGCTGAGGCTACAGGCATGTGCCACTGGGCCCAGCTAAGTTTTAAAAATATTTTGTAGATGGGCTCTTGCTATGTTGTCTGGGCTGGTCTCGAACTCCTGGCCTCAAGTGATCCTCCCGCCTTGGCCTCCCAAAGTGCTGGGATTACAGGCATGAGCCACTGTGCTGGGCCTATAGCCAGCTTTTTTTTTGCAGATGCCCCAGCTACTGTAGTTGATTCTCTCAGAATACTACTCTTGTCACATGGGATTGGCGTTAGGCAAGAAGTATACTCCCAATGACTACAAACTCCCCTCCTCCATCTCCACATAGGGCCTAGGGAAGGGGGAGACAGGGGCAATCAGAGCTGTGGGAAGAAGGTCATCTGGGCCACTGGTGATTAGCAGCTGCCTGGTGAATGTGGAGTCCCAATTCCTCTTTGTCCCCAGCTTTGGGCCTGGTTCCCAGTTCCAGAACAACAAGAGATGTCTCTCTAACATCCTGTTGCAGAACACTAACCTGTTCCTTTTGG
Source organism: Pongo pygmaeus (assembly GCF_028885625.2). NCBI lineage: Eukaryota > Metazoa > Chordata > Mammalia > Primates > Hominidae > Pongo > Pongo pygmaeus. The sequence continues at coordinate 85,836,661 of NC_072392.2, read as the reverse complement.
CAATACGAGTATAGTTCAAGGTAACCTCTAATCAAAAGCAATAAGGTCATTCAAGGGCACACTGGAGAGGACCCCACCTTAATACATGAGACAGTGAGAGGCCAGGAACCCAGCTCCTCCCATAAAGGGAGCTTATTAGAACCTGGCTCGGTTTGCAGCCTTTGAACTTGAGGCTGTTCTCCACTCTGATTTTAGCAGTGCTCTTTAGATGAAGGCTATGGAGAGGCATTAACAGCCCACATTCCTACTGAGGATCTACAATTTGGTCTAGAGATAGCTTAAGTTTATTAAATCAAAAGCTGATAATAGGCTGACAAATATCTCGATGAGTTGCAATATGCCAACAGTGATCAGCACCAGATTAACTGTCCCTAAGTCTAGCTTGCTCCTTGTGTGCTGTATTATCTTGGGAAATTTAGGCCTCCAACTTGTCAAACAGAAACCAGGGTAGAGATGTTCAATAAGCCAATCAGTCTGTAATTTGAAGACAATAAAATATTTCCACTTTTAGATTTCAAACTTATTTGAGCTTCAGAACTTATTTTGTTTCTCCAAATGCACTTTTGGAATCCCAGTATATAAAGCAGGTAAAAGTGATGAGTGGATTCTTCAGGCTGTTTCTCCCTTCACTGTTTGATACAATATATTTCACTGTTTACCATGCCCGGGAGCACCTTGTGGGGTTCTCAGATCTGTGGAGCAGAACTGAGAGATGAACTGAGGAGGCTTTGAAGTGAGAGAACCCATGCCCTGCCCCCAGGTTTGAATTTCAGCTCCAGTAACTACTGTGTGAACCTGGGCAAGTTATTTAACTCTAAGACTATCGTGTGGATGCTAAAGTGAGAAAACAAATATTTCTGAATTAGGGTCTGTAGATGGGTTCTTCGGTGACTAATGGCTTTTTTTTTTTCTTTTTTAAAATAGCTTCCTGGGCCGGGTGTGGTGGCTCACACGTGTCATCTTTGGGAGGCCAAGGCAGGCAGGTGGTCAGAGCTCAGGAGCTCGAGACCAGCCTGGGAAACCTAACATGGTGAAACCCTGTCTCCACACAAAAAACCTCCAAAAATTAGCTGGGTGTGGTGGTGCACACCTGTAGTCCCAGCTACTTAGGGGGCCGAGGCAGGAGAATGGCTTAAACCTGGGAGGTCGAGACTGCAGTGGGTTGTGATGGTGCTACTGCACTCCAGCCTGGGCAACAAAGTGAGACCCTGTCAAAAAAAAAAAAAAAAGGTTTCTATTCTATAATGGAGGATGGCTAGTTTTTAGTTTTTGGTTTTTTTTTACAGACCCAAGCTGCTTTCGGCCAACCCACTATGTTCTGGAATGTTTGTAAAGAGGAAATTTCTCCCCAAAGATGAGGAGTGGAGTTCTATCCGATCAGGTAACCAACTGGCTCAAAGGCCCTTCTTTTTCTACATACCAGTCTTTTCCTAAGATGATTTAGTCACTGAGACTCGGCGTTGGGAAGATATATTTAAGGAGGGAACTATTTCTTAGAGTGATTTCCAAAGACAACAGTTGTTTGTACGTCTAGCTTTACCTGAAGGAGTCTTACTTGGTGTAGGCGAAGCATAATCTTTGGGGTAGGACACTTTGGGGTTTGAATCCAGGCTCCCTGAAACTTCCAGCCAGTTACTTAGACTCTCTAAGCCTCAGTTTCCTTATCTATAAAATGGAGACAATGTTGGCCGGGTGCAGTGGTGGCTTGCACTTGTAATCCCAGCACTTTGGGAGGCTGAGGCAGGTGGATCACTTGAGCCCATGAGTTTGAGACCAGCCTAGGCAACATTGCAAGATCCCCATCATGACACACCCACACCCACACACACCCACACACACAAATAGCTGGTGTGGTGGCATGTGCCAGTAGTCAGGAGGCTGAGGTAGGAGGATCGCTTGAGTCTGGAGTGGTGGAGGTTGTGGTGAGCCGTGGTTGCATTACTGCACTCCAGCTTGGGCGACAGAGTGAGACTCTAAATGGTGGCATTTATTTTTCTCAAAAGTTAGTTCCATACCCTGTAAAACCAGGTTTAGCAATTTTGTGAGGAATTTTCGTTGAAAATTCTAAGGCCCAAGCTAATGAGCTAGTAATTATATGTCTTTCTCTGGGCCTCTTAATAATAAAAGACGAAGACAAGCACCTTAATAACACTTATTCTTTCTTGGGTATTTTTGGAACAGAAGCTGAACAGTTGTATTTGGAGTCTGAATAACTAGATGTGGAGGAGAGAATCGCTCGTCAGGTCTTATTTCTCAAGGAGAAAAATGCCACTTCAAACATCATAGTCATTGTTGCAGATTCTTAGAGTGCTAAACGAAGAAAGGGCTTGGAGAAGATTTAGCCAGAGGACCTGGTGGACAACTATCAGAGTCTTTTTCTGTTTTGTCTTTGTTTTCAGACAGAATCTCACTTGTTGCCCAGGCTGGAGTACAACGGTACGATCTCGGCTCACTGCAACATCCACCTCCTGGGTTCAAGTGATTCTCCTGCCTCAGCTTCCCGAGTAGCTGGGACTACAGGTGCCTGCCACCACGCCTGTCTAATTTTTGTATTTGTAGTAGAGACAGGCTTTTGCCAGGTTGGCCAGGCTGGTCTCGAACTCCTGGCCTCAAGTGATCCACCCGCCTTGGCCTCCCAAAGTGCTGGGATTACAAGCGTGAACAACCACAGCCGGCCTAGAGTCTTTGGTTGGAGGAAATAAACTTAAATGAGTGTCAATCTGAAGCCACCCCCAAATCAGAAGCAACTTACGAAAATAACTGCACAAACGTATGTTATAATTAATGCTAGTAGCTGTCAAGGAAGACTTCGGACCTGATTCTACAGATGGTATCAGATTCCCGACAGACAGAACAAAATTCAAAGGCACTGACCTCTCTCACAATCGGGGATTGGGCAGGCTTACATTGCTAACCCCCCTGCATCTCCCCTCCCCAAATTAAGTAACAATAAAGTGGTTTAAAACCTTGACCTCAATAAGTTGAGCTCTCTTAGGCAAAGCTTCCCTATGGTGAATGGATAGTAGATATGATAAGGCATATTGCTCCCGCAGCCCTTGAGTAACAGACTGGGCCTTCTGACCTCGGGGTTTGGTCATCTTAACCAGGAGCTCCTCCTCGATGTGTCAATCAAAACGAATCACTTTCTCTTTTTTTTTTTTTTTTGAGATGGAGTTTCGCTCTTGTTGCCCAGGCTGGAATGCAATGGCGCAATCTTGGCTCACCGCAACCTCTGCCTCCAGGGTTCAAGCAATTCTCCTGCCTCAGGCTCCCGAGTAGCTGGGATTATAGGTGCCCCCCACCATGCCTGGCTGCTTTTGTATTTTTAGTAGAGATGTGGTTTCTCCGTGTTGGTCAGGCTGGTCTCGAACTCCCAACCTTAGGTGATTCGCCTGCCTTGGCCTCCCAAAGTGCTGGGATTACAGGCATAAGCCACCGCGCCTGGCCAAAACGAAACACTTTCTACCTGTCAAGGCATGAAAAAAGATGGGAAGCTCTGCTCTGAGGCCATTTTCCCAAACCTGGTGCATTTATACACTGATTCTTGGGTCCCAGACCAGTTGAGTCTGGTTGGGTTGGTCTAAGGTGGGACTCGGATATCTCCAGTTTTCAAAACCTCCCTGGGTGATGCTGACCTGATTTGGGAACTCTGTTCTAAAGGCCAAGAAGTTCTGGTGTTTTACTTTAATAAGACTAAAAACAGTAGGGGCTGATGCAGCTGGCCCCAGTTCTGAGCAACTTGTGTGGACTCGTTGCCTGTTTTCTTGAAAGAACAGAGCAGGGCCAGGTGCATTGGCTCATGCCTGTAATCCCAGCACTTTGGCGAGTGTATCATCTGAAGTCAGGAGTTCGAGAGCAGCCTGACCAACATGGTGAAACCCTGTCTCTACCAAAAATACAAAAATTAGCTGGGTGTGGTGGCGTGCACCTGTAGTCCCAGCTACTCAGGAGGCTGAGGCAGGAGAATCACTTGAACCCAGGAGGCAGAGGTTGCAGTGAGCTGAAATCATGCTACTGCCCTCCAGCTTGGCTGACAGAGTGAGACACTGTCTCAAAAAAAAAAAAAAAAAAAAAAAAATTACAGAGGGAAATTCTCCATGAGATGGAACTGAAGAAGAGCTTGTATCTGTTCACTCCTGGCTGAGAGCCCTGGGCCCTTCAGCTCTTGCTTCCTTCTTTGAAAGTCTTAAATGTTAGTTTTCTATAGTACAGCTGTAAGAAGGCTCGTGGCAGACAGAGATAGCATGGCAATACTGCCTTGGGTACCATCCCGGCACTGCAGTGCCACAGATGGTCCAGACTTGGCACAACAAACAGAAAATGTAACTTCTAAGGTTTCTTCGAGGTGAAGTAGCAGAGACAAGTGCCATCCGGAATTCAGGTTAAACCATAACAGAGGCAATAACACATTTTTTTTTGAAAAGTCTCAGCAGCACAAATGGCTGTAACTTCTGCAGGATCTTGCTCAGCCGGCAGAGGATCCCATGATCCTGAGAGCTGGAGCTATTGGTATCACACCTCTGCTCCTGTTCTCCACTCACACCGACAAGGGAAAAGCGACACGCAAACAAACTCCTGTGACGCCACTCATAGTGGCCACTTTCCAAAGACACATGGTTTCCACGGAGCCACCATTCCTGCAACTCATCTGCAGAGCTCGAAGCCAGGGTCAAAGCAGAGAGAAGGGAACACTTATGAAATGCTTACTGTGTGCCAGGGACTGTGCTGGTCACTTTCCATGCCTTGCCTTTGACGTCATCTCACTTCTCCATCCCATCTGTCCATCTGTCCATTCTTTGGAAGGGAGGGAGGGACTCAGACACATAATTGATGATGATCAAATGCAGTGGCTGTGACCGCCTGGGAGGCTCCCAGAGCCAAGGCCCTCACCACATTAGGGCTGAATCATCTAGACACAGAGCACACAAGTTGGGAATCCCAATTTATAGGTTCTAGGGGTTATCTTTTGCACAGATCCCTCTATGAAAAGCCCAACTGTTTCTCCCTTCCATGAATGTTTTGCTTGGATGAATTCTTCCTTCCCTGGTCTGTTCCTTTTGGGATATAGGGTGATAGGGTGATTTCCCCAAGGGTTCTTTCTTTCTTTCTTTTTTGAGACAAAGTCTCACTCTGTTGTCCAGGCTGGAGTGCAGTGGCGCGATCTCAGCTCACTGCAACCTCCGCCTCCCAGATTCAAGCAATTCTCATGCCTCAGCCTCCCTAGTACCTAGGACTACAGGTGCATGCTGCCATGCCCAGCTAATTTTTGTATCTTTAGTAGAGACAGGGTTTTGCCATGGTCTCGAACTCCTGACCTCAAGTGATCCGCCTGCCTTGGCGTCCCAAAGTGCTGGGATTACAGGTGTGAGCCACTGAACCTGGCCCCCAAGGGCTCTTTCTATTGATTCAATGACCCACGATGCCACAGTCAGCAATTCCACTACTGGCAGAGGTTTAGAATCTCTGGTTTTGATCTGGCATTTAGGAATTCATATGCCTTGACTTTGTTTGACCTACTTGGTCTGGCATTTCACTACCAAATTCAATTGGTAGGATTTGCAACTGCTGCTCTGAACACTGAGTTCTGGGGAACATCATTCATGCCAATTACTGCAGCAGTTTAAATGTTTTTTTTTTCCCCCCTTGAAAAATTTAAAAAAATGAAAACTCTTTCTCTAGGACAAAGTTGGGCACTACCACTTTTTGTAGTAATCCCAGTAAAAATGGGGTTTGATCCAAATGCTGAGGTAGCTTCGCATTATTAGGCCAAGAGAACAGCAGTGGCTTTTAAGATCAGCACTAGGCACGGTGCTTCAGCGAGACTTGGCATCTCATCTTTCCTGGGTTTGGAAGAAATGAGGTCTGAAAAAGAATACCTCATTGTTTCTTGGGAAGCAAGTTGCCAATTATTGGTCTGAAAATGGCGCAGCCAGGGTTGCTGAGGACTGGACTACTGTTTAACGCCTTTTTATTTCCAAATGTTCCTATTCATTAATAAAATCTTATTGTTGTCAAGATGGCTGAAGACAATTTGTTCATGAAAGAGGGTAGCAGAAGAGGGAAAGATGTAGGTTGATGGATTTGAAGGGTCCTAAACCTCTGGGCACTCAGGAGCCTGCCCTCACCATCCCCACAAGAGAGTCAGCCCCTCTGGTGAGGTCACAAGTAGAGTCCCCTTGCATGGTCTGATGACCCCTGCTTTTTCTTTTTTCTTGGCCAACAGAATTTTTTATTTTTGCTGACCCCTGCTCTGAAAACTCTCTGCGACCTGCAGAATACAGTCCAAATTCATTGGCTTGGCACTCAATGTTTTTCCCTTGTGCCTCACTGACCCTTGACTATGCACTGAGACTCCTCATTTTCAGCCATTCACTACACTGTCCATTCCATCTCACACATCTTCAGACTTGAGTTTGCTCCCATCCAAGTGTGAGTCGGGGCAATTTAATGTAGCCGCAGGGTGTGGGCAATTTTGTTATATCTAGGAAAATTTCAACCCATATATCCATTGACTCAACAGTTTCACTTTTAGATTTATTCTACAGAGACATTAGAACAACTCCCAAAATATATCTATGGATGTTTCTTGCAGTACCGTAATAAGAATGGAAACACCCTAAATGTCCATCAAATGGAGACTGATGTACACATGGCACCATCGTACACTGGCTTATTATTATTATTATTACTATTATGATTATTTTGAGGTAGGGTCTTGCTCTGCTGCCCAGGATCTCGGCTCACTGCAGCAGCCTCCGACTCCCAGGCTCAAGTGATCCTCTTCCCTCAGCCTCCAGTGATCCTCTTCCCTCAGCCTCCAGAGTAGCTGGGACTCCAGGCATGTGCCATCACACCTGGCTAATTTTTGTATTTTTTGTAGAGATGGGGTTTTGCCATGTTGCCTAGGTGGGTCTCGAACTCCTGAGCTTAAGCGATCTGCCCACCTTGGCCTCCCAAAGTGCTGGGATTACAGGCGTGAGCCACTCAACCTGGCCTTCATTGGCATATTATTCGGCCACCTAAAACTCACTAGACAGGCGTGTGCTGCACAGAAAAATGGCAAGCTTATGTGGTTAGTGAAATAATGCATGTTGCAAGATGGTGTGCATAGCGTGAGTTTAGTTTTATAAAATAATACTATTTATGCATTATGTTTAAGTATAAACACCAACTTGAACAACAGCGATGTCTGTGATGAGGGATCATAGGAGATTTGCTCTGTTTTGTGTTTGTATCATGTCGGAATTTTTTTACAAGGATCATGTATTAATTTATGAGCAAAAAATGAACATAAACCTATTTTGTTTTTAAGGCCCAGCTCCGATTCCACCTCTCCTATAAAGTCTTCCCTGACCAGTCCTGGGAATCCTCTGGGGATGACTGTGTGTACAAGTTTGAGGAAAGTAGATCACACATGACTGTGTGAATGTATTTCTCTTGCTGCCTCGTTCTGTACTGTCACTTAGCATTTGTGTCATTATACCATATCCTCCCAACCAGATCATGGGTTTCTTTTTTTTTTTGAGACAGGGTCTGGCCCTGTCACCCAGGCTGGACTGCAATGGTGTGATCTCAGCTCACTGCAACCTTTGCCTCCTCAAACAATTCTCCTGTCTCAGCCTCCCGAGTAGCTGGGATTACAGGCATGTGCCACCACACCTGGCTAATTTTTTGTATTTTAGTAGAGATGGGTTTTCACCATGTTGTCCTGGCTGGTCTCAAACTCCTGAGCTCAGGCAATCTGCCTGCCTCGGCCTCCCAAAGTGCTAGGATTACAGGTGTAAGCCACTGTGCCCGGCCTCTTTTTTTTTTTTTTTTTTTTCAACAGAGTCTCACTCTGTCACCCAGGCTGGAGTACAGTGGCACCATCTTTGGCTCACTGCAAGCTTCGCCTCCTGGGTTCAAGTGATTCTCCTGCCTCAGCCTCCTGAGTAGCTGGGATTACAGGCGCCTGCCACCATACCTGGCTAATTTTTGTATCTTTATCCTGCTAATTTTTGTATTTTTAGTAGAGATGGAGCTTCACCATGTTGGCCAGGCTGGTCTCGAACTCCTGACCTCAAGTGATCCGCCTCGGCCTTCCAAAGTGCTGGGATTACAGGTGTGAACCACTGTGCCTGGCCTTCTCTCTCAATTTCTAACAGCACTGGCATCATCCAGACCCTGGAAGGGGAGAGGGCTCAGGGCCCGCGATGCGGCAGCTGCTGGGGACCCTTCTCTAGAATCTCCTTTCCAGGCTTCTTCCCTCACCCTCCAGTTTTAGAGGCTCCCACCAGGGACCCCTTTGGCAGCAGGGACTTCTCCCCATCCCAGTGATGTCATCAAGTCCTCTTATTTTCCAAGAAGCATGCAGGCCCCAGTAAGTTGGAACCCACTGCAAAACAGCTGCATTACTCTCAGAAAGAAACAGATGGACTTGGGGGAAAGGGGAAAAAAAATGATAATAACAGCACAACAAAGTGAACTTAACGATGTACCCCGGCATGAGGCAGCTGTGTTAAATCTGGCCATTAGAGGTAACGGAAAATCTTTACCATCCTCAAAGGCCAAGACGTAGACCAGAATGAAAATATTTTTCATTTGAGGGAGCCGAATGATTTGGATGAAGCTCTTTGTACTGAAGGGTACAGCTAAATATGACAATATTTACTTAGTTGATCTCTCTGTTCCCTTTCTGAGGGCCGGTCCTTAGCAAATAACATTTAATCTCTCACCCTTGACAGTTATTGGAAAAGCTAGATGTATCTCTTTTTGTTCTGTGTTCTCTCCCTTAAGAGAGAATTCAACAGATATTTAGATCTGTGGGGACCAATGAACTGGCTGCCAAGGAGTTCTTGGTCCAGGAAGGCTATGACCCAGGGACCTGGAGACTTAGTCACCCAACTTAAGGGGAAAGTTCAAAATCAAATTCTGTCTGAAAAACATTCAATTATGCCACGTCAGGGGCCCATGCTTCTAGGACAGCCTCATGTTATTCTTTCTCCTTTGTTGCTCCCTGAGTACAAAAAATTGCAAATTTCCCCCATTCAACTTACTATGCTGTATTTATCACTAGTAAGATGGCCTTTATATCCTCCAAAATAAAGGGGATGAGAAATTGCTTCATCTGTAACAAGAAGATCAATTCAAAAGGCAGTAGAAGACAGGACCTTTGAGGGCTGACATAATCTTGTTTTTGTACCCACAATGCCTAGCATGGAGCTGGCACACAGTAGGTGCTTAGTAAATGCTAACTAAAGGAATTCATTAATGAGTCTTGATACCAATAGATTTTACTAAGTTTCTTTTCCTTGGATTGGTCTATGTCAGCGTTTATTGATCTTGGCATACTTGACATTTTGGAGCTGGTTAATTCTCTGTTGTGGTGCATTTTGGATTCTTTTCTTTTTTCTTTTGTTTTCTTTTCTTTTTTAGAGACAGGGTCTCGCTCTGTTTCCCAGGCTGGAGTGCAGTGGCATGATTATGGCTCACTGTAGCCTCAAACGTCTGGGCTCAAGTGATCCTCTCATCTCAGCTTCCTGAGTAGCTAGGACTATAGGCACATGCTATCATGCCCAAATAATTTATTTTTATTTATTTATTTATTTTTTGTAGAAATAGGGTCTTGCTGTGTGGCCCAGGCTGGTCTTGAAATCCTGGCCTCAAGTGATCTTCCCGCCTCAGCCTCCCCCAAAGTGCTGGATTACAGGTGTGAGCCACCGCACCTGGCCCATTTTGATGTTCAGCAGCCTCCCTGACCTCTACTGGCTAGATTCATAACAAGCCCTATCCAGTTTCAACAATCAAAAATGTCTCCAGGTATTGCCAGATGGCCCTGGGAGACAAATTTGCCCGTAGTTGAGAACCTCTGGGCTACAGACTCCTTTGCTTTTCATTACATAAATCAATGAAGATTTAAACAGGGAAGCACACACACACACAACTCTCTACTTCTACTTCCTTGACTAGGAAAGACAGTCCTTTTTCTTTCTCTTCCTTTGCCCTGGAGGTATGTCCGAAGATTGAGAAGCTGCACACAACCTACACATTTGTGTCTAGGGGAGATTGCTGCAGGTGGCAGCCCCCAGGAGGCCAATATAGATGCCATTTTCTTTGGTCACTCCCCATCTCATGATGGAAGCCAGACCTCATGAACTACTGCAGTGAATGGAGGCGAAAGTACCGGACTTGAACTTGACTAGGAGCCAACATCAAAGGCCTCTGGGTTAGATCTCTCCCAGCATGGCTTTCAGATTCTCCAGCCTGGGCTAGTCCTGCAGGCTAGAAGTTGAGGTTTGTTCTTGCACCCCAAAACTGCCAACTCAGCCTTGCGGGTATGGCCGCACTGCCTGTGGCCTCTGCAGGCATGCTCCGACTTATCGTGCAGAGTTCCTCATTCCTCTGCTGGGATCTTCACCTTGAAATCTTGGCAGATAATCAAGGAGCTGGGATGAAAATCTTGGCAGTAGCAAGACGCTATGTATCAGCCACATAACCAGTCCAACCTGCTCAGCTTTTGGCTTCACCCCTTTTCCTGCTTTAGTGTTGATGATGGTCATTTTACATGAGACATGGTGCAAACAGCTTTATGACTCTTATGGGTAGGCAGGGTCTCAGTGGTCTGTGTGATTAATGGAGGGGCTCTCTCTGCCTGAAAAAAATCACACTAATTTCCACCCCCCCCACTCCCACAATACAGCACTGCCCTGCAGAGTCCATTAATGACTATGAGAACAAACTTGAAGCTAAGAGGTTTTTGAGAACTGAAGTTCAGGCCCTAATAGGAAACAGCAACACAACAAAAATGAGAATAAGGAAAGCACTGAGCTGGGCTATCAGCTGGTCCTGAATCCCCAAAGCATGCTTCTGAATCCCTGGTTAGTGGTGATGGCAGGAGGGCCATCGGGCACAGGGCACCCAGTGGAAAATTCCAAGCTCTGGTCACCTTCACAAGAGAGGCAGTCTTGATTGTGTGGCTCAAAGGTTTCCAGGGAGAAGTGGAAAAAGAAAGGAAAGTGCTTTCATCTCCTCCTTTGGCCTGGATGGCCGTGTGTGTGTGACAGTAGCTGGGTGGAGAGGAGCAACCCAGATAACCCTGGTCTGGATTCATCAGCATCAAAAAAATCCAGGAACAGATTCAGCCCATCAGCATCCGGCTTCCTCACATAAAGAGCGTTTCTATTTAGGACGCTGACATCGTCAACTTACAAAGATGGATGGGAAGAAAAGGCCCATGAAGCTGGATGCCTCCGATTAAAAAAAAAAAAAAAAAGGAACTCTGATTCACAACTGCTTGCTTAATGACAACGAATTCATTTTCTTTGATAGTGCTTGCTCTGAAATTGTCACCGCTGGAAGAAAAAAAGCAAAGTCCCTCGCCTTCACTCATTCATTCAGCAACCATTGAGTGAGCGCCTGCTAAGCACTGGTGCTGTAGCAGCGGCTGGGAAAGAGCCAGCTCTTGTCTTCGCAGAGCTCATGCCATAGCGATGAGCTAGCATAATCTAGCATGATCTAGAAGCCACGGACCAGAACTTTGCTGCCTCCAGACCAGCAGTGGTGGGGGCATGCCCAGGAAAACTCAGGAAGGGGGAGTACTGTGTGAGCTGAACTCTAAAGGAGGGCCAGTGAGGGGTTTTAAGCAAAGAACAAGGCCAGATTTCATTTTAGAAGGAAACTCCTGTGGTGGGGTGGAGGGTGTTAATTATTTACCGTGTGCCAGTTAGACATTTGTTTGGAAATGGTTTGCCTTCTGAATCGGTTGTTCCTCTTCTTCCCAGTCCCTGGCATGTTTACAGTAGACACAACCACCAAAACAGCCCAGGAAACTCGCCCCTCTTCCTTTGGGTGGGTTCAGACTGCAGTCTGTATTCTGGCCTGTTGAAGGTGGTGGGGCTGGGGTCACAAGGGAGTCGCCCCGGGGGAATGCTTTTTCTAAGATTTTACTGCAGGCTTCCGATGGTACCTATAGCCCTTTGTGGTCCGGCTGCCAGGTCCTCGGAGGAGGAATTCCATCTGTTACAGAGGCCAGCAGATCCCCTGGGAGGTAGCACAATGGATGATGAGTGTGCAGGGCTCAGCCCTATGGGGCCGCTTCTCCTGCATCCATTTAGTAACCCTAAGACTCCAGGACAGGCCAGGGGTGGCCCTGAGTGTCAAAGCTGAATCCAGAGTTCCACCCATCTTCAATTCAGTCACCTCTTCCTGTAGAACAAGACTTCCCAGACTTGGCACTGTGGACATTTGGAGCCAGATAATTTTTTTTTTTTTTTTTTTTTTTAAGACGGGGTCTCGCACGGTCGCCTGGGCTGGAGTGCAGTGGTGCAATCTCGGCCTCCCGGGTTCAAGTGATTCTCCTGCCTCAGCCTCCCGAGTAGCTGGAATTACAGGCATCTACCACCATGCCCAGCTAATTTTTTGAATTTTTAGTAGAAACGAGGTTTCACCATGTTGGCCAGGCTGGTCTTGAACTCCTGACCTTGTGATTCACCTGCCTCGGCCTCCCAAAGTGCTGGGATTACAGGCGTGAGCCACCGCGCCCGGCTGGAGCCAGATAATTGTTTGTTGTGAGGGGCTGTCTGTGCTGTAGAGGATTTTAGCAGCATCCCTGGCCTCTGCACTCTAGATACCAGTAGCACCTCCTATGTTTTGACAACCAAGTCTATAGGCATTGCCAAGCATCCTCGTGAGGCAATAATCACCCCCAGTTGAGAACCATTCCAGCGGACAGTTTTCCATTCTCTTCCTACTCGATCTCTCGGCAGCATTCAGCGCCTCTGGTCACTCTCCTCCTGTTGAAACTTGCATTCCTTGGTGCATTTCCGTGTTTTCCTCCTAACTTTCTGACCAATTCTTTTAGATTCCTGATTCTTTTAGATTCAACCTGATCTCCATATGCTGCCATCCTTGAAGGCTCGGACTTGGACCCCTTTCCCATTTATATTTCATGCTTTCTTCCTCTCATCCATCCCCAGGATTTTTAAATCTCCTATTCGCCAAATACTCTCAAATTGGTCTCCAGCCCAGATCTCTCACCTAAGCTCCAGACTCATTTCTGTTTGTGTTAGATGCTTCAGTGACATCACAAAATCCACTCATCTTTCTCCAACGTATACCTCTCTTCTCATCTTCCCATTTCAGTAAGCAGCACCCCCATCTATCAGTCGCCCAAGCCAGAATCCTTAAGGCCATCCCAACTCCTCCTTCAACCTCATCCCCACATCCAATCCATGAGCAATCCCTGTCAACTCATCTTCAAAATATACCTCAAAACCATCTGCTCCTCTCCATCTCTGCCGCCAGCCCTCTAGCACAAGCCACGATAGAACCTAAGTAACCGATAATATAAATAACAATAGTGACCTTGGTGGTCTCCTGACTCTGTTCTTCTCCAGGCCATTCTCCATCCAGAACAATCTTTTAAAAGCATAATTTAGATCCTATGACACCTCAGCTTCATTTATTTTTTATTATTATTCTTTTTTGAGACCGAGTCTCTCTCTGTTGCCCATTTGGATTGCAGTGGTGCGATCTCGGCTCACTGTAACCTCCGCCTCCTGGGTTCAACCTCAGCCTCCTGAGTCGCTGGGACTTTATGTGATTCTCCTGCCTCAGTCTTCTGAGTAGCTGGGACTACAGGTGCATGCCACCATGCCCAGGCAATTTTTGTATTTTTAGTAGAGTTGGGGTTTCATTCTGTTGGCCAGGCTGGTCTCAAACTCCTGACCTCAGGTGATCTGCCTGCCTCAGCCTCCCAAAGTGCTGGGATTACAGGAGTGAGGCACTGTGCCCGGCCTGAACTGTCATTTTTTCCATAGCATGTCTCCTGATCCTATCCTCTTAAATTCAGTTTCCTTATCACAGTCTCTCCCTGTACCTGCCTTCCTGTACTTGTGACTCTGAACTCCATATGTATCTGTGTGACTATTTCTCTACTGTTCGCATGGTATTTGTTAGATTGGAAGTGTCCTGAAGGGAGAGACCCTAAGCATCTCTTTGGCTCATTGCTGTGTCTTTTTTTTTTTTTTTTTGAGACAGTTTCTCACTCTGTTGTGATCTCAGCTCATTGCAGCCTCCACTTCCCAGGTTCAAGCGATTCTCATGCATCAGCCTCCCGAGTAGCTGACCACCCTGCCAGCTAATCTTTGTATGTTTAGTAGAGTTTTCACCATGTTGATCAGGCTGGTCTCGAACTCCTGAACTCAAGTGATCTGCCTGCCTCCGCCTCCCAAAGTGCTGGGATTACAGGCGTGAGGCACCATGCCCAGACATCCCCATCTTAACATTGCATGTGACACTCAGTGAGGACTCCATAAATATTTATTGGATGAATAATTACTGGACTCTTTACCACTCATCTCTTTGGCCAAGCTGCATCCAGGGAAGAATACTTTAGGACCCAGGGAAAGAGGTACGGACGTGCCCATGAGCGACCCTGTGAAGCATGAAGGAAAAGCTCCTCGAATGTCTATGTGAATGAAAGGAAGCTTTCTAGTGGAGGTTCTTTGGGGGCACAGAGCACAGGGAAATGAGTCAGGCACGTTGACTAGAAATGAGACTTGATTTCTTCATTAATATTCTATATTTGTATCAAGACTTCCTACTGAATCAGGAGGGAACTCCCTGAAGTCCAGGCAGAACCACGCCAAAGCACACTGGGAGGAAAAGCTGAAATTAGTTCAGAGTTTTCTGGCAACCCTGCTTTCCTGGAAGGCCCAGAGCTCCCAAAGAGGGCTGGGAGGTCCAGATAGGACAGCAGCCCGGGGGGGCCCGAGGCGTCACAGGAGTGCTTTGCACAATGCTCTGCACATCATCAGAGCTCCATTAAGCACTGGCGGACTTGACATCAAACTACAGGATTTCTGTGGAGCGAGACAAGGGGAAGGTCAGTGGCCCTGTTCCCTCTTCGGCGGGTTCATAGTTACGTAGGGAGCATTTAACTTTGTTTATCTTAAAATGCATAGGTGTGGTTGGCCGCAGAGCATAATGAAAGCTGATGATGTTAAAACGCTCACCCTTTGGGTGGAGATGAGCAACACAGAGTGATCCACATCAGCCTCTCCCCAGCCCTTTCAGGGACAGCAGCTGAAGATACGCGCCTGCAATTAAGCAGCCGAGCATTTGCTAAGATCAGGTTAAGACTTTTATACCGAAATGAACCCCAAAATGTGGAGGCAAAAGAAATCTGAACCACGTCGGAAGCCTGGTTTATTTGTGTAACGACAGAATTCATCTTGAGTAAGTTTATTTAGTGTCTCCCATCAGCCTTAATGACTCTGGGAGAAGAGTTTCAAGGTCCACGTGTTATGGCTCAAGGACGAGTCTGGGGCCCTGATTCCAAACATATTGGGATTGGTGCCATGTCGCTAACCAACAAAAATAGCCCTGCATCTGCTGTCATTGCAGGGCTGGGATGTTATTTACAAGTGGGTCACCCAAGTTCCGTCAGCAGCCATTAATAAAATACTAATGGGATATAAATGGTGACTCGCACAAACCGTATAACAAGAAGGTAGAACTAAGGCAAAGGATGGATCCTGGTAGGTTGAAAACCAGAGAGAAAGAAGTTCTCTGAAATTTTTTCTCAGCCAAGAACAAAGGAGGTGCCCTCATTAAGGTGCTTGCTGTTCTGAGAGAAAGGAGCTGTGCTGGAATGAGCTATCAAAGTTTTCAAGGATTGATTCAGATACAAATAAAACACAGGTGGCTCATGCCTGTAATCCCAGCACTTTGGGATGCCAAGGTGGGCTGATCATTTGAGGTCAGAAGTTGGAGACCAGCCTGGCCAACAGGGTGAAACCCCATCTCTACTAAAAATACAAAAATTAGCTAGGTATGGTGGTGGGTGCCTGTAATCCCAGATACTCAGGAGGTTGAGGCAGGAGAATGGCTTGAACCTGGGAGGCAGACGCCACAGTGAGATCACACCACCGCACTCCAGCCTGGGTGAGACTCCATCTCAAAAAAAAAAAAAATAGCGCATGTAATTGGGGAGACTGTTGTTTTTCAGCGAGGCCAGTGTGTTGGATGGTCCAGCCCTATGGATACTGACGTTGCCAAAAATGATGGCAGAGTTGGGAGACAGGAAAACTAAGTGGAGATTGAGTAACGGCCAGGGCCAATGATGGTCCCTGAAGAGTTAGGGACTTAATTTTGAGACTTGCAAAAAGAACCAGCAAGACATGAAAGCAAATTGAATCCACACAACGAGAGATGGCATCCTCCCAAGTTAGGAGGCACTTAAGAAATAGTTGTGGAATGAATGAATGAATCTTCCACATCTCATCCCAACTGTCGCTTACCTCAGATTCTTTGTAGTAGCGCTCTGGAATTTCATCGCAGGCAATATCAATAAAGCAAACTTCTCTCTCCAGGTCTTTGGCTTCATTGTCGAAAATCTGAAAAAGCAGAGCAACATATCAAAGGTTAGTGATAGCAGGTGTTACCCTCCAAAGTGCCCGAGGCAGAATAACCCCCACACAGAGCATCTTCACACGTCTCAGGGCCCCTGGCTAGTGCTTTCACCAGCCTCAGAATGCCCAAGAATCATAGAAAGCTTTGATTCATGGCTTCGGTTTTGTCACATCAGAGGCAGGTGTAGCATCAATCACTGCTTGGTGAGAGGCAGAAGAAAAACTGGGCTGTTTTTAGAAGTTCAAGAGTGAGGAAATTAATCTCTTCCAAAAAAAAATCTCTTCCCAAACTGAAGTCTGCTGATTTTTGGCAGTTCACCTGAACAGGAGGAGTAAAGAGGTTGGAAAGGGTCTGGCTAAATTTGAGTCAAAAACCAGGGATATAGGCCAAGAGTTAGAAAGAAAAGTGTGTGTTTTTTAAAATTAAAATTATATATATGTTAAAAATATATATTATATATTTTTATATATAGTTTCACAAATAATACATGCTCATTGCAGAAAATATAGATAAGCAAAAATAAGAAAATAAACCACAATCTCATTACCCAGGGGAAACACACCTGTTTTTCTTGATCATTTAAGGGCACAATTTCCTTTGTACACATAAAGGTAACAAGGTAAAGCTTGGTAAGACACTGAGATGGTTTCCTGCCAATCTGCTCTAGGTTTCACTGGCCCAGAACGCATATCACTTGCAAAATAATAATAATAACAATAACACAGCCACAACATATAGACATAAATGTTGGCCTGGGCGCAGTGGTTCACGCCTGTAATCCCAGTGCTTTGGGAGGTCGAGGTGGGCGGATCACTTGAGGTCAGGAGTTTGAGACCAGCTTGGCCAACATGGTGAAACCCTGTCTCTACCAAAAATACAAAAATTAGCCGGGCGTGGTGGTGCATGCCTGTAATCCCAGCTACTTGGGAGGCTGAGGCAGGAGAATCACTTGAACCCAGGAGGTGGAGGCTGCAGTGAGCCGAGATTGTGCTATTGCACTCTAGCCTGGGTGACAGAGTGAGACTGTCTCAAAAAAAAAAAAAAAAAAAAAAAGTCTAAATTTTGGTGGAAAAATTAAGTTCTAGTTCTTCTCATTGTCATTTTTCTGGTCTAAAGGGATAATCATCCTTCTGCAGGATGATAAACAGCTTTCTTTTTTTGAGATGGAGTCTCAAGGCTGGAGTGCAGTGGTGGGATCTGAGCTCATTGCAATCTCCGTCTCCTGGGTTCAAGTGATTCTTCTGCCCCAGACTCCTGAGTAGCTGGGACTACAGGTGCCCACCACCAAGCCCGGCCAATTTTTGTATTTTTAGTAGAAATGGGGTTTCACCATGTTGGCCAGGCTGGTCTCGAACTCCTGACCTCAAGTGATCCATCCGCCTTAGCCTCCCAAAGTGCTGGGATTACAGGCGTGAGCCACCATGCCCGGCCAACAGATTTAAGTTTGGATGACCACTTCATTCTTAGAGGAAGTCTTAACTGTAGCCGCATCCCACTGTTTAGCTCATTCCTGGAGGGAAGCACCAGTTAACACTAATTACATCTGACTCTTCAGGGGAGAATGCAATATTTTGGAAGAACAGGGTGGTTGATACCCAAGAATACTGTCCTAACCCAAACTTGGTGCCTATTAATAACACAGACTCCCACAAGAGGGCATCTGAAGGGCTCTTTATAGGCTCAACTCATCTTGGTTGGATTCTCAAGTTACTTGAAACGATTAGTCCTTTCTAAATGCTTTCTGAATAATATTTGTGTTGTAATTATCCTCCAAGTTGGCTGGTGGTTCTTCTCTTCTTGCCTATTCTCTTCTAAATATTTGGAGACTGGACTCTTCAGATTTGTCCAAGGAGATTAACTCCCCAGTCTGACCCGAGGTGGTCACTGACTTCTCCAAGTCAGAGAAAGATTGTTTCTTGGATCAGCTCTGATTCTTTCCACTGCTACTTGAAGTCAAGTGCTTCAGGACACTCCTAAAGCATTTGGGAGGGACAAGTGAACGGCCTCGAAATGAAACAGACTGTGGAGAAACAAGTTCAAGTTCAAGTGGAGAAATAAGTTGTGAAATAAAATACTGGGTCTCACACTGTTTGAGAGAGCCAGTCCCCCTGCTCCTTCTTTCTTTCTGCAAATCTCTTTTAAGTGTGAGCTAAGAGAAGAGAGACACATGGCTCATTAAGAAGACACACAGAGGCCGAGCATGGTGGCTCACACCTGTAAGCCCACCACTTCGGGAGGCCGACGGCTGGCGGGGTGGGGGGAGGTGGATTACTTGAGGCTGGGAGTTCAAGACCAGCCTGGCCAACATGATGAGATGGTGAAACCCCGTCCCTACTAAAAATAAAAAAAATTAGCTGGGCATGTTGGCATGCGCCTGTAATGCCAGCTACTTGGGAGCCTGAGGCAGGAGAATCACTTGAACCTGGGAGGTGGATGTTGCAGTGAGCCGAGATCGTGCCACTGCACTCCAGCCTGGTCGACAGAGTGAGACTGTGTCTCAGAAACAACAACAACAACAACAACAACAAAAACCACGCACACACACAGAATATCCCAGAGGGAAATGAGCTTCCAGAGAGTAAATTACAAAAGTAGTTAAAAAGGTTTGACATTTATTGGTGGCAAAATCTACAGGACTCAAAGAAAGGGAACTAAGCAGGGATGAAAGGGGTGTATGAAAGGTTGTGTAGCTTTCTCTGATTTAATTCAAACATTTTATTGATCCCCCATTGCACCCATTGCAGTTTTCATAGTATTGCCTTAGCTCCAAAGTCGCCCTTATGCCTCTGCTCTGAGGTCATGGACTGGACCCTGTAAGCGTTTCTCCTTTACAGTGAGCCTCATCAGTAGGGGGCCCTGGAGGGCCACTGCAAGAGGAAGGGGATTTCTCCTTCAGATTTGGATGTTGGGCTGCAGAGTCTGCCTGTGGGTACTCTTGGTCATGCTCTGCCCCAGCTGCAAGCCTAGAGTGCACAGTTGCTCAGTGACCTTGCAGCCCTAGCCTGGGCCCAGCAACCACTTCATGGTGGCCCTCCTGCTGCAGGCACTGCGTGCTGCAGGCCTTGCATTGGCAGCATGCCCTGACTCTCTCTCCACACACACACCTGTCCACCAACCTAATCTGGCCTGCACCCCAGAGGGCGCTCTGCTGCTCAACCACTGTCAACCAGCCCTGGCTCAGGTCACCCTCGTGAACTTCCCCACCATCCTGCTTCTCCAATGAAGTCTGAACCCCAGCCATGCAGAGGGGCCCCTGCCAAGTTTGTCCTTCCTGGGTATTCGCTCTCAGCCTTAGGGTACCCTTTGGAGTTCCCTTTACATCCTTATAGTTGCTCCTATCAGAGATCAATAATTCCTTCTATTACATTTCTCCTATTCAAATTACTGCATGGTTTCTATCTCCTGATTGGGCCCTGACTGATACACCCATTGCATACAAAGTGCTGCCCTGGGCTTGAGGGACTACAAAGATAGCCCTTGAGAGGTTACCATCTAGTAGGAGAGACAGACTGGGGAGCTATCACCAAAAATACAAGGCAGAATGGAGTACGTGCTGCAAAAGAAAGAAAAGAACAGGCTGTCAGCTGGCCGCAGTGGCTCACAGCTGTAATCCCAGCACTTAGGGAGGTCAAGGCGGGTGGATGGCTTGAGGTCAGGAGTTCAAGACCAGCTTGGTCAACATGGTGAAACCCCAGCCGGGTGTGGTGGCACATGCCTGTGAACCCTGCTACTCGGGGGGCTGAGGCATGAGAATCACTTGAACTCATGAGGCAGAGGTTGCAGTGAGCCAAGAGTGTGCCACTGCATTCCAGCCTGGGCGACATAGTGAGATGCCATCTCAAAAAAAAAAAAGAAGAAGAAAAAGAAAAGAATAGGCTGTAAAGCTAGGGAAGGGAACCATTAATGTTGCTTTAACAACATTATGACCATAGTAATACTATTCTCACTTTTCAGATGAGAAAACCAAGGCTGAAAGAAGTAAAGAGGCTTGCTCAAAGTCACATGGCCAGTCAGCAGAGAAGCTCAGATTGGAGGGCAAGTCTGTAAGCTTCACCAGGTCCTTCCACGATTAAAACAAACAAACAAACAAAAACAAAACCGCCTCTTAGCATCTAACCGCTAAGATACACATCAATCAAAACTTCTACCTGCATCTTTCTAGAAAGAAAAATTCAGAATCTGAGTCTCCTGCTACTTAAAAAGTATGTGTCCTGAGAAACTGTCACTGAGAACCTCCCAGCGACATGGGAATCTTCTGTTCCTCTGTTGAATAGCTAAGGCTACAGTAGAAGCCACGTAGGCATCCTTTAGTCCAACCACTGGTCTCCTTCATTAACAGTGTGCCTAATTCTCATGCCAAAATCCATGGAATAGCAAGCATGAGGAAGCTCCTTTACTTGAACTTTGTAGTAAATATTTCAGGATGGGGTACCCACCATCTGAACAGATCACAAAAAATCACATTGAGGAACCCAACATCCTCTTCAGGCTTGAGATGATGAGTTTTAATTTCTTTTCTTTTTCTTTTGAGACGAAGTCTCGCTCTTGTCCCCCAGGCTGGAGTGCGATGGCGCGATCTCGGCTCACTGCAACCTCTGCCACCTGGGTTCAAGCGATTCTCCTGCCTCAGCCCCCTGAGTAGCTGAGATTACAGGCGCCTGTCACCACGCCCGGCTAATTTTTGTATTTTTAGTAGAGATGGGGTTTTACCATGTTGGCCAGGCTGGTCTAGAACTCTTGACCTCAGGTGATCCACCCACCTCAGCCTCCCAAAGTACTGGGATTACAGGCGAGTTTTAATTTCTAATAAATAATGAATCTCCCAGTGATTAGAGATTAAGAGATGCTCATAGGCGCTCAACAAGTACCTGGTGAACTAACGGAAGGCATTAGCTTCTACTTTCAAAGAGGACTGTATGGCAGGAATATATTGCTTACTCATTGATCTTAGTTTTTTTTTTTTTTTTTCATGAGTCTGAGATCCTGTTTCCTTGGTTGTAAGCACCCTAATTTCCCACAATTGCTGCCATAGGGCTCAGTGCAGGGCGACAACCTCCTACTATAGGCTGATGGGTCCTACATTGGCAATCAGGAGAGCTGAGTTTAAATTCAGTTATCTGGCCGGGCATGGTAGTTCACACCTGTAATCCCAGTACTTTGAGAGGCCAGGTAGGCAGATCACCTGAGGTCAGGAGTTCAAGACCAGCCTGGCCAACATGGTGAAACCCCATCTCTACTAAAAATACAAAAATTAGCTAGGTGTGGTGACATGTGCCTGTAATCCCAGCTACTAGGGAGGCTGAGGCAGGAGAATTGCTTGAACCCAGGAGATGGAGGCTGCAGTGAGCTGAGATGCACCACTGCACTCCAGCCTGTGCGACAGGGCAAGACTTTGTCTCAAATAAATAATAAGTAAATAAGTAAATTCAGTAAATTTTCTGTGTAACCTTGGGCTAATTCCTGCACTTCTTTGGGCCTCCATGTCCTTGTTTGTAAATTAAAATCTTAGTCTAACTGTGCACAGTGGCTCATCCCTGTAATCCCAGCACTTTGGGAGGTCGAAGTGCAAGGATGGCTTGAGCCCAGGAGTTTGAGACCAGCCTGGGCAACATAGCAAGACCCTGTCTCTATAAAAATTACAAAAATTAGTTGGGCGTGGTGATGTGCACCTGTTGTCCCAGCTACTCAGGAGGCTGAGGCATGAGAATCTCTTGAGCCAGGAGGCAGAGGTTGCAGTGAGCCAAGATCGCTCCACTACACTTCATCCTGGGCAACAGAGTGAGATCCTGTCTCAAAAAAACAAAAACAAAAGCAAAAACAAACCACAACTTAGTCTAGATGAATGGGTTTCAGGGATTCTGGGAGACATCCTGGAATTTGAGAAGGCATATTTTTCTGGAAAGAGAGTTCAACCACTTTCATCTGATCATCAGAGATCTGTGGCCCTAAGGAGACTGAGATCAAGTGACCCAGGTGACCATTAACATTCCTTTCAGTTAAAAAGCCTGTGGTGTTAAGAGTGGCCTCTGCGTCCTGTTAGTCTCCTCTGTCTTGCTCCTTGGCTTGCTTCTTCTCTGTCCTATCATCCCACAGTCAGCCAACTTGGGTGGTACATAGAGGGGCTGCCACGGAGCAGTGGGAAGTGGCAGCGGTCCTGATGTGGTGTAATCGGAGAGCAGGGACAAGGTGAAATGGTCTCATCATCACACTCAGTTCAGGGCAGGAGCCAGAATTCAGCCAACACCGTTAAAAACAAGCAGAGGCTTTACCGGGCCCCAAAGGAAAACACTCAGCCACAACAATGATTCATTTGGGCTCCCCGGTGGTGGCAGGTGCAGCTGCCAGAGCTCTGGTACAACTCCCAGCTCTTGGAGGTGGAGGAAGAGATCTGCTGAGGTCGCGTTAGGATGCGAATGCCTTTTGTTGTTGCACCAAGCCAAAGCTTTACAGGGGTGCACCTGACACTGGAGTGCTGTGAACTTTATGGTCTTGTTTGCTCCTTGGGCTGAATTTGTCTCCTGAGATGAGACCTGGGTGTGGGAGGTCACGGAGGCACTTTTCCTATATCACCTGTAATAATGTTCCTGTCTTTGGCTATTTATCAGAGACAGGGAGAAGGAAAAGTGTTTATCCTCTTTCCCTTCTACTTTCTACCCACAAATCATCTGCAGTGGATTTTGGTGTCAATCTGGTTGACTCCCCTGGCCACCCCCGCCATACACACACTAGAGAGTGAATAACTGCTCAGTAGGAAAAATTCCTCTCAATATGAACCTAGAAATGCTACATGGGGAAGGCAAATCTGAATAATTACCATCTTATAGATTCCAAAATTAAAAGGGAGTAATTTTCTCTTTTTTGTAAAGTATTAACAATAATAAGTATCAAGTGTCTTACAAATCGTGATATACTTTGACCTAATAAGCTTACATTTTGAGAATTTATCTTAAGAAAAGAATCTTGGTGGCCAGGCGTGGTGGCTCACGCCTGTAATCCCAGCACTTTTGGGAGGCCAAGACAGGTGGATCAGTTGAGGTCAGGAGTTTGAGACCAGCCTGGACAACATGGCAAAACCCAGTCTCTACTAAAAAATACAAAAATCAGCTGGGCATATTGGCGGGTGCCTGTAGTCCAGCTACTCAAGAGCTGAGGCAGGAGAATCACTTAAACCCAGAAGGCAGAGGTTGCAGTGAGCCAAGATTGCACAACAGAGCGAGACTCTGTATAAATAAAAAACAAGACAAAACAAACAAACAAAACAGAAAGAAAGAAAAGAATCGTGGCAAGGCACAGTGGCTCACACCTGTCATCCCAGCACTTTGTGAGGCCAAGGTAGGGAGATGGCTTGAGCCCAGGAGTTTGAGACTAGCCTGGACAACATAGTGATACCTTGTCTCTACAAATAATTTAAAAATTAGCTGGGTGTCGTGGCATGGATCTGTGGTCTCAGCTACTCAGGAGGCTGAGGTGGGAGGATTGCTTGAGCCTAGGCAGTGGAGGCTGCAATGAGCCGTTGATTGTGCCACTGCATTCCAGCCTGGGTGACAGAGCGAAACCCTGAAAAAAAAAAAAAAGAAAGAAAGAAAGAAAGAAAAAGAAAATAATCCTAAAGGAAAAGACTTATACGCAAATATTTTTATTGTAACATTATTATAATGTCAAGAAAAATAAGATTGAAAAAGGAAGAAAACAGCTTAAATATCCTACTATGGGAGAATTGCCAAATAAATTAAGGTAAATCCATTTCATGAACTATTACGTGCTGTGTGGTCATAATTGAGAAGGGACAGGTACACTGATAAGCATGGAATGTGTCTTATCAGCCTAGATTTCTCTTTGAACAGAGGTGTTTAGTTAAATTTTGCAATTGCTCTTGCTTCATTTCTAGATTTGTTTCTAGATTTTGTGATTTCTCTTGATACAATCCACTAAGATCACTATGTAGGGTGGCTCTTCACAAATCCACAATTTTGGGAATCATGAATTCTGCAGCTCTTTTCTCTACAACAGAAACTTTGATGGTTTAAGATCCAAGCTTAGATGAAAAATGTCTGTACTTTCTGCACAATTTTTCTGTAAACCTAAACTGCTCTAGAAAATAAAATCTAGGGTGGGCGAGGTGGCTCATGCCTGTAGTCCCAGCACTTTGGGAGGCCAAGGCAGGTGGATCACCTGAGGTCAGGAGTTCTAGACAAGCCTGGTCAACATGACGAAACCCCGTCTCTACAAAAATACAAAAATTAGCTGGGCGTGGTGGCGCATGCCTGTAGTCCCAGCTGCTTGGGAGGCTGAGTGAGGCAGGAGAATCGTTTAAACCCGGGAGGTGGAGATTGCAGTGAGCCAAGATCACGCCATTGTACTACAGCCAGGGCGACAGAGCAAGACTCCATCTCAGAAGAAAAAAGAAAAGAAAAGAAAAGAAAATCTATTATCCTCTAAAAATTGAAGGGCTGGGAAGGTGGGGGGGAAGGTGCAAGCCTAGTAGCTGTGTAGATTTTTATCTTCCTGCCATCTGTACAAGCTACTGAGGATACAAGGTAGAGGTGGCTGATTAGGAGGGATTTTGAGGAAAGTCTACCAGTCATCTTGTTTTATGCTTCAGATACGATTAAAGAGACAGAGAAGCCTAGCCAAACCACTGATCCTCTCTACTATAACTTTTTTTTTTTTGGCTTTTGGGAGCTTGCTGGAGGAAGCAATTGAGGAAGACATGCCAACAAAGTACAGGTTCAGCCAGCAAGAACACTGGAAACAGAATTTATGTTTAACAATGTTGTCCTACTCATGCTCTGCATCGGCAAAGTGGCTACTGGTTTGGTGGAGGGAGGGTATACTGGTTGTTAGTTAATACTTTAAGCATATGGGTCTAGCGTTTGTTCATGGTTTATTATTATTATCACTATTTTTTTTAAAGACAGAGTCTTGCTCTGTCACCCAGGCTAGAATGCATTGGCGTGACTACAACCTCTGCCTCCTGGGTTCAAGTGATTCTCCTGCCTGAGCCTCCCAAGTAGCTGGGACTACAGGCATGCGCCACCACACCTGGCGAATTTTTGTATTTTTAGTAGAGATGGGGTTTCACCATGTTGGCCTGGTCTCGAACTTCTGACCTCAAGTGATCCAACTGCCTCGGCCTCTCAAAGTGCTGGAATTAACCACACCTGGCCAGTTCATGGTTTATTGATTATTATCTAATAGCAGCATATTCAGTTGGAGAGAGCCTGAAAAGCACTAAAGGCTGTAAAAAAAAAAAAAAAAAAAAAAAAAAAAGTCCAGGCTACCAGTGATGAAAACCATCTCTATGGGTCATCTCACTGAGAACATTATCCCAGCTACACAATTCAGTGGTGACTGTTTCATAAATATATACATGACTATTTATGAATATATATATATATGAATATACAATCCAACCCAAGAGTATTTCAACCTGTCTTCTACATGGTCATTAAAATAGGAATAAAAAGGATACTCTTCATGGGTCTCTTCAAAACCATTTTCTTTTCTTTTTTTTAAATATTAGGTTGGTGCAAAAGTAATCATGGTTTTTGCAAATAGATACAGGGTCTTGCTACATTGCCCAGGTGCGTCTCAAACTCCTGGGCTAAAGTGATCCTCCTGTCATGGCCTCCCAAAGTGTTAGGATTACGGGTGTGAGCCACTGCACCTGGCCTCAGAACCATTTTTGGTCCCTATTCTTTTTTCTGTTTTGCAGAATACAGAGTTGGGTAACTGTTATTTGTTCTCAAGATAGAATTACTGTACTTAAGGACAGCACTCTAGAGATGAAGAGGCTGAATGCCCACCATTCGATGAATCGGCAAATATTGGTTAAGCACCTACTGTGTGTTCAACACTGTGCCTTGGAAAAATGTATAAGAGAAGGTCCCCTCTCAAGGGGGCTATGATTTTGTGGAGACTAGATTTAACACACAATTTAATCAACATTATATAACATATAATCTATATATTACTAAAGTACTAAAAGATATGTTTCAGGCCAGCTGCGGTGGCTCACACCTGTAATCCAAACATTTTGGGAGGCCAAGGCGGGCGGATCACTTGAGGTCAGGAGTTTGAGACCAGCCTGGACAACATGGTGAAACCCCGTCTCTACAAAAAATACAAAAATTAGCCAGGTGTGGCAGCACATGCCTATAGTCCCAGCTACTCGGGAGGCTGAGGCAGGAGAATCGCTTGAACCTGGGAGGCAGAGGTTACAGTGACCTGAGATCACGCCATTGCACTCCAGCCTGGGTGACAGAGTGAAACTTTGTCTTAAAACAAAATAAAATAAATAAAATAAAATAAAATGTGCTTCAGACAAGAGTACTCTAGTAGTCCAAATTCAGCAAGGAGGGAACTCAATATAGGTCCATAGTAGTCGGGGTCCAAGATGATTATTTGGCCAGCAGGGGTGATACAAGAGACTGGCCGATTGGTGTCGTGAAGAAAGAATCCAACCCCACATCGTGCCTGCAGTGTGGTCCAGAGACACCAGGCCAGGAATATAGCTCAGGGCTGCTGAGGTTTCCATCTGGGGGCCCCAGAGAACTGCCTACTGGTGCGGGGGCTCTAGGGCAGTGATGACCCCAGATCCACTCCTGTACTGACCTTGGTCTTAGAATGGAATTGAAACCCCATCTGGTAATACAGTGGGAGGTAAACTGCTTTTATTTAATCCCCATCAAATGCTCTGCTTGCCACGGGATTTCAGGAGTATTAAGGCTGAGTAAAGGAAACTCATCTATCAGGGTTAGGCCGGATCGTCTTAGCTGCTGGGTAAACTTCAGTGCTTCTCTGGAGAACCCTTTCTGGTGGACAATATCATTACGCCTTTGGTGCAGAGGGGAAAATTGGTTTTCCAGAGCCAGCAGGGAGTTGTAAAGCAAACTGAAGGCAAAGGTTTCAGGCCTGAGAGTGTCTGAGAAAATCCCGTCCCCAGTGAGGTGGTGACGAGCCTATGCAGCAGGGATAGAGAAGGGTGAGGGGTTGGAAGGGGAGCTCCAGAGAACACCTCTGCAGATCTCTGCGAGACTGGCTTGCTGTGCCCTTCTGTTTTCCTCACGCCGTCCCGTGTCCTTTCAGTGACAGCTCAGTTACCCTCCAGTGTACTGGGTGTGAGTTTTAAAGGGCTCTAAGGCCAGGTGCAGTGGCTCACGCCTGTAATCCCAGGACTGTGGGAGGCAGAGGCAGGAGCATTGCTTACATGCAGCAGTTCGAGACCAGCCGGGGCAACATAGTGAGACCCTGTCTCTACAAAAATTTTAAAAATTAGCCAGGTGTGGTGGCAAGCATCTATGATCCCAGCTACTTGGGAGGCTGAGGCAGGAGGACCTTTTGAGTCTGGGAGGTTAAGGTTGCAGTGAGCTGTGACAGAGCCACTGCACTCCGGTCTGGAAGACCGAGTGAGACCCTGTCTCAAAAAACAACAACAAAAACAAATAAATAAAGGGCTTGAAGCAGAGGAGAGGAAAAGGGAGGCTAAGAGACTGAGAAGTAATCTTCAGAAGGCTGTCTTTGGGTGTTGGTGACACTTCCAGGCTGTTTTAGTTATGGGATTTTGGGAAGGATGGTGAGTTCATGAGGACGTGGTCAAGCTCTCAGGGGTGTGAGCTGGTGATGTGAGGACTCCTCTGAGGCTAAGAGTGGCACACCGCTGCAGACAAGCTGGGTGAAATATTGACATGCACCCACAAGCCTGCAGATGGCACTGGGGGCAGATGGCACTGCAGATGGCACTGGGTGGGGGTGGGGGGTGAGCTGGGAGCGGGGAGGGGAGGAGAAAGCTCTCAGAGGAGCACCTGATGGTGGAAAAGCTTTGAACAGAGATGAAGGTGGGGTGGAGTACGGCGGCTGCCCTCAGCATCATCTGTGGGCACTGTGCATGTTGTCCTTGGATCCCCGGCAGTAAGCGAGGACGCTGGCACACACGGGGTTGGCTAGGGCTCCAGAGAGGGATGTTGAGCCCCTGGTGGAGTGATTGGCAGTAGAGTGAGAATGCCTGTGGGGGTCCTTGGGGGGCCAAGAAGCACAAGTAGAAAAGAGCCCCTGGATCTTGGGCCACTTTGAGGGAGCCGATTAAAAAACGTCAGTATTCATGGTGTCGGGAAAGGAAGCTTGCCTGATTCTTTTCCTAGTCACTGAATAATGTTTCTCTCTATTAAATTAAACTACTTAAACTTCCAGATAGAACTCTTTGCCAAGAAGGCTGGCAAGATAGGAGTTTAGGGAAATTCAGCATCATGGTCATTCCCAGTCTGAGCACACAGAAATTAAGTGGTGGACTCCTAAACTCTTCAGTCTGGCCCCTTCATGAACATGCCTGTTAGAAGGCATAAAGCATATCCTCTAGGATTAGTTTCTTTTCTTTCTTTTTAAAAAAGTTTCTCAGGAACTAGATGTTTTTATTCTTATTTTTTATTTTTTATTTTTTTGAGACAGAGTCTCGCTCTGTCGCCCAGGCTGGAGTGCAGTGGCGCAACCTCGGCTCACTGCAAGCTCCGCCTCCCGGATTCATGCCATTCTCCTGCCTCAGCCTCCCAAGTAGCTGGGACTACAAGCGCCCGCCACCACGCCCGGCTACTTTTTTGTATTTTTAGTAGAGATGGGGTTTCACCATGTTAGCCAGGATGGTCTCGATCTCCTGACCTCGTGATCTGCCCGTCTCAGCCTCCCAAAGTGCTGGGATTACAGGCGTGAGCCACCGCGCCCGGCCAATGTTTTTATTTTTATTTTTTTCTGAGATGGAGTTTTGTTCTGTCATCCAGGCTGGAGTGTAGTGGCACGATCTTGGCTCACTGCAAACTCCACCTCCTGGGTTCAAGTGATTCTCCTGCCTCAGTCTCCTGAGTAGCTGGGATTATGGCGGGGGGGTGGCAACACACCCAGCTAAGTTTTGTATTTTTAGTAGAGCCAGGGTTTCACCATGTTGGCCAGGCTGGTCTCGAACTCCTGACCTCAGGTGATTCACCTGCCTCAGCCTCCCAAAGTGTTGGGATTACAGATGTGAGCCACTAAGCCCAGCCAGGAACAAGATGTTTTTAATTCGAAAAATGCAGTCAAATACAAGGAAGAAACTGGCAACCACCAATAAAAGTTATACATATCTTTTTTTTTTTTTTTTTTTTGAGACGGAATCTCGCTCTGTCACCCAGGCTGGAGTGCAGTGGCGTGATCTCAGCTCACTGCAACTTCTGCCTCCCGGGCTCAAGCGATTCTCGTGCCTCAGCCTCCCTAGTAGCTGGGATTACAGGTGTGCACCATCACGCCCAGCTAATTTTTGTATTTTTAGTGGAGATACGGTTTCACCATGTTGGCCAGGCTGGTCTCGAACTCCTGACCTTAAGTGATCCACCCACCTTGGTCTCCCAAAGTGCTGGGATTACAAGTGTGAGCCACTGCACCCGGCCTGGTTTTCATTTTCATAGGGTCAATACTCAGGAGTAGGACTGCTGGGTTGTATGATATATATTGATTCTCCTCTATAGGCAGAGGCATCAATACTCCTATAGTAAGTTGAAGAGTGTCCCCCCGAATCTCATGTCTCCCAGGAACCTCAGAATGTGACCTTGTTTGGAAATAGGGTCTTTGCAGATGTAATTAGTTAAGGATCTTGAGATGAAGTCATCCTGGATTTAGGGTGGCTCCTAAATCTGACGACTGGTATCCTTATGTGAAGAGGAGAGGACACAGATACGATTAAGGCACAGGGCAGTTCACACAGGGGGAAGAAAGTTGTGTAAAGACAGAGGCAGAGATTGGAGTGTTGCAGCCATGAGCCAAGAAACGCCTGGAGCCACCAGAGGCTGGAAGAGGCAAGGAGGGTTCATCCCCAAGAGCCTGACCTTGATCTCGGACTTCTGGCCTCCAGAACTGCAAGAGAATCAATTTCTATTCTATCAAGCCACCCAATTTGTGGTGATTTGTTTTGGCGGCCCTGGGAAACTATTACAACTCTCTGGGTTTAATTTTGTTTGTTTTGAGACAGAGTCTTGCTCTGTCACCCAGGTGTCAGTCCAGTGGTGCAATCTCAGCTTACTGCAAACTCTGCTCCCGGGTTCAAGTGATTCTCCTGCCTCAGCCTCCCAAGTAGCTGGGTTACAGGTGTGCACCACTATGCCTGGCTAATTTTTATATTTTTAGTAGAGGCAGGGTCTCACTGTGTTGGCCAGGCTGGTCTCAAACTCCTGACCTCAAGTGATCCACCCACCTCGGCCTCCCAAAGTGCTGGGATTACAGGCACGAGCCACTGCCGCCCAGCCAACTCTCTGGTTTTTAAAGGACCTCTTTCTTCCATTCTCCAGATTAAGACTGTCCCTGTAGCCAGAAAAGCTGGCCTTCCCTGAGGCCTCACTGTCCCAAATATTCATGAATGAAGGCAACTAGGCTTTTTTTGGTTCTCTGTTATTAAATGTGTGCAGGCACAGGGAAGGGTTAGAACACTCAAAAAGAACACATTAAATGTGGCGTTCAGATTGGCCAATGGTGGACATTTGTCCTTTTTTTTTCTCTGCCCAACCCAAAGGTCACGGAAAATTCAAAACAACAGATAAAAACCTGTCAACAACAATACACCGGAGAGAAAGAAGGACAGGAATAACTTCAGGCATGGCTCATCTGCGAAGTTTAACATAAAAAGCCGCTGACGAACGCACCAGGGGAAAATGAGAACGGTAAGATGAAAAAGCAGAGGCTGCCTGGGAAAGTGGTGAGGCAGAGATCTAAGGGTAAAAAGGATAACAAAGTGGATAGGAATCCACAGTGGGGTCCCTTTGAGGGAAAGGGCACGTTTATTCCAGGGTTTGTGTCTAAAAAGAGCACCAGCAAACCGGTGGAGGGTTGAGAACCATTTTGTGCCATGACCTGAAGTCCGACATATGGTAAATCCCGGCTCATCCGGGTGAAATAAAGGGTGAGGAAGAAGATTCAAGGGGTGGTGATCAGAGTGATACCGTGACCGATGAGAAAAAGATGCTGTTTGGAAAAACGACATTCTAATCAGGTGCCCTAGGTCATGGTAACTCATTAAGAGGGCAGAGGCCGGGCGCGGTGGCTCACGCCTGTAACCCCAGCACTTTGGGAGGCCAAGGCTGGTGGATCACCTCAGGTCAGGAGTTCAAGACCAGCCTAGCCAACATGGTAAAACCCATTTTGCACTAAAAATACAAAAATTTGCTGGGCGCGGTAGTGCACGCCTGTAATCCCAGGTACCCGGGAGGCTGAGGCAGGAGAATCGCTTGAACCCGGGAGGCTGAGGCTGCAGTGAGCTGACATCGTGCCATTGCACTCCAGCCTGGGCAAGAAGAATGAAACTCTGTCTCAAAAAACAAACAAACAAACAAACAAACAAACAAAAAAGAGGACAGGAAAGTACAGAAAAGTACCAAAGTACATGCAGAAGGATCACAAATGCTATGACTCAATTCATTTACTAAAAAGGCTGCAAGGGCACAAAATCACTTCTAAGTTACAGTTCCCAGGGCAGCTGCAACAATGGCCCTTTCATGAGCTTGGTCTAATTTCGGTGCAAAGTAGCCTCAGTCCGAATTCTCCTCTGAGCTGCAGCCTCCCTTGGACACACAGATGGTCTCATGAGTCTAGGCCAACACTTCACATGTGCACGTGTAGACACTGGCACCAGCGATGCAGAACGGTTTCCCCGAAGTATGATCAATAATGCCTCCTAAAATAAGCCTCAGAAGCTGAGCTTAAAAATAGCTCCAATTTCTCCCCGTTCCTTCTTATTTCAATTCACAGGGTGGTCTCTGGGAACTAGAACTGCTGGTTTTCTCTACAATTGACAAATCGATACTGAACCTGGAGACACTCACAGGCCAGCCTTTCACAGCCTCGGTGTTTGGTGTGTGCCACGTGGAGGTGAATTTGATCCTCATCCTTCTTGGAACAATGAATTCTTTGCACAAACAGGCAGGGTTCCTGACACAGCCACTACACTAGCTCAGCCTCAAGAGAAGAGAATGAAATACTGAGACAGATGGCTGGCTATGGCTCGTGCGGTGGGGTGGCCACACGGGGCATCGAAAGACAAGGAGGCCGGCAGCCCTGCTCTCTGAGTTTCCTTCTCTTGGTCACCAAGCAAGCGTCCTGAGGTACTCAGGGGCTTGTGTCTCCTTCCAGCTCATTCCTGGTGAGCCTCTCTGGGCAAAAACAATGGAATGGGCACTAGCCCAGAAACACTTAAGAATCATGATAGATTGCATCTACTGTCAGAAAAAGCAAAAGAAAGGAACAAATTGTTACTTGTTCCTGGTAGGCTGTGTTTGGTTTGGTTTTCACGTCTATGTAGATTGGCTGTAATAACCTCCCAAGGCAAACTACGCAAGGCCTCCTGGCTGAGCTCCACGGGGCCCCCGCTCCCCAGGGCAGCTGCCCAGAAGACTCCAGAAGGAACCCTCCAGGCACGGGTAAGACAGGCTGGGGCTAGCATGTGGGGAGGGTTTGGCTTCCAGAGCCCTTCTCAAGGTTGCGGTAGAATTAGGTCTGAGGCCCCTGGGTGGGCCTGTTGTTTCTATTTTTCCCCAACGGGGAGAAACCCGCCACTCTTGCCTTCATAGACCAGCTCTCACATACACTCTCGTGAATCAATTCTGGCTGTCTGTGATGTCATTAAAAACATTTTTTTTTTTTTTTAGTAGAGACGGGGTCCCACTATATTCCCCAGGCTGCTCTCAAACTCCTGGGCTCAGCTGTCCTCCTGCCTCAACCTCCCAAAGTCCTGGGATTACAGGTATGAGCCATTGTGCCTGGTCTGTGATGTCATTTTTAATTTATTTTTATTTATTTTATATATTTATTTATTTATTTTTTGAGATGGAGTCTCACTCTGCCGCCCAGGCTGGAGTGCAGTGGTGCAATCTCAGCTCACTCCAGCCTCTGCCTCCCAGGTTCAAGCGATTCTCCTCCCTCAGCCTCACGAGTAGCTGGGACTACAGCCGTGCGCCACCACACCTGGCTAATTTTTGTATTCTTAGTAGAGACGGGGTTTCACTATGTTGCTCAGGCTGATCTAGAACTCATGAGCTCAAGCAAAACTCCCCACCTTGGCCTCCCAAAGTGCTGGGATTATAGGCGTGAACCACCGTGCCCGGCCAATTTTTTAAATAACATTTTTTTTCTCCTTGTTTCTTACCACAATCATACTACTTCTTTATTTTGGAAAGAATAAAGAACCTTTATTCTGGAATCTCATCTGTGATTCCGTAATAAAGTGTCAGTTCGTCCCTCACTGGGTGGTAGAGAAGATCTGAGGACATAAAGTAGGGAAAGCCCACTTCATTTTGATCTGGGCTGGGAAGTGCCCTACCAGCGACAGATGTTAGTATCACCAAGGAAGGGAAAGCACCCACAAGCCTAGCGCTCTTTTTTCTTTTTCTTTTCTTTTCTTTTTTTTTGAGACAGAGTCTTGCTCTGTTGCTCAGGCTGGAGTGCAGTGGCGCGATCATGGCTCACTGTAGCCTCAACCTCCCTAGGCTCAGGTGATCCTCCCACCTCAGTCTCCTGAGTTGCTGGGAATATAGGCTAGTTTTTTTTTTTTTTTTTTTTTTTTGTAGAGATAGGGTTTCGCCATGTGGCCCAGACTGGTTTCGAACTCCTGGGCTCAAGCGATCCTCCCGCATTGACCTCCTAAACCAGCACTCCTTTTTTTTTTTTTTGAGACGGAGTCTCACTTTGTTGCCCAGGCTGGAGTGCAGTGGTACCATCTCAGCTCACTGCAACCTCCGCCTCTTGGGTTCAAGCAATTCTCCTGCCTCACTCAGCCTCCTAAGCAGCTGGGATTACAGACACATGCCACCATACCCGGTTAATTTTTGTATTTTGGTAGAGATGAGGTTTCACCATGTTGACCAGGCTGGCCTCAAACTCTTGACCTCAAGTAATCTGCCCGCTTTGGCCTCCCAAAGCCAGCAGTCATTTTTAAGGTCTGAATTGCATTTCAATATATGGCTGTAACATAAATGAGCCGATCTGCAACTGTTAACATGTTTAAGACCTTTCCTTTTTATTTTTCTCTTTTTTAAATGTTATTTATAATAACACAGTGAACATCTATAATAAAATGTTAACCTTTGATTGCTGATGACCTAATGAATCTCCTGGATATCTCAGACACTTTTCCTGAATTCCAGATCCATTGATATCAACTGACTATTAGACATACTCGAAGTTACATTCATCATCTCTACTTTTACTACTTCGGCTGTAACGTTTAAGTTTGTTTTTCTTTGTGGTCCTTTAATCATCCAAGGTCAAAACTTGGGTGTTATCCTACATTCTTATTTCTTTTTTTGATCGCTCTTGCTGCCCAGGCTGGAGTGCAATGGCGTGATCTCAGCTCACCGCAACCTCTGCCTCCCGGGTTCAAGCGATTCTCCTGCCTCAGCATCTGAGTAGCTGGGATTACAGGTGTGCACCACCACTCCCAGCTAATTTTTTGTATTTTTAGTAGAGATGGGGTTTCTCCACATTGGTCAGGCTGGTCTCAAACTCCCGACCTCAGGTGATCTGCCCACCTCAGCCTCCCAAAGTGCTGGGATTATAGGCGTGAACCACTGTGTCCGGCCAGTACACTCTTATTTCTTTCTCATTCTCACATGTGGTCAGGCATGAAGTTCTATTCACTCTACTGCCTCTGTATCTCACAAATTCACCTTCCTGATAGACGTTTGAATCCCCATCTCACCTGCACAACTGCTGGACTCTTAACTCTTTTTCTCTTGAGACTCTGATCTCCACATCCATCCATTCATCCATCCATCCATCCATCCATCCATCCATCCACACCCCAACCATGAGTTTTCTTCTCAATATGCTAGGAAGCTTTCTTCAATGCTCCTGGAACATATCAGTTTATGATGGAAAGAGCAGAGTCCAGAGGTCAAAATATCTGGTTCTAATCCTCGCTCCACCACTTAGGAGTTGTACAACTTTAGAAACTCCTCCAGGCCTCCATTTCATCACCTGGAAGTGAGGACATTAGCTGTCCCACCTCGTCACTGAGCTAGCAGGACCTGGTGAGATAGTGGGTATGAAGGTGCTTTGCAAACTCTCAAATAGTGCACTCATGTATGGACTTAGTACATCTGCCTCCTCTCATCAACTCACCTCCCTGGATCATCCTCCTTTCTCTCTTCCTTGCCCCGGGCCTGCCCCCATGACCCTGTGGAGCCTGAAACTTCCTCTCCACACCCTGCTCACTCTTCAGCCTTCAAGACTCTTGCCGTTGCTCCTCCCTTGCCCTGAAGGCTCTCCCCACCCTAACTGCCTGGCAAGATATCTGCCTGCCCAAGATGAGTTGGTACTCATCTTTCAAGATCGTGCCCTGCCAAGGCTTTCTTGATCACATTTTAGTAAAGATTTTAGTAGAGCAACAATGTGTATAATGAATTTAGATTTTGAATAACATTCAGCTGTTGTTTAATTCTTGGGCTGTCAAGGCCCCAACCCCTATCTCCCTGATGGAATTGCCAGGAAACGCTAATAAGTGGCTTGTCTTCGCTGTTGTTACTTTCGTTAAATTAGGAGGTCATAAATCACTTACACTCCAAGAAAGGTTGAACCCTTATCCTTCAACTCCAAGCTTTTAAAGTTTCTCCTCTTAAAACCAAAGCCAATAAAAGGCAACATGCTCATTGTGATTTTTGTTTTAAAAACCATTCATTGGCCAGGCGGCTCACGCCTGTAATCCCAGCACTTTGGAAGGCTGAGGTGGGGGGATCACCTGAGGTCGGGAGTTCAAGACCAGCCTGATCAACATGGAGAAACCCCGTCTCTACTAAAAATACAAAATTAGCTGGGTGTGGTGGTGGCGCATGCCTGTAATCCCAGCTACTCGGGAGGCTGAGGCAGGAGAATTGCTTGAACCCAGGAGGCGGAGGTTGCGGTGAGCTGAGGTCATGCCACTGCACTCCAGCCTGGGCAACCTGGGCAAAAAGAGCAAAACTCCGTCTCAAACAACAACAACAACAAAACAACAACAAAACCATTCGTCTATCGATCTGAGGAATCCAGAGTAAATTTCCTGGTTATATTGGTTTGGATAGCTGTCTGGACACAGAAGATGAAATTAACTTGACAGGTGATAGCAAAAGTCATTCATTTTGGTGAATTCTGCAAATCCGGACTAGTAGCATCCCAAGGATTCTAATAAAAGGATGGTCATTGCTGAAGTACCATTCAGTGCCCCAGTACTACAGGCACATGTGGCCTTACAGTCATGGGGAACAAGCTATGCAATATATCTCATTCATCTATGCATCCCTCAGACCTTCTTCTAGTAACTCATACATTAATAGAAGCTTAACACTCAATGTTTTAATTTTTATTTTTTGCTGTTGTTGAACTGAACTGTTAGACTGAACACCAGGTATGTTGAATTTTAACATTACCATTTATTTGCTAGTAGTTTACTTATTTTGTTTGCCAGCAGATGACATCTTGTTAGCCAACAAGTAGCAGCAGATGTCAAAGTTTAGAAAATAATTTTTTTTCGAGACAGAGTCTCACCCTGTCACCAGGCTGGAGTGCAGTGGCGCGATCTCGGCTCACTGCAGCCTCCGCCCCTCGGGTTCAAACAATTCTCCTGCCTCAGCCTCCAGAGTAGCTGGGACTACAGGCGCATGCCCCAGTGCCCAGCTAGTTTTTGTATTTTTGGTAGAGACAGGGTCTCACCATGTTGGCCAGGATGGTCTCGATCTCTTGACCTTGTGATCCGCCCACCTCGGCCTCCCAAAGTGCTGTGATTACAGGCCTGAGCCACCACGCCCAGCTAATGTTTGTATTTTTAGTAGAGACAGGGTCTTGCCATGTTGACCAAGCTGGTCTCTAACTCCTGACCTCAAGGTGATCTGCTGGCCTCAGCCTCCCAAAGTGCTGATGTGTGCCGGCACCACGCCTGGCCCAAAGTTTAGAAAATAATTTGTAAGAGAAAAAAGTAAAAATCAGATGAAGCCCATTTACTAAGTTTATTTATTTATGCAAATTAGGAAAAACAATTTCGAATGTAATTTTTGGAGCGGAATCCCTTGAATCAGAGATTATTTTGAGAATCTTGCCTCAGTGCCAAGGACCACAGAGCCTGAGGGGCAGCTTAAGTTCCTTGCACAGAACAGGCCCTTCCAGCAGGTTCTAGATAGTGCCTCCGGTGCTTTCATGCGCACACATCACCTGGGAAATCGTGCTTGCTTAGATGCAGGTTCTGATTCAGTGGGTCTGGGGTGGGGCCTGAGATCCTAACAAGCTCCCAGGTAATGCTGGCACTTAAGACTCTCATATCCTGATTTGATATTTTGGGCATATTATGTTTGAGGCAGGGAGCAAGGAATGGCGGAACAACAGAGGAAAAAGTAGTGGCCAGGCGACAGAAGGTCTTGGGTGCCAGTTACTGTGAAAATGATCAGATTTGAAGTCTACGTGGATTCCCCGGGCAGATAGCTCTGTGGGAGATATGGGTTTAGTGTGAGATTGCTCTAGAAAAGAAATAAGCACCTTAACTAGGGCCATGGTAGCCAGAATGGAGAAGTAGGATGGATGTAATATTTAAGAGGTAAAACCATCCAAATGGAATGCCCAAGCTTGGGTACAAAAAGCAAACCTGGAGCCAAGGGATGTGGCTTTTTTTTTGGAATTGGATCTAACGAGATCCAATTCTGCTGTGAATGACCCCGTGAGGGCTTCATCAACAGTTTGCCGGCGTCAGAGCACAGGAGAGACAGAGTCCACTGTTGCCTCTGCTTTGGGATTCTTCCTGCTGTGTCTCGGGGTGACTTTTCAGCACAGGCAGCTGTCCTTTTTTCTCCAGTGCTTAGAAGAACATGACTGGCCGGGTGCGGTGGTTCACGCCTATAAACCCAGGACTTTGGGAGTCTGAGGCGGGTGGATTACCTGAGGTCATGAGTTCGAGACCAGCCTGGCCAACATGGTGAAACTCCGTCTCTATTAAGAATACAAAAGTTAGCCGGGCATGGTGGCACATGCCTGTAATCCCAGCTACTCGGGAGGCTGAGGCAGGAGAATCACTTGAACCCGGGAGGCAGAGGTTGCAGTGAGCCAAGATTGCGCCATTGCACCCGGCCTGGGCAACAAGAGTGAGACTCTGTCTCAAAAAAAAAAAAAAAGAAGAAGAAGATGACCAACTCTCCCACCAGGCCTCTGACACCAGCTCTGTGATGAACACAGCTTGGGAAACCAGGGGAGGCTAAAGTCTTCTCAAAGGCCAGAAAATAAAATACAGGGAAGGCTGTGCACAGTGGCTCGTGCCTGTGTTCCCAGCACTACGGGAGGCTGAGGCAGGAGGATAGTTTGAGCCCAAGAGTTCAAGACCAGCCTGGGCAACATAGGGAGACCCTGTCTCTACAAAAAATGAAAACAAATAAATAAATAAATAAAATCACAGGGAAGCCATGCATGTTGGGGAAAGGATATTTTGGAAGTCCACAACGACTCAGTATTGCTAATATAGAATTCCTGCCAAAGATGCACAGTCTGAATCTAATCATGAGAACACAATGGGGAAAACCCAGCGACAAGGACATGCACAAAACCAGCCAGTGTTCTGCAAAATGTCAGTGTCACAAGAGACAAAGAAAAGCTGAGAAACAGGCCGGGCGTGATGGTTCATGCCTCCCAACGCTTTGGGAGGCCGAGAAGGGCACATCACTTGAGCCCAGGAGTTTAAGATCAGCCCGGGCAACATAGCGAGACTTCATTTCTACAAAAAAAAAAAAAAACAAAACTGGAAAACCTAGCCAGGTGTGACGGTGCATGCCTGTAGTCCCAGCTGCTCGGGAGGCTGAGGTGGGAGGATTGCTGGAGCTCAAGAGGTGGAGGTTGCAGTGAGCTCAGATCGCACCATTGCACTCCAGACTGGGCAACAGGAGTGAAACTCTGTCTCAAAAAAAAAAAAAGCTGAGAAACAGCTCCAGATTAAAGAGGAGACTAAAGAAAGTGACAATTAAATGCAATGTGTGAGCCTCTACTGGAACATGAATCATGAATGTTTATTTATTTACTGATTTATCTTTTAAGAGATGGGATCTCACTATGTTGCTCAGGTTGGACTTGAACACGTGGGTTCAGGCCATTCTCCTGCCTCAGCCTCCCAAGTAGCTAGGCAAGTCAGGAAGTTTTTTTTTTTTTTTTTTTTTAATTGACATTTAGTAATTTCTTAAAGTTTTTGTTTGCTATTGAAAAAACATTTTGCGACAATCAGCAAGATGTAAATATGCCTTTATATCAGATAATAGTATTGTATCAATGTTAAGCTTCCAGAACCTAAGCACTGCACGATGGTTATGTAAGGGAAAGCCCTTGTTCTTAGGGCGCAATGAAGTATTCAAGGGTAAAGGGTCAGGCCGGGCACGGTGGCTCATGCCTGTAATCCCAGCAATTTGGGAGGCCGAGGTGGGTGAATCACCTGAGGTCAAGAGTTTGAGACTAGCCTGGCCAACAGGGTGAAACCCCATCTCTACTAAAAATACAAAAATTTAGCTGGGCATGGTGGCGGTGGCGGGCGCCTATAATCCCAGCTACTCGGGAAGCTGAGGTGGGAGAATCACTTGAACCCGGCAGGTAGAGGTTGCAGTGAGCCGAGGTCACGGCATTGCACTCCAGCCTGAGCAACAAGAGCGAAACCCCATCTCACAAAAAAAAAAAAAAAAAAAAAAAAAAAAAAAAAAGGTAAGGAGTCATGATGTCTGTACATGACTCTCAAAGGGTTCTAGGGGGTTGGGGGAAATGATATAAATATGTATGGAGAGGAAGAGACAAAGCAGATGGAGAAAAATGTTAACAATTGGTGAATCCAGAATCACTGCACTCTTTTTACAAACTTCTCTGTAGGTTTGAAATTTTCCAAATAAAAAGTGTAAAAGAAGGCTTCAAAAAATCTTGTGCTGGTTTGGAGCAAGCAGCAAGATTGAGCACGTCACTTAGCCTCTGAGAGTTGCTTACAACAGAGCACCCCCTGTCCATCTGCAGCGGTCAAGCTATGGGCAGTCAGCGCTGCATGGCCTGGATGGGAGAGCCCAAGGGGGGCAGTCCCGAAGCTCACCTGGAAAATGCCACCTTTGCTCTGCTGCATCATACAACTCCTGGGGCTGGCATCCTCTCCTGAAATCTGAGATTTCAGAAGGCTGCACCTTAAGGGGAGGAGGTAGTCAGAAAGCACCATCTTGCACAAAGTCAGACTGGGTGCTGGAACGACGCTCTGCCAGTAGGGAGACTTCCAACCACTGCACGTCTCTTCCTACAGCAGCGCAGGCCAAAAAGGTAGCAACCCAAAGTTGTGCTCACATGGTCTTTCCTCTAACTCCAAGTGGAAAATATGAACCTTGCTGATTATTACTTTCCCCGTGCTGGAGGTCACATGCTCCATTCTGCATATGGGCCAGCCAAGGACAGGAGAGCGGAGCAGGTTGGAAGGGTTATTGCAGAGACCATTTTAAGGTCAAGCGACTGCCAGGTTTTCAGACAGGCAGTGGTTTGTTTCTGTACTTATCTGGATAACCAAGGAGAACAATCTCAGGGAGGGTGGCTAAATAGGAATTCTTTTGCACCTTTCCACCTCTTTTTATTTCTTTCTCTCTCCCTTTTTATTATTATTTTTTAATAAAAAGGGAAGAAGAAAAAAAAAAACCCTCTTCTGGCCCTGAGCCTAAAATCTCTTACTTGTGATGCTAATCTTTCCTCACTGGCTCCACGCCACTGCTATTGGCTCTATGCCTGTTTAATATTGTGGTTGCTGATAGCAGGTTGTGGCCGTGTTTCCATTATAAAGTTCGGCTTTAAATAGGTTTCTGAGATGGAGACACAGCCTTACAGGCAAAGGGTCCTCACTTTACGCCTCGTCATCCAAGTGTGGGCCAGGGGTCTCGGGCCTGCATCTGCAAACGTCTCCGACTTAGCTGAATTTAAACATGCTCTTTGGAAAAGCTGGTTTTCAGTGCAAAGCTTCACTCTCTAAGAACATTGTCCCATCTCTTTGAAGGCAGTTGAATTTGGGTCTGGGTAAAAAAAGGGTCCCTTGTCTTAATAATAACAACAAAAATGATACATACTGCATTGGGTATTTGAGGAAAAGATGCTTTTCCCCAAGGTTTGATAAAGAAAATACTTCTGTCTTTTCCCTCTTCTCTCTCATTTCTTTCAATCCCATTCTTCGTGACTTATGTAAGACATATTTACATGCTGAAGACTTTTTTCAACCAAACTACGAAATAATTCCCTCGCTTATCACC
The DNA here is from genome assembly GCF_028885625.2 of Pongo pygmaeus. Taxonomy (NCBI): domain Eukaryota; kingdom Metazoa; phylum Chordata; class Mammalia; order Primates; family Hominidae; genus Pongo; species Pongo pygmaeus. The sequence goes on along the minus strand of NC_072392.2, from coordinate 85,795,013 downwards.
CACTGTTCCATTAATTCAGTCAGCCAGTTGAGGGCAGAAAGCTTCCATCTCTGAGGCTTCCTACAGAGGTCCATTCTGGCCCCAGGATCTGCTTCTGAGCAGCTGAGGTGGAGTGTGGAGAGAGAAATACACACAATCAAAAGACCCCAGATCTCAGTTTTGTCAGCTATTCATTGTGTGGCCTTGGGCAGTGTATTAAAAACATCTCTCAACCACAGTTCCCTCATCTGCAAACTGAGCATTGAGCTTATGTGCTGTTATGAATATTAACTGAGGTAATACTCAGTATGATGCTCTCTTAACTAGAAGCGTTAGGTATTATTCTTTGGTGCTGGGACTTAAAAGGAGCTCCACGAGTGTTTACTGGCTTCACTTGATTTCCTGATAACGGCGCAGGGGGCTGGTTTCTGTCTAGCACTGGAAGAGTTTTCTGAACTGGTTCTAAGAGCGTCTTCCTGTCCATTATTTATTATTTTATTGTCCATTATGATTCCCAGGAACAGCCCACAACAGATAAAAGGGCTTACTGTACTCTTTTTACTTACAACTAACATAATTTAGAAGGTTGACAGAAATACACGAGCCACTAATGCAATTTCCCCCAGCTAAAATCTTCATTAAGGAAAGGTCGGGAGGTTTTCAGGATGAAGACGCAAAACCGGGGAAATTCACAATAAGCCCCGGGAGGACTCGCCACAGGCCGGAGCAAGCTCTGTTCCCAGGCTGGACAGCGGCTGCCAGTTGGCAGGTGGCGTGAGTCCAAGGTCTTGCAGACCATGGAAAATCCGTAAACGGTTCAGGACAAAGACTTGCAGAGCTGTCTCCTTCTCCATGCAGGGAGCTATGCTGAGAAGTTTTGGCTGTGGGTATTTTGAGATGTCCTTTGGCACTTGATCTCAGCTGAGGAAGGCACATGGGGACTATGAGATAGGAAAAATAAATTATTCAGACATAGGGCTCTAGGAATAGAACTCTTGGTTCAGCTTTGCTCCTGCCAAGGAGCCCCTGGGTTTATCATTAGCCTTGTTTTATTTTATTTTATTGTTTTGTTTTGTTTTATTTTATTTTATTTTGAGACAGAGTCTCACCCTGTTGCCCAGGCTGGAGTGCAATGGCGCGATCTCAGCTCACTGCAACCTCTGCCTCCCGGTTTCAAACGATTCTCCTGCCTCAACCTCCTGAGTAACTGGGACTACAGGCGCATCCCAACGCACCCGGCTAATTTTTTATTTTTAGTAGAGATGGGGCTTCATCATGTTGGCTAGGCTGGTCTCAAACTCCTGGCCTCAGGTGATCCATCCGCCTCAGCCTCCCAAAGTGCTGGGATTACAGATGTGAGCCACCATGCCCAGTCAAATTTTTATTTTTTTTTTGAGAGGGAGTCTCACTCTGTTGTCCAGGCTGGAGTGCAGTGGCGCGTTCTCAGCACACTGCAACCTCCGCCTCCTGGGTTCAAGTGATTCTTGTGCCTCAGCTTCCCAAGTAGCTGGGACTACAGGTGTGTGCTTTCACACCTGGCTAATTTTTGTATTTTTAGTAAAAACGAGGTTTCACCATGTTGGCAAGGCTGGTCTCGAACTTCTGACCTCAAGTGATCTGCCCGCATGGGCCTCCCAAAGTGTTGGGATTACAGGCGTGAGTCACCGTGCCTGGCCTAGGACTGTTTTATTTTTAACTTATTTCTTTTGCTTTTGCGTCTCTGAGGCCAATCTCTCTGTTGTTCCTACCCAGATCCTCTTTCTCTGAGAATCTGTTTTCATAAGAAACATCCCCTCCTTCATATGTCACCAGCATCCTGCTATTAGCCTACCGGCCTCCCCTTCTAATCCAGGGGAAGCTGACTTGACCCAGACTTGAGGCAACTCAGCTCTGCCTTCCATCCATGTTTGAAGATGTGTAAAAACTGGACACACAGCTGGAAAGCCATTTTCCCTCACTATTCCAGTTGATAAACACCCATTATATGGCATTACATCTGAGAAAATTCCTAGTAATAAAAGTTTTTGAAAAAAATCAGGTAAGGGATGTTATTACCACAATAATTCCTTTCAGAATATTTGCCTCCCTGCAAAACTTGGAAGGAGAAAAAAAATTCCTTTGACAATGCTTCTTTAAGATGGGAGTGACTTATTTCCCTTTCCTCACTGTGAAAATTTAAACCTTCAACCAGACTTTAAAACTAGAGTAGCTGACCCCATGTACAGTCTTTTTTTTTTTTTTTTTTTTTTTTTTTTGTGAGACAGAGTCTCGTTCTGTTGCCCAGGCTGGAGCAGTGGCACGATCTTGGATCTCGGCTTACTGCAGCCTCTGCCTCCCTGGTTCAAGTGATTCTCCTGCCTCAGCCTCTCAAGCAGCTGGGATTACAAGCATGCACCACCAAGCCCAGCTAATTTTTGTATTTTTAGTAGAGACAGCGTTTCACCTTGGCCAGGCTGGTCTCAAACTCCTGACCTCAAATGAATCGTCCACCTCGGCCTCCCAAAGTGTTGGGATTACAGATGTGAGCCACCACGCCTGGCTCTACCTACAGTCTTATTTCATTTTTAGAGCCAAAGACAGCAGATTAGTTACATGAGAGCACGTGCTCCAAGGCTAAACTAACCTAGAATTGAGTCCTAGATCTGACACTTGCTAGCTCTGAGGTTGTGCAGACCGCTGGCTCTCATTAAGCCCCATTGTCAGTTGTAAAATGGGGTTATTAATATCTGTGAGGATTTCATGAGACTGTGGCTATCTAAAGACAGGTTGGCAGGATGCTGGGCTCATGTAAATATTCCTGCCAATATCTGTCTGACCATCACCATTATTATGCGTCAATATCCACATGGCTGCCATCATGATTACTTCTTTACTCTTGAAGATGTTACTTCCTAGCCGGGGCCTGCTGGTCTAATCTATACCCTCTTTGCCTTCCTTTTGATGAGAAAAGGGGCACAGGCGAGCCTGCTTGCTCCAGTTGTACTTTGCAAAAAGGCCATTAGATGGGGCCCTGCCATAATCACTCAAGTCAGCAAGTGGCTCTGACTTTGAAACCTGGGGAAAAGGTGTGAGAAGACAATTGAATCCTGTGAGTACTGCTCAGATCGATCAAATGAACCCACTGGCTCTGGTGTAAGAGGTGACCCAGGGGCCTGGTGTGGTAGCTCATGCTTGTAATCCCAGCACTTTGGGAGGGTGAAGCAAGAGGATCACTTGAGCCCAGGAGTTGGAGACCAGCCTGGGAAACATGGCAAAACCCCATCTTTACAAAAAAAAAAAAATCAAAATTAGCTGGGCATGGTGGTGTGCACCTGTGGTTCCAGCTACTTGGGAGACTGAGGTAGGAGGATCACCTGAGCCCAGGAGGCCGAGGTTGCAGTGAACCAAGGTCGTACCACTGCACTCTAACCTGGGCGACAGAGCAAGATCCTTCCCCCTCACCACCAAAAAAAAATTCCTGAGGTTAGTGGTCACTTGTAGAATGAGTGGCACTTTTCCAGGGCCCTCCTCCTCCGGGCCCCTCACTGCTGTTATTTACAGACCACCTGACCCCTGGCTTCATGAACGCTCTGGACCATGCCCAGGATTCCACTTTACCCTACTTTATATCCACATCTTTATGATTTCAGTGTCCACATGGGCAGCCCATCAACACTATAGGCCCGGCCTCCTCATTCCTTTTCCTTTCCTTCTCCTCCAACGACCTTCACCTCCATTCCACCTCTAACCACTTCCCTTCAAGCTCCATCGGGGTCTTGAATCTCCTGGAATTATTCCACTTCTGAAATCTGAAAGCTCTAGTTACTTTTGCTCCAACCCCAACCTGTATTCTCTTACTCTCCCTCCCAGGACACTTTCTCCTTGACCTCACCAAGCTCTCCAATTCCCAAGAGTCTCCATTGGACTCCAAAGCTCATTTTGACCTTCACTTGCTCAATTTTTCCATACTTTGCTGAACCTACCCTGAAGACAAATCCTGAATCAATTCAACCATTTCCTGTGCTCCTACACGCAGGCTGCAAAGCACAGCTGGGAAAACGCCACAATTATGTAGGCTGATGGTACTACTCATTCAACATTTCCCAAATCACCACACTGCCAAGACTTTCAAGCAACCCTTTGACGCTTCTCATCCATTTCCCAGAAAGGTTACCTTTGACCTTTATTACCCTCCTTCAGCCCCCCTTTCCTGACCCCTTCCTTTACAGGAGATGACCTTTCTTCCCATATTACTGGAAACTAGAGACCTTCTGCACGTGCTCGTCACTCTCTGTCCCTTCTCCCCCTCCTTGCTTGCCCTGCTTTTCCTTCTATTTCAGAGGTTCATGAAGACCATTCATTTTCTGGCTTCCAGGGCCAGGCTCTTCCTCTTATTTTCTTTCCCTCCTTCTTTTTCTTTTTGAGTCAGGGTCTTGCTCTGTCACCCAGACTAGAGTGCAGTGGCGCAATCATGGCTCACTGCAGCCTCAACCTCTTGGGCTCAAGTGATCCTCCCACCTCAGCCTCTCAAGTAGCTGGGACTATAGGTGCGCACCACTATGCTTGCCTAATTTTTTAAATTTTTTTTGTAGAGACGGGGTCTCACTATGTTGTCCAGGCTGGTCTTGAGCTCCTGGGCTAAAGTGATCCTCCTTCCCCAGCCTCCCACAGTGCTGAGATTACAGGGATGAGCCACGGGGTGCCCAACTGCTCTTCTCTTGTAACTCCAAACTCACTGGCCTACTGGCTCCTTCCTCAGTATTTCACAGTTAAGTTAATGTATAACATTGTATCATTTGATGGGCCCACATTTGTTTCTTGTGTTCTATGCCTTGCCCTGGGTTTTAGAATCTATCCTTTCATTGACTTCATTGACCAGCTGTTGCTAATGAGAAGTCCACTATTAGGATGAGGATTGTCCCTTTGTACGTGATCTGTCCTTCCTCTAGAGGAGCTCTTTAAAAAAAACTTTGATAATCTGCAGTTTCATGACAATGTCTCCAGGTATAGATTTATTTTTAATCCCTTTAGGATTTAGAGAAGTATTAGAGGGTATCCAGGCTGCTTGGGGCCAAATCCCACCACCCAGTTGTGTGACCTTGGGCAAATTACACATGTTCTCTCTTTTCCAGTTTATTCACATGTAAATTACTCTTACCCAAGGGATATTAGAGGATTAATGAGTTAATACATAGAAAGCATATAGAAGAGTGTCTGGAACATAAGGGCTAAATAAGTGTTTACCATTGTGGTTATTACTCAAATATACGTTGATGTAAGGATTTATATCTCTCTTCAATTCTAGAAAATTCTCAGCCTTTATTGTTTCAAATAATGATTTTCTGTTATTTCCTCCATTGTATGGTTGGTGCAAAAGTAATTGCATTAAAACTAATGGCAAAAATCGCAATTACTTTTGCACCAACCTAATATTTTTTCTGCTCCTATGAGTTAACTATATGGCAACTGTCATTCTTTCTCCCTAATTTAACTATGTATTTAAAAAAATTGTTTGTATTTCTGTACTATGAAATGCGTTGTATTTCTCAATACTGTTAATATCTTCCAATTCACTAATTATCTCTTCAGTTGTATCTAGCCTAGTTTATCTTATCCACTTAGATTTCATTTCAATGATTCAGTCTCTGAATTTCAAACTGGTTCTTTTTCAAACCCTCCGTTCTTGTTTCTTTTTTGGTTCCTAATTTCTCATTCTTTTAAAATGAACATTATTCCTTTACTTTTCCCTCTGAGCAGCCCGAATATACTATTTTAATCAGGTCTATCTACAAAGTTATTTTCTTTGCCAGTAAATTTACATTCTGACTGTTGATACCTTGGCTGTCTTTATTAATGTTAGATTTGCGGGGTCGTTTTTGAGTGGGAGGTTTTGTTGTTATTGTCCCTGTTGCTGCTCTATTTTTCTCCACCTCCACTCCCTGACTCCTCACACCAATCTCTAGGTTTTACAGTTGCCTTCTAAGAGTGGAACTACTGCTGTAAGCCGTGGCCCAGGCATTAGACACAGGGGATTCTTTTCAGGTTCCTTTCACCTGAAAGAATGAAAAGAGGGTGGAGAGGCCTACTCCAGCCTCTTTTTTCAAACAGTGAGCCTGGCTCTGGTCCCCCAGCTTGCATTGAGTACTTTTAGTCCTATTGCCGTAAAAGACCTACATCAATACCTGCCTGCCCCCAAGACTCAGATTCCAGTCAATCCGGGCTACCCTCATCCTTCCGAGTTTTTGATCCACAAGTCCAGCTATATCACTTTGGCTTTCTCTCTTTGTATTTTATCTGTCACTGCTATGCGTTTGGAACAGAGGAGATACATCCGAACATGAACTTCTTTTCCACAGAGATGGGAAATCTTGCAAAGGCTTCTCCCTTCCACTCTAAGTCCCCTCCTGATCCAATTCTTTTCCTTCCTTCTACAGCCAAGCATCAAAGGATACTGCAAGCTGGCTTCTAACTCCACCATGTCTCTCGTTTTCATAAAGGTCACCAGTGACCTTATTGCTCATTCTCACAGGACCTTTTAAATTCTGTGTTCACGGAACTCTGTTGCTGTTACTGGTGACAGTTTCTTCCTTGGTGTTCTCACTTTCCTGGGCCTTTGTGACTCCCAGGCATCCCGATTCTCCTAACTCTCAGAGAGCTTCTTTCTCATCCATCTCTATGAGATGCTCTTCCATTTCCCTCCCGTTAAATGTCAATATTCCCCCAGGTTCCATCCTTGCCCTTCTTTTCATTTTATCCCTCATGTATCCTTTGGGTAATATCCTCTGTTCTCAGGCTTTCAAAACTACCTTTATGACTTCCAAATCTGTATCTCTAGGTCTCGGCTTTGGATTTATATACCAAATTCCCTACTGGTTATTTCACTAAGTTTTCCGTGAGTACTTCAAACTCAACTGGACAAAAACTGAATTCATCAACCTCACCTGTCTCAGTCTGTTTGGGCTGCTATTAAAAAATGCCATAAACTGGGTAGTGTGTGAACAAAAGAAATTTATTTCTTAGCCAGGCACAGTGGCTCATGCCTGTAATCCCAGCACTCTGGGAGGCCGAGGTGGGTGGATCACCTGAGGTCAGGAGTTCAAGACCAGCCTGGCCAACAAGGTAAAAAAAAAAAAAAAAAAATTATTTCTTATAGTTTTGGGGGCTGAGAAGTCCAAGATCGAGGCAGATTTGGCATCAGGTGAGGGCCCACTTCCTGGATCATAGATAGCACCTTCTTTCTGTTTTTTGAGATGGAGTTTCACTCTTGTCACCCAGGCTGGAGTACAATGGCGTGATCTCGGCTCACTGCAACCTCCACCTCTCGGGTTCAAGCAATTCTCCTGCCTCAGCTTCCCAAGTAGCTGGGATTACAGGTGCCCACCACCATGCCCAGCTAATTTTTTTGTATTTTTTTTGTAGAGATGGGGTTTCACCATGTTGGCCAGGCTGGTCTTGAACTCCTGACCTCAGATGATCTGCCTGCCTTGGCCTCCCAAAGTGCTAGGATTACAAGTATAAGCCACCGTGCCTGGGCAGATAGCAACTTCTAGTTGTGTTCTCACATGGTAGAAGGGACAAGGGGTCTATCTGGGGCCCTTAAGATCTAAGGGGTCTATCTGGGGCCCTTAAGACCTAAGCACCTTCAAAGGCCTCACCTCCTAATGCCATCACCTTGCAGGGATTTGGATTTTAACATAGGAATTTGGGGGTGAGGGGCACCATGGCATCTCCTAAACCACTTAAAAAAAATTCCTCGTCTTAGTTGGTAGCACTAACACCCATTCGTTACAAAAACCTGAATTATCCCAGACCACTGAGCCAATTGCTCCATCCTAACTAGGCACCAACCCTCTCTCTCTCTTCCTAATTCTCTCCTCTATATTTCTTTTCTTTTCTTTTCTTTTTTTTTTTTTTTTTTTTGAGACGGAATCTTACTCTGTCACCAGGCTGGAGTGCAGTGGCATGATCTTGCCTCACTGCAACCTCTGACTCCCTGGTTCAAGCGATTCTCCTGCCTCAGCCTCCCAAGTAGCTGGAATTATAGGCACACACCACCACTCCCAGCTAATTTTTGTATTTTTAGTAGAGACGGGGTTTCACCATGTTGGCCAGGATGGTCTTGATCTCCTGACCTCATGATCCACCCGCCTTGGCCTCCCAAAGTGCTGGGATTACAGGCATGAGCCACCGCACCCAGCCTCTCCTCTCTATTTCTACTGTCACTGCTTTAAATCTTGGGCTGCATTCTCTATCGTCTGATCTACTGCAAAAATCTCCTGTGTTCTCTACCAGTCTCTCCCTGCATCACGATCTTGCCTGTCTACCCATTCTCACCCTCTAGCATGTGTTCTCCGTAGAGCCTACCCCATTGTCTTGCAATGAGAGTACCTGCCCCCCACCAGCCTGACAACCCCTGGTGCCGAATAGATGTTTAACAAATGTTTCTTGTACAATGAATTAAGGCACCACTAAAAGCATCCTATTTAAATGTAAAATAAAGGACTTCTCAAATTTCCACTAGGAAGTTAACACAAAGGCATTGAAGAAGATAACCGTTTTTTTCTTTTTCTTTTTTTGTTGAGATGGAGTCTCACTCACTCTGTCGCCTAAGCTGGAGTACAGTGGCACGATCTCAGCTCACTGCAACCTCCACCTCCTGTATTCAAGTGATTCTCCTGCCTCAGCCTCCTGAGTAGCTGTGATTACAGGTGTGTGCCACCGCGCCCGGCTAATTTTTGTATTTTTAGTGGAGACGGGGTTTTGCCATGTTGGCCAGGCTGGTCTCGAATTGCTGACTTCAAGTAAGATACCCACTTTGGCCTCCCAAAGTGCGGGGATTACGGACGTGAGCCACTGTGCTCCACCTGAGGAAGATAACTGATATTTACTAAACATCTATAATATGTCAGGAACTATGATAAATGGCTTATATAAATTATTTGGGGCCAGGCATGGTGGCTCATGCCTGTAATCCCAGCAGTTCGGGAGGCCAAGGTGGGAGCCGGGGTTCAAGATCAGCCTGGGCAATATAGGAAGACTTCATCTGTACAAAAAATTAAAAAATTAGGCGAGCATGGTGGCAAGTGCCTATAGTCCCAGTTACTTGGGAGGCTGAGGTGAGAAGATCACTTGAGCCCAGGAGGTGGAGGTTGCAGTGAGCTGAAATTGTGCCACTGCACTATAGCCTGGGTGATAGAGGAAGACCTTGTCTCAAAAAGAAAAAAAAAATTGGTTCAGAATACTATCATTTTAAAAACAAACCCAAAGGAGTATAGAAAATCAAGGGGGAAGAGCCTTTAAACCATAAGAATTTACTCGGCCTCTAGGGAATTATGGAACACCCAAGGGAACAGTCGGTCTTGAAACCAGATGACTTTACATTTTTAACAGTTTAGAATAAAGGTTAGGAACAACATGAGCAAATCAAGTCTGATCTTCCATCTCTCAAGCCAGGCGTGGTGGCTCACACCTGTAATCCCAGCTACTCAGGAGGCTGAGGCAGGAGAATCGATTGAACCTAGGAGGCAGAGGTTGCAGTAAGCCAAGATCGCACCACTGCATTCCAGCCTGGATGACAGAGGGAGACTCTATCTCAAAAGAAAAACAATAACAACAAAAATACAAAACAACAACAACAACAACAAAGAAATAGGGAACAGTATGTAGTTACGTAAACTCTTAGCTAAAGCAGAATGTTGTCACCCATGAGTACCACAGGATCACTTTTTTTTTTTTTAAAGCAATACTTTTTTTTCTATTTTAAACTGTTACCAAAAGCCCCCGATAAAGGCATACCACGTGTACAACTAGTGTATCTGGTTTAACATTATCTATTCCAAGAGACCCAGATGGTTCTAAGCAAATATAGCTGGGTGCTGAAAACAAAGCTTCACCCATAGATCAAAATTAAGTTACTAGAAAATTCAGTCTTTCCAGTGTCCTTCATTCCCGAGGACGTTCCTTAATATGTTTCACATTTCATTTCAATAATTCACTCTAGTTTTGACATCCCACCCAAGGTGATGTTGAGTTCGTAACAAACCCAATCTCATGATAGATTTCTGAACCTTGGGTAGGAATGATAATATAACGTTTCAGCACCAAATGGTCAATTATTTGGTTTTACCCCTGAGTATCTCTTCCACGATGGCATTTCGCTGATGCTTTTCAACATCTATTTATTAATCATCTGATCAGCATAGCTAAAGATAATTAAAATTACTCTAGATAATGGTTTGCATAGTCCAAAGGTATTTATGACCATCTCTTTACAGGACTGGGAACAAGATGAAACATTTTCAGATAAAGCTCCAGGAAGTTTATATTTAACAAATTTATGTACCAAATGGCCATAAAAATCTGATGGAATATAAATAGGCCTTCAATAGGTATTAGTGGATAAATAGGATTTAAATGTGATTAATAGCTTAATATTATTCACAGAGAATCACCGTCAGACTCAGAAGATCAAGTGCAGAATTTGGTGGGCAACAGCTGACACACTGCATGGTTAAAAAGCAGAGCCCTGTGTACAAGTAGGGGAGCAGATGGAAGCAATGATTTCAGCGCATCAAAAGGCAGAAATTGCTTTGAAATCATGTCCATTGGAAATCATTAACTTCTTTTCTGTAAGCTCAGCTCCTATTATCCCCTTGCCCCACATTAAAAATAAATAAATAAAAAAATAAAAACTAAAATACTAGCTGAGACTTTGTCCTTGAAGGTATATCAGATAGATGGCATCCAGGGATTTTTAGTAAGAAATCCATTTTATAAAGATGATGGCTCTGAACATCCAAGGGGAAGAAGATTCAATGGTTCCCTTTTCAGAGTTCTAACAAGTCATTTGCATTACTAGGAAGCCAGCCAGTGCCCTGGAAAAAGTTAACAAACAACCTTCCAGGCCTGAACAACTGAATAGCTTATTATTCAATGACTTGACTTTGGCAGAATTCAGTTCAGTGTTCACATTTGATATGCAAAACTATTCAGTACTGAAATGCACTTATGATGTACATCTCAATATCCTATGCAAAAGGGGATATCGTGCTGAATTAATTCATTGATTCTAAGATGCCACCAACTATACCACTGAAAAAGAAAAAATGCTGCCACTTGTAATTGTAACATGCCATCAACTCTAATATGCGTTTCATTTGTAAAGTTGTTAAAACGTGAAAAACAATGGCCGTGTTCAAACATGCTGAATGTCTAAAATGTGTACCAAGCTCTATTCTGTGCTCTTTTCAGGCTTAACACATTTAATCCTCACAAGTACCCTATGAGTGGGAACTATCATGATACTCATTTGACAGGGGCACACGGAAGTGAAGTAACATGCCTTAACTAGCTGCTAAGGAGTTGACTTGGGATTCAAAGACACCTGGCTTGACTCTAGTGCCTACAGTCTTCATCCTTTCTCCATTCTGCCACGGTTCTGTTGATGATTAACTTGGAACAACAGCATAGATGGCTCTCACCTCTTGGAACAGAGCTGTGCCAAGCAGGATCCCTTATAGGTGAGTAAAACCCAAGGAAGGCCTGTGTCCGAAAACAGAATCCCCAACCTCCAGGCAGGAGGCCACGAGGCAGAGGGTCTGCTGCTTGCACCAGTAACCACTCCTTTCTCCACTTTGAAAGAGTGAACTCAAAAGCCCCTGGAGACGTGACTTATCAACTCATGTCTGAGGATGCCTCCGGGTGGTGAAAAAGGAATAGGGACTGCAGACTTCAGAAACGTGAGAACTTGGTACTTTCCCTCCAAAAGGACTCCCCAAGTTACACTGAGTTCCCCATTTGTGGATCTCCAAGAGTCCACTCTGAAGTGGTTCCCATGAGGTATAACTGAAGTGAAAGAGAAAAGAGAACTATGGTTTATGAAGCATTTGACATGCAGCATCTCACCGCATCCTCCCAATTCTCTCTGAAGTGGGTGCCATTTTCCCCTTTACACAGCTGGGGAAGTTCAGAACAGTGAAGTCCCGTTATCACTTGGCTGCAGAGCCCTGCTTTGGACCCTATTTGGTCGAAGGCTGGTGATTTCTCTGATTCTAGTACAGAATCCTACTAACTGGGCCTGACCAGCTGCTAGCTTTTGGCAGATTCCTCAAGTGTTCTCCACCAAAATGCTCCACGACCCAAGATTGCTGTCCACCCTCTGTCATGAGCAATCCACCCACCAAGGCACCAACCACTGGACTCAACAAACATAAACACAAAGCTCTAGGTAAATAAACAGCAAAGCTGTGCCTTATTTTTTTTAAGTGACGTACACTGTATTCCCACAGTAATTACGAGGGGGAAAAGGAGCCAAACGTTTGGGAAACAACTGCAGAGCCAGTGACTGAGGCTAACAATGGATCACAAAGAATTAAAGAGGTTTGAGTTTCATGGAACAGAAGACTCAGATGAATATTTTCTTTTTCAAAACTCAAAAGACCAATATCAAGAAGAATACACAAAATCATATAAAAAACATGGCTCACACCTGTAATCTCAGCACTTTAGGAGGTCGAGGAGGGCAGATTGCTCGAGCCCAGGAGTTTGAGACCAGCCTGGCCAACATGGTGAAACCCCGTCTCTACTAAAAATGTAAAAATTAGCATAGTGTGGTGGCATGCACCTATAATCCCAGCTACTTGGGAGGCTGAGGCAGGAGAGTCGCTTGAAACCTGGAGGCAGAGGTTGCAGTGAGCCAAGATCACACCACTGCACTCTAGCCTGGGTGACAAAGGGTGACTCCATCTAAAAAAAAAAAAAAAACCAAAAAGCCAAAAAACAGCCACTATCCACTACTCAAACATATGTAATTATTTTGTCATATTTGATTCCGATTCTGTCCCTACTTAAAAAAAAAGAGAAAATTTCACACTTATAGTTGAAATCCCTTCTTCTTCCACACCTGGCTGACAGCTATCATAAATTTATTGTGAACTTAGTCCACATTTTAAAATAAACTTTGTATTTTATGTAACATATAAATGCATCTGCATCCATAAATAAGATATTCTTAAATGATTTTAATGGTTTCCATGGTCAGGTTGGTAAACGCTTTTGGAGTTTATTTTTGAATATGGAGTGAGGTAGGGATCTATTCTTTTCTTTCTTTTTTTCTTGAGACAGGGTCTTTCTCTGTTGCCCAGATGGGAGTGTAGTAGCGCCACCATGACTCACTGCAGTTTTGACCTCCCAGGCTCAAGTGATCCTCCTGCCTCGGTCTCATAAGTAGCTGGAGCTGCATCACCATGCCTGGCTAATTATTTTTATTGTTTGTAGAGATGGAGTCTAGCTATGTTGCCCAGGCTGGCCTTGAACTCCTGGACTCAAGTGATCCTCTTGCCTTGGCCTCCCAAAGTGCTGGGATTACAGGCATGAGCCACTGTGCCCAGCCTATTATTTTAGTTTTCCCTATGAAATGTCAACTCACTTAATGTCATTTACTGAGAAAGTTATCTTTCCTTCCCACTGATTGGAGACACATTATGTATTATGTATCAAATTCACATGATCAGCTTATGTTTATTTCTATCTTTGTGCAAATACCACATTCTTTCATATGATTTTGTTATCAGATATGATGAACTTCGCCTCCTTGTTCTTTGTTCAAAATCTGTCTCAGCTAGCTTTTGACTTTTATTTTTCCATCTGATTTTACAATTTATGACAATCCTGTTGAGATGTTGATTGGAATTACATTTAATTTGGAGACTGATTTAGGAAATCACTTATTTCTTTACAGTATTTAGTCTTTTGATCCATAAACATGGAGTATTTATAATTTGTTCAGGTCTTTGTTAGGTCCTTTAATAATAATTTTGTCTAGAAAAGTTAGATTTGTTCTTAGGTACCTTAAAGTTGTGTTGCTATTGATAATGGGATTAATATTTTCTAATTATTACTCATATATGGAATATCATTGATATTTGTAAGTTGATCTGATAGCCAATAACCCTTCTGAACATAATCATTTTAATATCATTTTAACTATTTAGTATTCTATTTAGGATAATTTGTAAATTCTCTTAGGTTTTCAATTTAGACACACTGCCTATAACAAAATTCTTTTATCTTTAGTTACATTCCTTATACCATTTTTTGCTGTTTCAATTTTAATTTTAAAAAATCATTGTGCTGGGTGTGGTGACTCACTCCTATAATGCCAGCACTTTGGGAGGCTGGGGTGGGAGGATCATTTGAGCCCAGGAGTTCAAGACCAGCATGGGCAACACAGCGAGATGCCCATCTCTACAAAAAAAAAAAAAAATCAGCTGGGCATGGTGATGCGCTCCTGTAGTCCCAGCAGCTAAGAAGGCTGAGGTGGGAGGATTGCTTCAGCCCAGGAGGTTGAGGCTGCAGTACGCCGTGATGGTGCCACTGCACTCCAGCCTGGGTGACACAGCAAGACCCTGTCTCCCAAAAAAATTTTTAAATCAAAATAATTGTGACTTTAAATCTTAATATAATGTCAAACATGTCAAAAAATTGCAAGAATATAAAAAAAATCAAGAAATAACAGAAAATCCCTGAACACCCTTTACCCAGATTCTCCAACCGTTAACATTTGCTTCTTTTGCTTTGTCTTTCACATTTGAGAAAACGTTGCAGATATGTCCCTTGACCTCTAGATATTTCAGGGTGAATTTCCTAAGAACAAAGACAGTCTCTCACCTAATTACAAAACAAAGATCAAAATCAGGAAGTTTAACATTGATATAATACTATTATCTAATCCTCAGTCCCTATTTAAATTTTGCCGATTACCCAGTAATATCCTTTGGGCTCTTTTTCTCCAGTTTAGGTTCCAGTCCAGGATCATACTGCATTTAGTTGTCTCGTCTCTTTAGTCTTCTTTAATCTAAAATAATTCATCAGCCTTTCTTTGTCTTTCATGACCTCAACAATTTTGGAGAGTACAGGCCAGCTATTTTATAGAATCCCATCAATCTGAGTTTGTGTAAGGTTTCCTTATGATTAGATTTAGCTTATGGGTTTTTTTGTTTGTTTGTTTTTGACAAGAACACCACAGAGGTGATGTGTCTTTTTCAGGACATCATATCATTTCTGATGCTAGTTTGTTCCAGGATTGATAACGTTACAGACATTTGGTTAAGGTGGTATACACCAGGTTTGTCTATTGTAAAATTATTTCTTTTCTTTTTTTTTTTTTGAGACAGAGTTTCGCTCTTGTTGCCCAGGCTGGAGTGCAATGGTGCAGTCTTGGCTCAATGCAACCTCTGCCTCCCAGGTTCAAGTGATTCTCCTGCCTCAGCCTCCCCAGTAGCTGGGATTACAGGTGCCTGCCACCATGCCTGGCTAATCTTTTTGTATTTTTAGTAGAGATGGGGTTTCACCGTGATCTCCAACTCCTGACCTCAGGAGATCCACCCGCCTCGGCTTGCTAAAGTGCTGGGATTACAGGTGTGAGCCACTGTGCCTGGCTGTCTATTGTAAAATTATTTCTATTTCCATTTTCCATTAGTAAGTCACTTGCAGAGAAATACTCTTAGTCCATGTAAATATCCTGTTCCTCATCAAACTTTTCACACACTAGTTTTAGCATTCAATGATGTTTACTATTAAATCAATTACTATTATAGTTGCAAATGGTGATTTTCTTCTACAGGTAGGCCCTAGGGTTGTGTATTTGCTCAAACTTACATTACACAAAAAATAGTTTCAGTACTATTAGCCCATACTACAGTAAGAAACAAAGTTATTACTTAGAATTCAATATTTGTTTACAATTCTTATTGTCTTCCGACTGAGGATATATAGTCAAAGTGCTGTGTAATTGAGAATTCCTTGGGAAAGGTCTTTTTCTCTCCTTTTCAGTGTGGCTATTTTATTTCTTTTAAAATACAGTTAGGTTCATTTATTTCTGTTTTAATTCTATTTTAGTATCTTCCACCCCACCAACCCCCTGCCTAATCCCTGTTGATTTGGTTTCATTATTTTTGAGTGGGGAAAACATTAACATGATTTCAAAAGTTGAATGATTCAAAAAGGTATACTCCCAGAGGTAGTGCTTCTCTCTCCATCTCCACCCCGTTTCCACACACCCCCCCCGTAGGTAGCCAATCTCATTATTTTCTAGTTTGTCCTCTCTGCATGTCTTTTTTTTCCTTTTCTTCCTTTCCTTCTTCCTTTCCTTTCCTTTCCTTTTGAGACAGAGTCTCACTCTGTCACCCAGGCTGGAGCGCAGTGGCATGATCTCAGCTCACTGCAACCTCCACCTCCTGGGTTCAAGAGATTCTCCTGCTTCAGCCTCCCGAGCAGCTGGGATTACAGGCATGTGCCATGACGTCTGGCTATTTTTTGTATTTTTAGTAGAGATGGGGTTTCACCATGTTGGCCAGGCTGGTCTCGAACTCCTGACCTCAGATGATCCACCTACTTTGGCTTCCCAAAGTACTGAGATTATAGGTGTGAGCTACTACGCCCAGCATTGGTGGTGATATATCCTGTACCCAATACTTGTTTTGCTCAATGGTCTTAGCATCCATTGATGGCTTTTTTTTTTTTTTTTTGAGTCAATTATTACTACAGTGGTTACAAAGTGGACATTCAGACCTTGATACTTGGTATTGCCTCTCTAGCTCCAAACTCCAGTTTCCCAACATGATTCAGCACCAGGTCTTTGCTGACAATGCTTTTGACCAGTTTGGTTAACTGTCTCCCTCACCCTTGATACTAGCACATAAGAGTAGGCAGGTCTTTAGAATTTATCACAGCACCTGTGAACCAGGCCTAGCCAGGAAAGCAGACACTACTTTAAGCTGTCTTCTACTAATGATTATCAGCGGTAAGTTCTAGCTTCTTTGAATGCAGAGGTAAGCTGTGTTGTCACTATACCTCTGAGAATCAGAAAGCGAGCCCTTGCGTGCTGGATATTCTTTTTGCTCATGTGTTCTTTACATGTAGCTCTCAGATCACAAATTGTACCACAAATAGCAGTGGCCACATCTTAAGGAATCAAACATGATCTGTTTTCCATTGTCCTCAAAAATGATACCATTAGACACAGATTGAATAAGAACATTGACTTTCCACTTCACAGACCAAAGTAGATAACAATCCTTCCAAACTGCAAATGGGAGTGTTTTGTGCAACCTCCTTTTTAACAGGTGCTGACTTATTAGAGAAAATTGCAGATTTTGTAGGTGGCTGGTTATAATAATCTAAGGTTAAAAACAGAACGATAAAAGTTGAAGACATCAGAGATCACATCTAAAAATAAAGCAAATGCTTTTTTTCTTTCTGTAATCCTCAATTAGAAGCCATTTAAGGAAGAGATAATCAGCTCCAGAGACCTGTAAATACAGATTCTGCAGTTCCCACTGGCACTCCTGCTTTACAAATTAATTTTAGTACATTTTGAAATGTGTTAACATCCATCCATCTATGTTGTCCTCTTGGAGTTACAAATACAAATGCAGTTGTCCCCGACCTTGGCCGAGGGGGATATATTCTGAGACTCCCACTGGATGTGTGAGACCTCAGATAGTACCAAACTCTATATATGCTCTTTTTTTTTGTTTTTTTTTTTTTTTGATGTGACAACCGAGACAGCTACTAAGTAACTAACAGGCGTGCAGTGTATAAGAGCAGAGTTGACGGACGAAGGGAGGCTTCGTGACCTGGGTGGGGTGGGGCAGGATGGTACGAGATTTCACGTTGCTCCTCAAAACAGCATGCAATTTAAAACTTATGAATTGTTCTTTTCTGGAATTTTCCATTTAATATTTTTGGACCACATTTGACTGCCCAGAACTAAAACTGCAGAAAGTGAAACCTCGGAGAAGCAGGGACTACTATGCTAATTAGAGAACAGACTTCACGGCTGGGCACGGTGGCTCACGCCTGTAATCCCAGCACTTTGGGAGGCCGAGGCAGGCAGATCACTTGAGGTCAGGAGTTCAAGATCAGTGTGGCCAACATGGTGAAATCCCGTCTCTACTAAAAATATAAACATTAGCTGGGTGTGGTGGCGCGCACCTGTAGTCCCAGCTACTCGGGAGGCTGAGGCAAGAGAATAATTTGAACCTGGGAGGTAGAGATTGCAGTGAGGTGAGATCACGCCACTGCACTCCAGCCTGCGTGACAGAGTGAGACTCCGTTTCAAAAAATAAAAAAGAAAGAAAACAAACTTCATGATGACTATTGTCATAGCAAGCCTCAATAAATACAGCTCTCCTGAAATGATAAAATTCCCTCTTTGTCAGCTGGTAACTTCCAGGGGAAGCTACTTGTAGTCAGGAAGAGAACGTTTCTCTCCAAAGCCATGCAAGTTGAGCCCAGTCAAGACATTGAGGTGTTTATGCAATTTACCCGAAGGAGGCACCCAGGGGGAGAAATGAGATCTCTCTAAGTAAATCTTTGTGGTTAAATTAATGAGATCGTTTATTTCCTAAAACCAAGCACAGCCCAGTGATTGAAAATTAGTTTTAACCAAGGAATAAAGATAACAATGAGAAGCTGGACCTGGAAGTCATCAGAAGGTCCTTCTTAGGACCTGGGCAATCTCTATCTTGGAGCATCTAGAAACTTCTCTTTTCTGTCACTCCTCTCCCTAGATAAAAATCATGACCCACATCCCTCTCTGAATGCCAGATGCATATATATATGCAACTTCTTCTTCTTCTTCTTCTGAGACAGAGTCTCGCTCTGTTGCCCAGGCTGGAGTACTGTGGCTTGATCATGGTTCACTGCAGCCTGGACCTCCTGGGCTCAAGCGATCCTCCCACCTCAGCCTCCTGAGTAGCTGGGATGACAGGTGTGCGCCACCATGTCCAGCTAATTAAATTTTTTTTTTTTTTGTAGAGATGGGGGTCTCACCATGTTGCCCAGGCTGGCCTTGAACTCTTGGGTGCAAGTGATCCTCCTGCTTTGACCTCCCAGAGCACTGGGATTACAGGCGAGAGCCACCACACCTGGCCAATATCCAACTTCTTACCCGTCATTTCCACTTGGAAGTCTCATTGGTATCTGAAAGTCATCATGTCTAAATGGCACTCTTGCTTTTCTTCTCAGGACCTGCTTCTCCTCCACTGTTTCCTATGATGGCGATGGTACCACCACTTACCCAGGGCCACTAGGCAGAGCTAGAAAGTGTGGGATTATCCCTATTTTGTTCCCCTCTCATGCCCCGCATCAATTCTAACAGAAAGTCACTGTTTTCAAAATAGATCCCTTCCTCCCCTCTTTATCCTCTGCCGTCTTTCCAGATCAAACCACCATCCTGGTCTGGATCATTCCAATAGCCTACCAACTGGACTCCCTGCTTCCAGTCTTTCCTTTCACTAATTCCCCACAGAACAGCCAGAGCAAACATTTTAAAACATAAATCACCCAATGTAATGGGGTGTCCTAATCCGGATTCTGGAACAGAAGCAAAAGTACATTATTGGGAAAACTGGTGAAATCTGAATAAAGTCTGTAGTTTTGGCAATGGAATCATGGTTAGGTAAGGGGAAACTGGGTAGAGGGTATTTGAGAATCCTGTGCACAATCTTCGCAAGTTTAGTATAAATTATTTTTTTTCTGAGACGGAGTTTTGCTCTTGTCGCCCAGGCTGGAGTGCGGTGGCACAATTTCGGCTCACACTGCAACCTCTATCTCCCAGGTTCAAGTGATTCTTCTGCCTCAGCCTCCTGAGTAGCAGGGATTACAGGCATGCACCACCATGCCTAGCTAATTTTTTTTTTTTTTTTTTTTTTCTTTAAGTAGAAACAGGGTTTCACCATGTTGGCCAGGCTGGTCTTCTCAAACTCCTGACCTCAGGTAATCTGCCCGCTTGAGCCTCCCAAAGTGCTGGAAAATAAGCCACTGTACCCAGCCAACTTTAGTATAAATTTAAAATTATCCCAAAATAAAAAATTAAAAAAAACTCCACGAACAGTATCTTGTCACTCCTTTGTTTAAAATCCTTGAATAAGTTCCCACTGCACTGAAATCCACACTCTGCCGTGGCCCCATAGCTCTTGCATGATCTAGCTTCTACTACATTTTCAACCTCAGTTCCTGCCAGTCTACTTACTGTCACTCCTAATGCTCTAGCCAGTGGTTTTCCAACAGTTCCTGGAATATGTGAGGCTGTGTCAGGGGCCAGGGCGTTTGCTCCCTGCATTAGTTTGTGGGGTCAGCCATAACAGAACACCACAGATTGGGTGGTGTAAACAACAAAATCTAATTAATTGTCTCACAGCTCTGGAGGCTGGAAGTCCAAGATCAATGTGCCTGCAGGGTTGATTTCTTAGAGACCTCCTCCTTGGCTTGTGGATGGCTGCCTTCTGCCTATGTCTTCACGTGTTGCACCCAAAGAGTCTGTTTGTTTGTTTGTTTGTTTGTTTTTGAGACAGCATCTCTCTCTGTCACCCAGGCTGGAGTGCAGTGGCACGATCTTGGCTCACCAAAACCTCTGCTTCCTGGGTTCAAGTGATCCTTCCATCTCAGCCTCCTGAGTAGCTGGGACTACAGGTGTGTGCCACCACACCTGGCTAGTTTTTGCATTTCTTATGTACAGATGGGGTTTTGCCACGTTGCTCAGGCTGGTCTTGAACTCTTGAGCTTAAGCGATCCACTCGCCTCAGCCTCCCAAAGTGCTGGGATTCCAGCTGTGAGTCACCACACCCAGCCTAGAGTCTCTTTATGTGCCCAAGTGTTCTCTTCTTATCTGAACACCAGTCAGACTGGATTAGGACCCACTCTAATGGCCTCATTTTAACTTAATCCCCTCTTTAAAGGTCCTGTCTCCACGCACAGTCACATTCTAAAGCTTCCACGTATGAATTTGGGGTGGGGGAACATATATCTCATAGGGCTGGCTCCTTCCCATACTCAAGCCTCAAGTGGACTTGTGTCTTCCGAGGGGCCTTTCTGACCACATGGCCTCAGGCTGAGCTACCTCTAGCCTGTTTATAGCTTTCCTAGCACTTCTTTTGTTTGTTTACTTGCCTATTATCTGCTTCCCCAACTCCATGATTAATGGAGGGCTGGTTTGTCTGTTTTTTTTTTTTCTGAGATGGAATTTCGCTCTTGTTGCTCAGTCCAGAGTGCAATGGCACGATCTCAGCTCACTGCAATCTCTGCCTCCCAGGTTCAAGTGATTCTCCTGCCTCAGCCTACTGAGTACCTGGAATTATAGGCATGCGCCACCATGCCCAGCTAATTTTTTGTATTTTTAGTACAGACGGGGTTTCTCTATGTTGGTCAGGCTGATCTCGAACTCCCGACCTCAGGTGATCTGGCTGCTAGGCCTCCCAAAGTGCTGGGATTACAGGCGTGAGCCACTGCGCCTGGCCTGGAGGGCTGGTTTGTCTTAATGCTGTATCCCCGATCCTTCTCCTAATGCCTGGGACATAGTAGGTGCTCAAAACTTGTTGAACAGCAAACGGTTCATTGACACTTGAGACAAAATCAGAGTCTCATTGGGAAATCATCATGAGTGCAGTTAATCCCGAGGTGTGGCCATCATAGTAATCATGTCTCATATTTGCATGGCACTTTACAGTTTATGAAGTGCTTCCATGTAAACGAACCTCTATGCATCCTCTACGCCCTGATGGAAGCATTATTTATCCTTTTTTTTTTTTTTTTTAAATAAAGAAACCAAGGCTTAGGCTTACGGTGATAACTGGAACTTCAATACTGATCTTTCTGTTTCACAAAGAACAACTTTGTGTTCTTTCATTACCACACAGAGGAACTAGAAATGAAATACATTCCAGACACTTCTTTTAGGTAGCCTCCAAGGAGACCTCTGTGAAAGACAGAGCTTCATGTTTCCAGGAACTAAACTGGACATTCTCTTCATTTTATCAGAGGAGTTTCTTTGCCAAGAAATAATGTCCTTGGTGATATGTGGCTAATGAGAATACATATGTTACCCAGGTCTTTTTATTGTGTGAGTGGGAGTGGAATGGAGTGGGGTTTATACATGCCTTTTGTAAACTGTCCTATTTCCAGGAGTATAAAGAAGTGAAGACATTTGGAGAAACTGTTTTCCTAAGTGTTGGTTTTAAATAGCACTTACTATTTCTTTAAATCTATAGTTCTCAGTCTTGTTGCCCCTCAGATTCACCTGGGGGAGCTGTAAAAATCCCAATGCCGGCCGGGCATGGTGGCTCACACCTGTAATCCCAGCACTTTGGGAAGCCGAGGCAGGTGGATCATGAGGTCAGGAGATCGAGACCATCCTGGCTAACACAGTGAAACTCCATCTCTACTAAACACACACACACACACACACACACACACACACACACACACACACACAAAATTAGCCAGGCATGGTGGCAGGCGCCTGTAGTCCCAGCTACTCTGGAGGCTGAGGCAGGAGAATGGTGTGAACCCGGGAGGCGGAGCTTGCAGTGAGCTGAGATTGTGCCACTGCACTCCAGCCTAGGTGACACAGCGAGACTCCATCTCAAAAAAAAAAGAATCCCAGTGCCTCAACCCCACCTCAGACCAATGAAATCAGAATCCCCAGGGCTGGGACAGCAGCATCAGTGATGGCTAAAGCTTCCCAGGTGATTTTTTTTTTTTTTTTTTTTTGAGGAGTCTCGCTCTGTTGCCCATGCTGGCGTGCAGTGGTGTTATCTCGGCTCCCTGCAACCTCTGCCTCCTGGGTTCAAACAATTCTCCTGCCTCAGCCTCCCTAGTAGCTGGGATTACAGGCATGCACCACCACACCCAGCTAATTTTTGTATTTTTAGTAGAGACGAGGTTTCCCCATGTTGGACAGGCTGGTCTCGAACTCCTGAGCTCAAGTCATCCTCCCACCTCGGCCTCCCAAAGTGCTGGGATTACAGGTGTGAGCCACCCCGCCTGACCCAGGTGATTTTAATAGGCAGCTGTGATTGAGAACTGCTGGTCTAGACCCTCTCAGGGGTGGGGACAGCATAGCCAGTGTCTCCTAAGGGAACATATCAGGTTCAGCCTCAGGGTAGACTCTAAAACTGCACACACTCCCAGCTGGAGAATTCGGTGTTCTGGAAGGTAGTGTTCTGTCCTTCATGCTCATTGGCTGGTTTAGACCAGCCTGCGCCCAGGATCCATTAAATAAAAATCCCAGGGGCTGGGACCCAGGCATGAGTTGTTGTTAAAACTTCTCAGGTGAGTCCAATGTGCAGCCAAGGCTGGGAACCACTGCTTTAAATGGTGCCTGCTTTGTTTGGAAGAGGAAGTAAAGTAGCAAGGCTGCCCCCATTAACCCCATTGAACACCAGTAACCTGGCAGCCATCACCACATGAGCAGCCTCTCATTCAGCTGAACCAGGCAGTGCTAAGCACGGACTCTCACAGGCCTAGATTTATGGCCTTGGATAAACAACGGAACCTTACCTTGGCACGGTGCCGTCCTCCCTAGCACTAATGAAGGCCCAAATAATTCTCATAAGTATGTGCATAAAATAAATGGGCCTCAATTTAAGACAACTTCCCCATTGCACCCTGGTTAATGTAATCACAGTTTGCAGGTTTTCACAATTATACGTATACTGGTTTTATTTTTAACAAGGAAGATATTTACTCATACTGCCACTATTTTTTTCTTACTAGATATTGGGTCACGTCAAAAAATTACTTATATGGTAATTGATAATAGGATAACAACATGTACTCGATTCAACCACTATCATCCATATGACTATCAGTAGCCTCTTTCAATTTAATTATTGCTTCTTATCGTCATCAATTTCATTAAATTTTTGGCAGGTAGGGGAGGAAACAGTGCAGATAGCAGTATGAAGGATGGTAGCTGAATGATAACAGTGTACACCCAGAAAGTGCAAAGAAATGAACTGAGTTTATTAAATAGTTTGGAAACGCGGTGAGACAAGAGAATTATCCACTACTGCACTGCTTTCCTTAGCAACTCTGCCTCCCACCAAAAACTCCACACTTAACCCAGGACAGAAAAAGAGCACACCAGCACATGCCTTGGCTTAAAACACCAGTTTTGAATCCCTGGCTAGATAAAGCTAGCATTTAGTAATTAAAGAATTGTTAGATAAATATATACTTCTTATGTTCAGATTTTGAAGTATTAACAAGTATGAATAGAAATGGATGCAGCCCTCCTTTTCTTTTCTTTTTTTTTTGAGACAGAGTTTCACTCTTGTCGCCCAGGCTGGAGTGCAGTGGTGCGATCTCTGCTCACGGCAACCTCTGCCTCCCGGGTTCAAGCAATTCTCCAACCTCAGCCTCCTGAGTAGCTGGGATTACAGGTGCACACCACCATGCCCAGCTAATTTTTCTATTTATAGTAGAGACGGGGTTTCGCCATGTTGGCCAGGCTGGTCTCGAACTCCTGACCTCAGGTATCCACCCACCTCAGCTTCCCAAAGTGCTGGGATTACAGGCGTGAGCCACCGTGCCTCTCCGCAATGCTCCTTTTCTGCCTCTCTGGGACCAACTTTGAATCTGCTGGACAACCAACAGCAGCTGAATATGTAAATCAGAGGAGGGCAAATTGGCAAAGAAGTCTAATGAAGTGGGGCTGGGCCGTGTGGTCCAATGGCCCCAGGAGCAAGACCTGGGGTCCGTGGAGCAGAGTCAAGCAGAGCCTGGGGGGCAGGGGGTGGGAACTGGGCCAAAAACACATTTAGGGCCTCTTTAGTATAACAAGATGGCAGGACTGGGGCTTGGGCAAGTTGGGTGCCATGACAGGGAGACAAGGAGCAGGTCCCCTGGGCAGTTCCAGAGTCTACATGCTGGGGAGAGGGAGGCAAGCCAGGCTACAACAGCTGAGATTTATTCTAGAGGAAGCAAACTGTGTCCAAGGACTGCACAGAGTGAATAGGTGATCGGTGCTTCTCTTGCAGGCCAGCCTAAGTCTCAAAGGGTCCTGGCCCTTGGCGTGGGCCTGGATCCTGATTGTAAGGTGGATAACCTGTTATTTTAAATTCCTAAGAGAGTAGTCAAAAAACCTTAGCACCTGCCAAAAAAGGATATATAATAATACATAATAACCATATGAATTTTGGGGACTATTTGAACTGGGCAGAGGATAAACCAGATTACAGTGGTCCCACCAATCTATAGGGATCACAGTGAGGCCACGTGTCCCCTCTGCACCTCTTTTTTATTTTTAGGTGTCACTCTGTCACCCAAGCTGGAGTGCAGAGGTGCAAACATGGTTCACTGCAGGCTTGACCTCTTGGGCTCAAGCGATTCTCCCACTGCAGCCTCCCAAGTAGCTGGAACCACAGGTATGTGTGCCACCACGCCTGGCTAATTTTTTAATTTTGAAGAGATGGGGGTTTCACCATGCTGCCCAGGCTGGTCTCAAACTCCTGACCTCAGGTGATCCGTCCACCACAGCCTACCAGAGTGCTGGGATTACAGGTGTGAGCCATAGAACCTGGCCTCTCTACACCTCTTCAAATGGACAGCTGTTTTGAATGAACTCATGGAGATGGAGGCATAGAGAAAAAGAGAGAAAGCAAGGAAATTTGTTTGGAAAGACTAAAAGATATTTAAAAAATTTTTTTCCAGCCAGGCATGGTGGCTCACGCTTGTAATCCCAGCACTTTGGGAGGCCAAGACAGGCAGATTGCTTGAGTCCAGGAGTTTGAGACCAGCCTAGGCAACACGGTGCAATCATGTCTCTAAAAAAACCACAAAAATTAGCTGGGCACGGTCGTGTGTGCCTGTAGTCCCAGCTACTCAGGGGGGCTGAGGTGGGAGGATCGCTTGAGCCCAGGAGGTGGAGGCTGCGGTGACCTGAGATCATGCTAACTGCACTCCAGCCTGGGTAACAGAGCGAGACCCTGTCTTATAAAGAAAAAAAAAAAAATTCCCCCATATTTTCATATTATGCCAGGAAAAGCAATTCAGGCAACTGAACTTTATTATCCTTTTCATGAGAGTCCACAGCTACGTGAAAAGAGTCAAGCTTACTTCAATATCCAGTGACCAGCAATTGTTTAAAGAAGTATACTGAAATATGGAAGGTGGTACAGCCAGGAAAAATCATTGTGGGGAAGCATACTTCAGGGCATGTTAAAAATAACATACTATATGATTCAATTCAGGAGGAATTGGTTAAAAAATAAATTTGTCCATAATCTGCAACATGAACCAAATTGCTAACAGAAGTCATCTCTAAATTGTGGGATTGCTATTGGTTTTTTCTTTCTTTTTTCAATACTTTCTTTTTGCATTCTCCAAGTTTGAATAGTCATGTATTAACTTTTTTTTTTTTTTTTTGAGACAGAGTCTCGCTCTGTCGCCAGGCTGGAGTGCAGTGGCGCGATCTGGGCTCACTGCAACCTCTGCCTCCCAGGCTCAAGTAATTCTCCTGCCTCAGCCTCCTGAGTAGCTGGGATTACAGGCATGCGCCACCACGCCCGGCTAATTTTTTGTATTTTTAGTAGAGATGGGGTTTTGCCATGTTACCCAGGCTGGTCTTGAACCCCTTAGCTTGGACAATCCGCCCGCCTTGGCCTCCCAACATGCTAGGATTACAGGCGCAAG
Organism: Pongo pygmaeus; assembly: GCF_028885625.2. Taxonomy (NCBI): domain Eukaryota; kingdom Metazoa; phylum Chordata; class Mammalia; order Primates; family Hominidae; genus Pongo; species Pongo pygmaeus. The sequence continues at coordinate 85,768,580 of NC_072392.2, read as the reverse complement.
CCACCGCGCCCGGCCTGCTTTCTAATCAGAAAAAAAAAAAAAAAAAAAAATCACTATTTTACAAGGATTCAAGTTGAAACACAGTGTGACACTGTTTTAGACATGGTGGTTTTGATGAATTTGGCCAGCAACGCACCTGTGATTTCAGGCTGTGACAGGAAAATGGCCCTAAACATTTCCCATTGGGCCGCCACTTCAAGGAGACACTAACGATGGGGTTCCTGAACATAGTGGTAGGATAGTACTTCTGCCAGCTGTATTTCTCTCTCCTCTGGGAAGTTCCATGAACTCTGGGGAAGCCCTGAAGCTTCTGGATCCAGGTTCTTCCTTTCAATGGGTCCTGAAGGAACCCACAGCCTAATCCCAGGTGAGGCTTTTGGTAGGTCAAAACAGTCACCCCCAAAGAAAAGAGAAGTTAGAAATGTACTGCCCAAACAGAAAGAGCCTGGGGGTAAAAGCCAGGTCAGAAGATGGGTTTTACCCAACACTAATAAGCAAAATACTTGGCTGAAATTTAGTAAAAGTCAGAATGCCTCAGGAGGTAAATATTTTGTGGGGGTACCCCCTGATTTTAAGGTAGGATGTGTGGGTGTATACATACACCGCATGTGTGTAAGCATGCATGCAGTATGCACACACACATCTGATTCTATTTCCTTTTCTCTTTTTTTATTTTTTTGAGATGGAGTCTCGCTCTGTGGCCCAGGCTGAAGTGCAGTGGTGCAACCTCGGCTCACTGTAACCTCTGCCTCCCAGGTTCAAGCAATCCTCCTGCCTCAGCCTCCCAAGTAGCTGGGATTACCGGTGTGCACCACCACACCCAGCTAATTTTTGTATTTTTAGTCGAGACAGGGTTTCGCCATGTTGACCAGGCTGGTCTCGAACTCCTGATCTCAGGTGATGTGCCTGCCTCAGCCTCCCAGAGTGCTTGGGATTACAGGCATGAGCCACTGCACCGGGCCTGTATTTCCTTTTCTGTTCACACATACATCTGACTGTATTTCCTTTTCTGTGTACACATATCTTTGATTGTATTCCCTTTCCAAAGTAGATATTAATAGGCATTGAGAAGATGTGTACTCCGTCCAATGATCAGAAACCAAATCTTGGAGTTCCAAGTGCCCTGTCATCCTCTCCACCTCCATGACAATCACCCCAGGTCAGAGGCTTCTGCTCAGAGGCCCAGGGAAAGTACATAAAAACGAGAAGAAAGAAAAGCTAGACAACAAAAGAATTCCAGGGAAAAGTCCCAGGGAAACAACCCTCAGAAGCCAAAGGCCAGAACATCTCTGAGGTCCCAGGCACAGGTCCCACTGCTGGCCCTGGTCACAGAGGGGCTGCGAGAAGTGCTGTGATATTCAGAGCCCAAGAGGCGAGCGCAGCATGGAAGGAGGGGCTACTCACGGTGTCATTGCTTCCTTTGTTGTCCTCATACTTGGTTTCTATATGAATGGAGAATTTCGGCAGAAAGGAACACTGTGGGAGAAAAGCAAATTTTCATTAGCATAACATTTTTTCTCTCTTCCTATATTCAGCAGAGCTTCTGAATACTTTCCTGGCCATTTGGTTGCGAGCACCGTCCCGGAGCAGAAATGTTAAGATACTAAGTCAATATCCAAATTCAGACAAAGGAAAGCCGCCTTTAGGACCATGAACACAGTTTCATCCAGACAGAGGTCAGGCCACAGAGAATAACCAGCAATAGAGGGCAAGTCCCTGAAGAGGACATTTCCAAAAGGAATATGTTCTGTGACTCCTAGCATAAGCTTTAGAAAAGCAAACCCCCAAATCACGCCAGTTCCAGTTCTGGTGAGCTTACTTTTGGGGAGCAGCTACCATTGCCATTGCTGGATTCTTGGGGACCCAGCCTTAATCTTTATATAAATGCTCATATAACATTAGCAAGGGGATATAGGAGAACTTTAAAGTCATAGATTATTGAAGTCAGACAGACCTGGCTTTTATTTTTAATTTTTAAAACATAAATTTATTTTTAAAGTAAAATAAAAAATTTTTTTAAAAATTTATTTTAAATTTTAAATTTTATTTTTAATTTTTAAATTGTATTATTTTTTATCGTTTTGAGACATGGTCTTGCTCTGTCGCCCAGGCTGGAGTGCAGTGGTGCGATCTTGGCTCACTGCAACCTCCACCTCCCGGGTTCAAGTGATTCTCATGCCTTAGCCTCCGGTGTAGCCCGGCTAATTTTTGTATTTTTAGTAGAGATAGGGTTTCTCCATGTTAGCCAGGCTGGTCTCAAACTCCTGAGCTCAAAAGATCTGCCCGCCTTGGCCTCCCATAGTGCTGGGATTACAGATTACAGGCGCCCGGCCTTCTTTTTATTTTTATTTTTGAGACAGAGTCTTACTTTGTCACCCGGGCTGGAGTGCAGTGGTGTGATCACAACTCACTGTAACCTTGACCTGTGGGCTCAAGCGATCCTCCCGCCTCAGCCTCCCAGGTAGCTGGGACTACAGCTACAGCTGTGTGCCACCATACCTGGCTGATTTTTAAAAATTTTTTTGTAGAGGCAAGGGTCTCTCTATGTTGCCCAGGCTGGTCTCCAATTCTTGGCCTTACGTGATTCTCCCGCCTCGGCCTCCCAAAGTGCTGGGATTACAGGCATGAGCCACTGCATCCGGCTGAGACCTGGCTTTTAATATGTAATTTGGATAAGTCATTTAACTTCTCTGAACCCCAACAGAGTTAAAACAGGAATAATAATTATTACCTAAGAGTGACACTGTGAGGGTTAAATATTAATAAAATGATGTTTTAAAAATGTATAGTACTGAGCAGCAAGAATGCATTCAGCAGACAGCATCCATGGGTAGAAACTGAACCAGAAAAGGCAGCCCCTGTCTTTGTCTTTGTCCACACGAGGGACAGAAACCCCAAATGCAACCCAACCCTACAGCCCCAGTCTCGCTGAGTCAAGTCCTATGCATTCAGTAGATGTGAAGGGTTAAGGTGGCTTGAGAAGAGAATTTTGATGGATGTTGGTGTAACCACACTCTAGCTAGCCCTAAGCTGGGCATTAACTTTCTTGGCCACCAGAGGTGGGATTGATGGCTAATGGGCAAAATGACCCAGCACCTCCATTGGGATCTGTGGGTGTTGGGGAAACCAGACTTGGCCTGATAGCATCATAGTCCCAAGAGGCTGGATCCCTTATACATGTTTCCAGTACTCATATACTGTCTATACCAGACACTGCTACAAATGCTCTGATGCTTTCACTCATTTATTCCTGGCAACAACCCCGTGAAGGAGGTACTATTACCATCCCCTCCCCGCTTTAAAGATGAGGAGATGGAGGTGCAGAGAGGGTAAGTAAATGGCCCACAGTCTCATGCGGCCACGTGGCCGGGTCCCAGTGTCCATACTCTTCACCATACTGAATGGTTCTCAAAGAGGAGTTTCTGGACCAGCTCCAGCAGCCCAGAATTGTTAGAAATGCAAATACTTGGCCAGGCACGGTGTGGCTCATGCCTGTAATCCCAGCACTTTGGGAGACCAAGGCGGGGATATCACCTGAGGTCAGGGGTTTGAGACCAGCCTGGCCAACATGGTGAAACCCCATCTTTACCAAAAATATAAGAATTAGCCAGGTGTAGTGGTGTACCACTGTAATTCCAGTTACTTGGGAAGCTGAGGCACGAGAATCGCTTGAACCTGGGACGTGGAGGTTGCAGTGAGCTGAGATCGCGCCATTGCACTCCAGCCTGCGCAACAGAGTGAGACTCAGTCTCAAAAAAAAAAGAAAGAAAGATAGAAATGCAAATTCTTCAGCAGACCAACTAAATCAGAAACTCTGGAGGTGGGGTTCAGCAATCTGTTTACCAAGCCCTCCAGTGCATGCTGAGACATGCTCAAACTGGAAAACCACCTGGCTATAGCACACACATGCTTCAGCTGCACAATGACCATGCTCCCCTTTCAGCCCAGCTGAGACCCCTGGTGGCACCTGCACGAGAAGGCAGAGGCCTGGGACGTGCCATCGATAATTCTCCTGACATCACATGCCAGGGCGCGTTCAGCACGCATCTGTCTTAATCTGAGGGAAACAAGGGATCTGAACCGTGACTAAGGAAACACGGAAACAATCAATCCCAGTAATTGCCTTTATGGAGAACGAGGCCCTGTGATTATTCATTAACACCTTCTCTGCTGTCTCCTCTCAAACTTCTCACTCCATAACCGCTGCCCTTACACCCGGGTCCAGGTAGCACCAAGGAGCAGCTGCTCATCTCAAATGAAGACGCTGGAGGACTCAGAGCCCCAAAGCAGACACGGGAACATGGGGGAATGCCCTGGCTGAGACCCTCTTAGACATGACAAGCCTTTAGATAAATCGATTTTGTATTTTTTATCCCATAATTCACATGAGAGTCAATCCAAGCAGTGGGGAGAGAACAGAGTTGTGGAGCGTGGGTGTGGGTCTCGGTGCGCTGGAGTGGAACACTGCGAGGAGTTTTTACCCACTGAACCTCTAAACCACTTAGCTAGCCCAACACATGAATTTTAGTATTTACATATTAAACCCAATTATGAAATGCAAAACTCCCATGCAAATTAGCAGATGTTGTTATTTTTGAGTGGGGACTTTGGTTATTTTCACATCAGAATGGCAACCTTGCCACGAAGCTAGGAGTAGTGCACCTGGCTTCAGTGGGGTGGCCAGAGAACAGCTCCTGGTAACTCCAAGCGGGTCAGTACTTTCTCCTTCGGCAGGGGGTTGGGGCTGATAATCCCCTTGGGATGTCTGATGACTCGTTCTCAGAGCCCTGGGGTGTGCGGGTGTCTTGAGTTAAAATCAGAATTATCTGTGGCTCTGGGCTTCTTCAGTGCTGTCACTGAAATCTCTCTGGGGTGATGTCCATGTTAAGATAACCTTCTGCCTCCCCCATGCAGGCTGGTTTCTCCAAAAATCCAGCCCACTAATCCTAGCGGAAGCTTAGCTTTAAAGCAAGGTCTTTTATTTCTTCCTGATTGGCTCCCTGTTATATCTCACCCACTGATCTATCCTAAATCCCTTCCCCTCTCAAGGTCCCTTGCCTGGGTTCACCCTTTCTCCCCTCTCCCTCGCAGCTGATCACTTTGAGTCATAGTTTAATGAGGACACGAACCGCATGATAGAAACACTGACACATCCCTTTCCTCCATTACAAATCTGCTTATTTCTTTACGTTTCTTATTCTTTGTGAATCCGAGAAAGATATATCCTCCTCTTTTTCAGCGGAGAAATAATATAATGAAAAGCACTGAGACATCAGAGCCAGCTGACTTGGGCTCAAATCCAAGATGTATTAACCTGGGCAAGTTATTTTACTGTTCTCAGCCCCAGTTGCCCCAGGTGGAGAATGGGGACAATCCTTCTCCACTCTGTAGGAATGTTCAGAAGATCAATGAGATCACACAGCTAAACCCCAGCACAGTGACCGGCACATAGTAGGTGCACAGTACAAATTATTTGTAAGCTCTTCTCCGGAACCTTGTTTCATTGATTATTTGTGTCTTTTCCCTGCTTCCTTCCCACAGCCTAAAAATATAATGAAAAGAGACATAGTCTTAAAAAATAAATAAGCACAAAGTTCCCTTGATCCTATTTCTTCCCCCATCTATAATCAATTCCTTATCTGTCTCTGTCTTCGTAAAAAAACTTATTAAAAGAGTAGTCAGTGGCCGGGCGTGGTGGCTCATGCCTGTAATCCCAGCACTTTGGGAGGCCGAGGTGTGTGGATCACCTGAGGTCAGGAGTTCAAGACCAGCCCGGCCAATGGTGAGACCCCATCTCTACAAAAATACAAGAATTAGCTGGGCATGATGGCAAATGCCTGTAATCTCAGCTACTCGGGAGGCTGAGCGGGAAGAATCGATTGAACCCGGGAGGCGGGGGTTGTAGTGAGCTGAGGTCGCGCCGCTGCACTCCAGCCTGGGCGACAGGGCAAGGCTCCATCTCAAAAAAAAAAGAGTATTCAGTTTCAGTGCTTCCTGTCTCTACTTTTTCCACCTCCCACCTGATCATCAAAGGATTTCCAAAGCAGCATCACTCTTCCATTTGCACCCTGGAGACCTCTCTACACTGCAATATGACTGAGCAACTCCTCCATCCTGAGCAGCAGTTCAGCCTTCTCTTCCCTCCTCCACTCCTTCCCTGCAGGAGATCCCTCAGGTCCTACCCTACCTACAGCCTCTTTTCTTGATCCAAACCCTCCTCCCTGGTGATCTCATCTGCTTCTGACTTTTCATGATTTTTTTCTTTTTTGGCAGATGCCTCCCAAATCAACATCTCAAATTCCAACTCCTCTCACATTTCCAGGTGCCCACTGGCCATCCCCAACAAAGACCCTACAGGTTCATCAAACTTGAAAGGTCCGGACTGAACGCGAATGTTTCTCCCTGACTGTACTGGTACTCTAGAGTTATCGTAGCCAGTTCCACAAACTGCGTGGCTTAAAACAGCAGCAATTTATTCTCTCACAGTTCTGGAGGCCAGAAGCCTGAAACCAAGGTGTTTGGCAGAGCCATACTCCCTCTGAAGACTCTGGGAGAGAATCTGTCCTTGTCTCTTCCAGCTGTTGGTGGTACCGGGAGTGGGTGCATCACTCCAGTCTCTGCCTCCGTCTTTACATCCCCTTCTTCCCTCTGGGTCTCTGTGCTCTCTTCTCTTCTTACGAGGACAAAAGTCACTGGATTTGAACCCACCCTAAATCTAGGTCCACTCCCCCTTCCCTGGAAAACTTCCTGCTGTCAGGTCTTTTATTTTTTTTGGCCCATGGTACTCTCAGCCCGAAATTTCTTTCCTAAATCTTACTCAAAGACCATCTCAAGTACCACTTCGGAATGATTATCCCACGCATGCTGGCAGTATTCTGTTTGTCCCTTTATCACAGCACGTATCTCCTTTGTCACCATTACCATTAGCTATCTGTGTCCCAGGCTCACCAACCATGTGGTAAGCTCACACTCTAACAGGAGGGTGCCCCCCTAATACCAGCACCACTTGGAATGGTGCTCATCAAAGTCACCCCCCTTCTTCTTTACCCCCCTGCTTTACCCAGCTTCTTCAGGTGTTAAATCATCTCCTTTAGTTTAGGTTTGCTCAAATAATGCTTTCTGTAACTAAGACTTTTGCTTCCACTAGGAATATATCATCTAACCTAGTCATTCTCAATTTCAATGGGAAGACGGGAACCCCACTTTCCAACCCTGGAGTTTTTCTCAAAATATGCACTGTTCCCTAAAGATCCTGATAAATGTCCTCGGGTGGAGGGATTCTATATCACCGAGGGATCTGTCAGGAGTGTGGGGGTGGAAAAAATGTTGGGAACCCTGATGTAACCACACCTGAACTTTGTTCCAAGAAGAGAGACACTAGGGTTGTCAGCCATTGGCTAAAACAGAAAAAGATGTCTAAGGGCTGCTGAAGCATCCAGTGTTATCTAAGGAACAGTCATTTGGAAATGCTGAATGTCTAAAGTCCCATTTGGCCCACAGCATATGAACGAAAGACTGAAAAACCCACCACAGATGGCCTCCAGAGTCCCAGCCACTGGTGCGCACATCCTGTGTAATCCTTGCCTTCGGGTGTGAGCAGGACCTGGGGATATGATGGGCTGTCACTCCCCTGGTTGCCCCTCAGAACCTTCAAAGGGAGCACAGCTTTTGATTGATAGCAAAAAGATAAGACAGTCAGTCAGTCCTGGGACTCTGTCTCAGTATACCAGACTTCACTTTAGAAAAAGCAGAGATTCTTCTGTTGGCTTTGAAGTTGTGAGATAGCCACGTGGATAGGACCCAAGAGAGGTCTACTGGGAACTGAGAGTGACAGCCGGAGAAGAACCAGCTAGAAAACGCGACCTCCGTCCTACAACCACAAGGAATGAATCCTGCCAACCACCAGTGAGCCTGGAAGAGGACCCTGCATTTCTGGTGAAACTAGAACCTTGGTTGATGCCTTGATTTCTACCTGGTGAGTCCCTGAGCCAAGGACCCAGCTAGCCTCGGTTCCAACTCCTGACCCATGGAGACTGCAAGATGACAAACTTGTGTTATTTTTCTTCTCTTTTCTTTTCTTCTCTTTTTTGAGACAGAGCCTCATTCTGTTGCCCAGGCTTGAATGCAGTATAGCTCAGCTCGCCGCAGCCTTGACCTCCTGGGCTTAAGCAATCCCCCACCTCAGCCTCCTGAACAGCTGGGACCACAGGCATGCACCACCACACCCAGCTAATTTTTTTTATTTTTAGTAGAGATGAGCTCTCACTGTGTTGCCCAGGTTGGTCTCAAACTCCTGAGCTGAAGCGATCCTCCAACCTCAGCCTCCTAAAGTGCTGGTATTATTGGCATGAGCCATTGCACCCAGCCACTTGTGTTGTTTTAAGTTGCTAAATTTGCGGGAGATTTGTTACACGGCAAGAGAAAACCAACACAACACCCAGCCTGCTGGCTGCCTTCTTCCAAATCACCCATCTGGTTTTCATCTGAGTAAAGCATCACTGACTTTGAGGTTCAAGCATGTGCAGGGGAAGGGGGAATTGGTGCTTTTTCTGACATTAGTTCCACCTATGATGCCACCTGCTTTGTCAATCAATGGCCACTGCTTATTGCCCAGGGTGATATTTACTAGTAACTGATGTCAGCAAGCTTGTCATTATCTGGTGTCCAGATGCAGCAGCAGGCACCTAACCCACAGAGAAGGAGCATGATGATTTAGTAGGAAAAAAAAAATACAGGTTTTTGGAGTAAAACAGACTTCAGTTCAAACCGCAGCTTCTTTTCCAACAAACTGTGTGACTTGGGGCAAATTCACGAATCCCTCTGAGCTTCAGTTTCCTCATCTATCAAATGGAGACAATTGCAACCTCAAAGCTGTGAGGTGAGAATGAAAAGAGATAATGAATGTCCAGGGCCAGGCAGCAGCTGGCAGATGCTGGAGAGATGTTGGTCCACTCCATTGTACCCTCCTAGGCAATGTGGATGAGAAAGCTGAGCTGGGGTCAAAGGCAGATCCTCCACTATGAAGATGCAAGGATGCAGAGGCTTCCGGAAAGGCACCCATAGGACACCTAATGGCTCCTTCCCATGGCAAGGAAGGCAGCCAAACCACAGAGCAGATCTGGGCTCTTCCGGACTTACTCTGAATCCCTGACCTGCTCTGCTGCTGAGGAAATGTCACCACGTGTCCCAGGCTCCATCCTTGGCAGCTCCCTTCTTCTGGGCAGGTGCCCCTTCCACTGACCTTTTCTCTGAGCTTTCCCTTGACCCCCTGCTGACTTCATGCAGGGAACAAAAACTCTACCAGGGTCTCCGTGAACTCTTTTCTTTCCTAGATCTAAAGGGTGCACGTCCGCTGGTTCACTCAGCCCAATCGCCAAAACCACGGCTCAAAGAAGTTAAGAAACAGAAGCATAAAACAGAAGTTGGGAACCCTTGAGGCCACAGAGGTGACCCTGCTTACAGGCAGAGGGGGAGGCAAAAAACCACGCCTGTCCCTGGAGCCTGGGGGAAATCAGTGAGTCATTTCTGTCCCTCTCCACCTCTTCTTCCTCCTCTGGGCTCACTCCAGGTCTGGAACCCTCTTTCTCACGAAAAATCTTTTCTTTTTTATCTCTCTCTCCCTCTTCTCGACTAAAGGCACAGCTTGGCAGGGAGAATAAAGCAGAGAAAGAATCATAGAAAATATTCACTTAATTACATCCAGTGTTTAATTTGCCCCAACCCCCTAAAAACAGTAGCAGTGTCAGGAAGAAGTCAGGGAATCAAGGCAGGAGCTCTCCTATCATCTCATCTTTGATTTTCTAGCTTAGAGCCACCTAAGCCAGAGGAATCTTACAGGTGTTGCTGCCATCTGCTCCCTGCCATGACCCTCTTCCTTTTATCTGGTGTCTAAGCATCTATAATTGGCCTTCCAAACCCAATGGAATCCACCAGGATGAACCTCTTATTGAAAAGTGATATTCTGGTACCTGTAAAACCTCCAGCACCTAAAACTCAATGTGCAGAAAAAGTGACGGTGGAACATTTAAATGCATCTACTTGTAGCTTTTGGAAGTGATTGGGGGATCTGCAGTGGGGATGAAGAACGCCAGGAAAGACAAGTGAGGTTTCTGGGTCTCTGCAAGAATAATTTCCAGACACAAGCCCTCCCAGGTTCAGTGTTGGGAAATGAAAGCAGCATATGCAAAATGCACGGCAGAACTGAATTTCCAATTCACTACAGACATGCTTTGGAAAACATGAAAGAGCTATTTTTGGTCCAGTGATTGATTAGGGTTGCTATGGCAATAAGAAACACTTACAGGAACAAAATGAAATGTAAGCAAACCAAAGACTTAAAGAGAAAGGGTCAGACACATTGCGGATTTCATAGTCAGTTTCTGGGTGGTGCTGGCGGCCCTTACTTCTGTCTTAGCACCTGCATAGGGAGAGAGACGATGGTGGCTGCAGTGAATGGGGGCCCTGGGGATGGGTCTGAGGCTCTCTAGGGCACTGCACTTCAGAAGCAGGAAGTGCGAAACTTCTGGAAGAATGTGCACCGCTCACTTTGAAGATTGTCATTATTGTCATCAAAGGATACTGTATTTCCACAGCACCTAGCCTGTGGCAAAAATGTAAGCTAAAAGGTATTAATCCTACCCTATCCCACTTTGCAATGTAAAATAAAAATAAAATAAAAATAAAAATATTCTCTATGACAGTACATTTCTAAGACCTACTTAATGATACCTCATTTGCTGGGCTTGTTAAAAACAGATTCCAGCCCTCTCTCCTGATGCCTTGCTTTCAGTAAGTAGGTAGATTCTGGGAGCCCACCCCCAAATTGAGGAGCTGTTTCCCCCTTTTCCCCCCAAAATATAGCTTTACTATTCAGGAGGCAGAGGCAGGAGGATCACTTGAGCCCAGGAGTTTGAGGCTGCAGTGAGCTATGATCACACTACTGCATTCCAGCCTGGGTGACAGAGCAAGCAAGAACCCATCTCTAAAAAAATAAAATAAAATAAATAAAAAATAGCTTTATTCACATACCATGTAATTCACCCATTTCAAGTATACAAGTTAATGGTGTTCAGTATATTCAGAGTTATACAACCATTATGACAATCTAATTTTAGAACACTTCCATTACCTCCCAAAGAAGCCCTGTATCCATCAGCAGTCACGTCCCCATTCCTGCCTACCTGCGGCACCACGTTGTACGCAACCCCTAATCTACTCTGTCTCTAAGATTTGTCTATTCTATACATTTCCTACAAATGGAAGTGTATCATATGTGGTCTTCTGTTCCTGGCTTCTTTCCCTTAGCATGTTTTCAAGGCTCATCCATGTTCTAGCATGTATGGGTACTCCATTCCTTTTTCTGGCTGAATAATAGTCCATTGTATGGACATACCACATCTGATTTCTCCATTTATCAGTTGATGAACATTTGTTTCTATTTTTTGGCTACTATGAACAATACTGCCACAGCTATTCTTGTGCAAGTTTTTGTCTGGATTCCTTTCTTTCTTTCTTCTTTCTTCTTTTCTCTTCTCTTCTCTTTTCTTTCTTTCTTTCTTTTTGAAATGGAGTCTCACTCTGTTGCCCAGGCTGGAGTGCAGTGGCATGATCTTGGCTCATTGCAACTTCCGCCCCCTGGGTTCAAGCGATTCTCCTGCCTCAGCCTCCAGAGTAGCTGGGATTACAGGCACCTGCCACCACATCCAGCTAATTTTTGTATTTTTAGTAGAGACGGGGTTTCACCATGTTGGCCAGGCTGGTCTCGAACTCCCGACCTCGTGATCCACCCACCTCGGTCTCCCAAAGTGCTGGGATTACAGGTGTTAGCCACTGTGCCCAGCCATGTTTTCATTTCTCTTGAGTGTATACCTAGAGTGGAATTGCTGATCATACTGTAACTCTATGTTTAACCTTCTGAGGAACTTCCAGACGGCTACCCCATTCCAAAGTGGCTGCACCCTTGCACATTTCCATGAGCAGTGTAGGAGAGTTCCAATTTCTCCACCTCCTTGATAGCACTTCTTGTTGCCCAGGTACTTCTTTTTTTTTTTTTTGAGATGGAGTCTCGCTCTGTTGCCCAGGCTGGAGTGCAGTGGCGCAATTTCGGCTCACTGCACGCTCTGCCTCCCAGGTTCACGCCATTCTCCTGCCTCAGCCTCCTGAGTAGCTGGGACTATAGGCACCTGCCACCATGCCTGGCTAATTTTTTGTATTTTTAGTAGAGACGGGGTTTACCATGTTAGCCAGGATGGTCTCGATCTCCTGACCTCATGATCCGCCTGCCTTGGCCTCCCAAAATGCTGGGATTACAGGCGTGAGCCTCCGTGCCTGGCCTGCCCAGGTATTTCCTAACTCTGAGAGGTTCTGGGATACCTTTGGGTCAAAATGACCATCCAAAGGAGACCTGGCCAACATTCCACACATCCAGTGAGGGACAGACACAACCCAATACAGAGGTTATAATGACAATAGTGTTATACTGTCCTTCCTGTCAACAGGCACTGGACCGAGTATTTGATACATATTAGTTCATCTATTAACTCATTAACCCTCATACATCCCCATTTTACAGATGAAGAAACAAAGGCACGGAAAGGTCCAACAGTGTGCTCTAAGTCACACAACAAATGCATAGAGGAGATGGGATTCAAGCCAGGCTATCTGGCTCTGACATGCATGCTTGTGATCTCATGCTGACTCTTGAGTATCAGGAAATCATGGAAGTGCTTCCAGGGAAGCAGAGGTTGAAAGCACAGGCTTTGCTTCTCAGTATGTGCTGTGGCCACTAACAGCAGAGAAAATATGTGCGTGTGAATCTGTCATATGATAGACGTGCCTTGCTTCAAACAAACCCAAATCAGGAAAACCAGGAGTTACTCAAAAGATATATTACGGAAATAATTATTCATTTCAGAAATTCATTGGTACTCCTTTAGATGCCGAAATACCCTAGTACCTTGAAAACACAATAATTTTCAAAAACTGAACTGAAATATAATGGCTTAGGTTAATTCTTATTATGAAAGTGCTTTTAAAAACAGGTCCAGGCCCTGTGCGGTGGCTCACGCCTGTAATCCCAGCACTTTGGGAGGCTGACGTGGGTGGATCACTTGAGGTCAGGAGTTTGTGACCAGCCTGGCCAACATGGCGAAACCCTGTTGCTACTAAAAATACAAAAATTAGCTGGGCGTGGTGGTGCACACCTGTATTCCCAGCTACTAGGGAAGCTGAGGCAGGAGAATCGCTTGAACCTGGGAAGCAGAGGTTGCAGTGAGCCAAGATCACACCACTGCACTCCAGCCTGGGTGACAGAGCGAGCCCCTGTATCAGAAAACAACAAACAAACAAAAAACCTTGCCCAGAACTCCAGCATGAATTCTCAGATGTGAAAAAAATTACAAATAAACACATGTTCATTAACCGTATTGTTGGTCCTATAAAAAAACTTGGAAACAAGTCAAAGTTCACCAGTAGAAGGCTGGGTAAGTACATTGTGATCGACTCTAAAACCATTAAAAAAACAAAGTGTAAAACAGGATAGCCCCATTTTTGTAAAAAGAAAAAGAAAGTAGACTAGTATCCACACTGAAATACATGGAAAAACTAGTATACACATCGAAAAACATGGAAAACTAGTATACACACTGAAAAACATGGAAAAACTAGTATACACACTGAAAAACATGGAAAACAAGTATACACACCAAAAAACATGGAAAATTAGTATACACACCGAAAAACACAGAAAACTAGTATACACAATGAAAAACATGGAAAACTAGTATACACACTGAAAAAACATGGAAAAACTAGTAGACACACCAAAAAAACATGGAAAACTAATATACACACCAAAAACCATGGAAAACGAGTATACACACTGAAAAACATGGAAAACTAGTATACACACCAAAAAACACAGAAAACTAATATAGACAGTGAAAAACATGGAAAACTAGTATACACACCAAAAAACACAGAAAACTAGTATAGACACCGAAAAACATGGAAAACTAGTATACACACCAAATAACACAGAAAACTAGTATAGACACTGAAAAACATGGAAAACTAGTATACACACTGAAAAACATGGCAAATGAGTATACACACTGAAAAATATGGAAAAACTAGTATACACACCGAAAAACATGGGAAACAAGTATACACACTGAAAAACATGGAAAAACTAGTATATACACTGAAAAACATGGCAAACGAGTATACACAGCGAAAAATATGGAAAAACTAGTATACACACCAAAAAACATGGGAAAATATTCTCATGGAGGAGAGTAGTGGAAATTATGAAGTTCTTTTATTTTCTGTGGTATAGATTTTTATAATGCTTGGATGTTACAATAAATATCTACTATTTTAGTACGCAGAAAAAATTTAAATCCAATTTAAAAATGAGTGAATACATCAATGACATCCCAGAGTAACTATATTATCTTACAGGAAGTCACAAGGTTTTCCAAAAATTCTTATAATTTAATCTACTTTAACTTAAAGAGGAGTATGTTATAAAGAACACTATGACGGTTAATTTTAGGTGTCAATTTGACTAGATTAAGGAATACCTAGAAGCCTAGTAAAGCCTTATTTTAGGTGTGTCTGTGAGGGTGTTTCCAGAGACTGTCATGTGAGTTGGCATGTACTAGGTGAGGAAGATCCATCCTCAATGTGGGTGGGCACCATCCAACCTGCTGAAGGGCTGGAGAGGACCAATACAGAGGAAAGGCAAATGTATGGATCTATCTGCTGGAGCGGGGACACACTCCTCCCCTCCTGTCCTTGGACAACGGCTCCAGGCTCCTCAGCCTTTGGACTCCAGGACCTACACTCGCGGCTCCCCTGGTCCTAAGCCTTCTGACTTGGACTCAGCCACACTGCTGGCACCCCAGGGTCTCCAACTTGCAGGTGGGCTGTTGTGGGACTTCTCAGCTTCCCTAATCACGTGAGACAATTTCCCTAGCAAATCCCTTCTAATCCATCCATCCATCCATCCATCCATCCACCCAATCTACCTATCTAATCTATCTTTTTATCTAATCTGTCTACCTATCTAATCTATCTATCCATCTATCTGTTAATATCCATCCATCCATCCATCCAATCTACCTATCTAATCAATCTATCTAATAATATCTATCATCTATCTATCCATCTACTTAATCTAGCTATCTATCTATCTTATCTATTAATATCTATCAATCATCTATCTATTCATCCATCTATCTAATCTACATATCTAATCTATCTATCTAATCTACCTATCTAACCTATCTATCCACCCACCCATCTCTCTCTCTCCCCACATCTCCCCCACCATTGATTCTGTGTCTCTGGAGAACCTTGACTAATATAAGCACCACTAAGTGGACAGAGGAGTTGCAAATCTGTTAAGTTTGGGAACTGCTGCTTCAAGTGGTTCCTGTCTCACATACATCACACTTATTCATGGTCTTCAGAATAGGGCCGGAGCTGAGAGATGTTACAGTTCAGTAGTTTTCAAACCATTTTAACTGGCATCAGAGTTCTTTCTTTAAATAAAATATTAGGGACAGAATGGCCACTGAGATCTGTCCACGGAAAATCCTGGACCTACAGGAGGACAGTTTGAAAACCACTCATTGAGAAGAACCCTCAGCCCAGTAACTCAATGCTTTATTCCTGTTCACCAGCCCAAATTCTTCCATGTCTGAGAGCAGCACTTTACAACGGGCCTAACATCAAGAAAGTTAAATGGAAGAGTCGAGCTGGCTTGGGGTTGATGTAGTATTTACAGGCTTTTAAAAGATAATTTCCTTTTAGCTTTTATCTGGAATTCAATGCATTCTCCTCTTGCCATCTTGTTCCAACAGTATGTAAAACGTGTTCCCTGCTATCCACGAGCATGAAATTCTATACAGACTTGACTTTCTCTCTAATGGAGTTCCCTGTAGATGACATCGATTCTCTGGTACTGTATTCTATATTGTCATATTAACTGTGCTCCAAGGCCACCTTGGGAATTGCAACTTGAGATGGGATCATTAATAAAACTAGATTTGCAAGTGTTTCCTCTGTTCACCAACAGGAGACTCACATCCAGAATGTTCCACAGTGCTAATGAGGGCAGGCATAGAGTTTACGGCTTATTATCTTCCAGGACTCTGGGGCTGGAGCTACTGGAAAATAAATGAGGAAAGCCCATGTTGCTTGAAAAGTAGAAGAAAGTGGATGATAAATGTGTATACAGACAGTTGGTAGAACCTAGATCTTAAAATACCTTTCAGCTTCCTTTATTCATTAAAACATTTTTATCTCCCCATTTTGATAGAAATTTTACCCCATGCTTGGAAGGCAAAATATAAATTTCTGTTTTGTGCACAGAAGATCTTTAATACACACATCAATTTCAAAAAGGTAAATGTCTGGCCATCACCCTCTACTCAGAACCTTAGTTATCATACAGGCAAAGATGCAAAGGAAATAAGGGGAGATATTTGAGCTCCCTTCGCCCTTCTGGTTTCTGAGGGCTACGTATGACTTTAGATACAGATAAGGTGGGTGGTTATGGTGACAGGGTAGCTGGAGAAAAAAATTGCAAAGAAGATAGTTCCACAAAAGTGAGAAGAGGAACTCAAGAGGAGAAAAAAAAAGTAGAATTTTAAAGGAAAAAGGAAAGGAAGAAAAGGAATTGCATGTAAATAATAGAGACGAGGATGAATCAGAATGACTTCCTAAATATATGCTGCATAGGAAGAAAAATGTGGCCAAGAGGAATGGTGGGACCTGAAAGAGATGTGGAGGAGGGTGAGAGGAAGGGACTGTGTGGAAGGCAGAGCTCCGAAACACAGCCGGAAAACAGCTGCTTGTATTCCAGCTACAGCATGGAAATGCACGCAGGCCTCTCCGCTGCTCCTCACCAGCCCGCACCCTACACAGAGGCTTCTGTTCATTCATTAGTTCATTCACTCATGGATCCTCTTCCCGTCCTCTGACATGCTGAGTAATAGCAACTCACTAGGAAAGCAAGGCCAGAAGGGAGACAGAGCCGAAGAGATGAATGAAAGCATGTTTTCTGAATGGGGGATGGTTTGCTACCCACTTGCACTTCTAGGATAATCATGCAGGGAAACGAAATTCAGGCTCATACGATCTAGGGCTGGACTTCTCAAGGCAGAAATAAGCAGAGGATGCTCGTGAATACTGATATCTACATACCATAATGGCAAGACAAGAATTTAAAGAGACAGGGAGACCACATCAAATAAAAAGAATCGCATGTAAATAACAGAGATAGGGCCAGGCGTGGTGGCTCACGCCTGTAATCCCAGCACTTTGGGAGGCTGAGGCAGGAGGATTGCTTTAGCCCAAGAGGTCAAAATTAGCCTGGGCAACATAGCGAAAACCTGTCTCTATGTTATAATTAAAAATAATAACAACAGAGATGGGAATGGATCAGTGTGACTTCCCAAATACAGGTGAGCATATGGCCAGGTAGGAAACTTTCAGACAGCAAGGCTTCTCAGTTATAAATGGTTAAGAATCATCCCTCTTCACCAACCCAGCAAACTCTCACTTAAGAAAATAGTACCAATATTTAAAATTCTGAACTGAAAAGATGTATCAACACCTGTCTAGACAGTAAAGAAATACATACTATCGTGTAGTTCATATTATCTTACTGATCAAAAAGATCAAAGACCTCAGGGAAATTTTGCATTCCTTTTTTTTTTTTTTTTGAGACAGAGTCTTACACTGTCAATCCAGGCTGGAGTGCAATGGTGAGATCTCGGCTCATTGCAACCTCCGCATTCCGGGTTCAAGTGATTCTCCCGCCTTAGCCTCCTGAGTAGCTGGGATTACAGGCACACACCACCACGCCCGGCTAATTTTTGTATTTTTAGTAGAGACGGGGTTTCGCCATGTTGGCCAGGCTTGTCTTGAACTCCTGACTCAAGTGATCCGCCCACCTCGGCCTCCCAAAGTGCTGAGATTACAGGCATGAGCCACCATGCCCGGCCTTTGCATTCACTTTAATCCCTGAAATATACTATGTTGGTATACCCATAGTCATACTGTTTATTTTTACAGAAAGAAATCTGCCCACAAAATCTTTGCAGTTGTATTCTGCAGATCTCAACAACTGAACTGAACACAACTCCACAGACATTTGTAAACTGCAGAAGGGAAATCAAATTTTTCAGTAATGCAAGTGGAAAATAAACAACAAAGAAGAAAAGGAGAATTTCTTAGTAAAATCTTCTACCAAACATTCCCTTAAACAACTCTGTTTTCTCTGCTGATTGCCCTCTGTAAAGTCATTTCGAGTGGTGTTAAAAAAAATGCAAACAATTTTAAAATGTTATGGTTTGTTACAGTAGAGCCGTGTGTTCTATCACCTACTCTCTCCCCTCGAAATGGCTGAATTAATTTTCTCTGAAGTCCAAAGAAGAGCTTGGGAACAGCTAGAGCAAGTGGAAACGGGATAATCTGAACAAACAAAACTGGCTGTTTCAAAGCTCCTGCTTCACCAGGCACTAATTGGGTTGCTGAGATGTAGAGGGAAGCTCTGGTCCCACACAAGGGCAGCGGTACATCTGTGAATAGGCTGGTTTGCAACTGACTCACCCGTACAACCAGTTCATTTTCTAAATGGAAACAAATCCAAATGCACAAACCCACTGCCATCCCAATGTACTGCTGACTTTGCTGTGTGGTTGAACAGAACTGACTTTGCTTGAAAAGGAACTTATGGGTTCTGTGTCACCTGATTCTAAAAATAAAACACTTCCATTACTGTTGGGCATTCTTCAAAAAACTTTGGTATCTGAGTAACAGTCATCTTCAGGCAACACATTAGCTCACTGAAATTTAGAAGAAAATAACATTTACTGAAATAGAATTGATCCACTGGCATAGTTAGTGGGCAAATAATGGCTCTGACCTGAAGAGAAGTTTCTGGAACACCTCTAAATCTTAAAAGATTGGCCTTGCAAAACCCAAGATCCCTTGGACAAATAAGCTTGGGAAATGTTGCATGCCACAGCTCCCTTTGGAGATTCACAATGTACATTAGAATAGGAAAGGCTCTGAGAAGTCCTGTAATTATAAAATCTGTTTAGCTCTGTATAGCCCATCCCTTACTTAATGGGCTGTGCACCATCTTGAATGGTAGTTATAAATGGTTCTAGACTGCTTCCATCTAAATTCTCTAGAACCGTGAAGATTTTTGAGCTTGGTCGTTCTGGCTCTATTATGACATTGGCCTCACACAATCTTCTTTGTTTTGGGGGTTTTTTGTTTGTTTGTTTTTTGTTTTTGAGACAGGGTCTTGCTCTGTCACCCAGGCTGGAGTGCAGTGGCGTGATCCCGGCTCACTGCAACCTCCACTTCCTGGGTTCAAGGTCAGCCTCCCGAGGAGCTGGGATTACAGGCATGCGTCACCATGCACAGCGAATTTTTGTATTTTTAGTCGAGACAAGGTTTCGCCATGTTGGCCAGGCTGGTCTTGAACTCCTGACCTCAAGTGATCCGCCTATCTCAGCCTCCTGAAATGCTGGGATTACTGGCATCAGCCACCACACCTGGCCTTACTGTCCTCTTCTCCACGAGGGTGCTTTTCAGGCCCGTGCCTAATTGCTGCCTTGCTCATCAGTGCCCCCAACTGGAGGACTGTTTCTTTGGCCTGGTCCCTAAAAAAAGGATACTTCCCTTTGTCTAAAAAAAAATCATGTACTGCACTAAATACCGAGGGTTAATTGTGATACATAGATAAAAGTTATTTCCTAACCTGCTAACTCCTGGCTCCATGGCCTCAAAGAAGGGACTCTTAGGGACTTTCACCCTCTTAGCTTACATCGTAGATGAGATAGCCAGATTTTTTTCTTTAATTTCCTAACAAGCCCAATCCTAGAGGTCTGGTATAATAAACGTAATCTTCCCTGGACTTGTCCCTGTGTTCGTAGTTGTGAAATACAGTGGTTTATACTGCTCCTCGGCTGGGACTCAGGGGAAGGTGCGGGGAAGAAAGGCTTAAGAAGGGAGACAGGGCTTGTGAGGAATGGGGGTCACTGGTCTCTAAACACAGCACCCATCAGCTCTTTGGATTACTGGGGGAGCTTGATAAGGCCCAGACTGTGAGTGCAATTCCTATCCCAGATAGTTTAGTGGCTTTCAGAAAAATACCTCACTCTCCCCATGGCCACTCCTGGGCAGATGACACTGGTTCACCTGGGGTGACTGATGACAGACTCTCAGCTGTGAGCAGCCTTTCCTCTCTTTCTTGGCTGTTCTAAACCAGCCCTGAGTAATCTGTCTTTCCTAGTGGCTCAATACGATTTGAGATTCTCATGAAAGAGTCATTTCATCCTCCCTGGTCTGTTGCAATTTTATTTTTCCACCTCTTTCATCTAAATAATTTAAAATGTTGAGTAACATTGACAACCCATCTGCCTTTGCTTCTGTCATTCCAACTAACACAAAGGTGCATCCCATTTCTCCTCTTTTATGGATTCTTATTAAGAGAGATGCCGGTGGAGAGGGGTGGTCACAGCCGCAAAATATATGCACCAACTGTATACTCTAGGTCCCTGCTATCAATTTCCTATAACTGGAGTTTTCAAATTCCTACAAACAAGAAGAAAATCCTTTGTTCTTCATTAGTACCAAGGCTGATTTGATACTGCTGACTTATGCTCATCTAAAAGCGCAGACTTTTTTTTGTTTTTTTTAGCTCTAGAAAAACAAAATCAACTCCTTTGGATGGCAGCCAGTCTCCTCAGGCACCTTTCTCTGCAGACTTTACCAACTTCAGAAGAACCCACCAGTTTGGAAGAACTGGTTGAATGGTCTGTCCTCTGTGAAACTGTCATTGTGTTGTTCTTTGTTTACTGTATAATTAATTTTTTTTTTTCCCCCATAAGCAAGCTAAAGATGTTTTTCCCACTTCCTGGGCAAATGGCATTTCCACATAATTCTAAACACACGCAGTCACTCACAGTGATGAAAAAGCTCTTATGTCTTGATAATTGTGATAGTGCTGAAGCCCTAGATGACTCTAAATAGGTTTCTTTGCCTGGGCTTTGTCACGAATGAGGGCAGCATGAGGTCTGAGTAATAGGCTAAACAGTCAGATATAAGACCTAGGGGATCCTAGTATAGACATCCTCGTGCTCTGGACTAATGCTTTCCAAGAAGAGACATTGGTCTGGAGGTTTCTGAGCCCTCGGGGCTGCCTCTCTAAGGAAAGGAAGGGCACCGTGATCCTAACTGGGGCTCTGACCTTGGGGAAGTTTTGCTTTGGGGTACAGAACAGGAACTATGGAGCTTGGGAAAGACAGCAAGAAGAGGTATTTAGGATTAAAGGATCAGGGGATAAAGAGCACAATTCAAAAGCATTTAAAACAGGAAAAAAAGACTAAGGCAATTGAAAGCATCTGTCATAAATCCTGGGTGCAGACTCTGTAGTCAGAGTCAAGGGTGGGTTCTGCCACCAGGGCTGTCGTGGGCAGAGAGCGTGAGAACACGGCTGAATCTGAGTCAAGAGGTGGCAGCTTCAAACCGCACACTGCGGGCCCGGAGGACTGCACTAGAGCCAGAGAGAAAAATCCGGATCCCCTTGTCACCAGGGAGATGGAAAGAAAAGCTGTCCTATATTTGGGATGGAAAATAAAAGTGAACTAGCCAGGAACAATGTGACCTCCTCACAGAGAATTAAATCTAGACCTTGACCTGACATTGAAAACACCACGACCTGCCCTCCATCCATGCGTCCAGGTGGCCAGGATCCACTTCCATCACTTGCCCACTAGGCCCGGAAGGAGCATGCTATGGGCCGAACTGTGTCTCCCCCAAATTCCTATGTCGAAGCTGTAATCCCCAATGCAATGGTGTTTGGAGGTGGGATTTTGGGACCTAATCAGGTAGGGATGAGGTCATGAGGGTGGGGCCCTCATGATGGAATTAGTGCCCTTCAAAGACGAGACCTGAGAACTTGCTCTGTCTCTGCCATGTGAGGGCATAGCAAGAAGATGGCCACGTGCTTACCAGGAAGACAGCCCTCACCAGGAACCCAGTCAGCCAGCACTTTCAGCCTCTGCAACTGTGAGAAATAAATGTCGGCTGCTTAAGCCCCCAAGTCTGTGGTGTTTCATTAGAGCAACATGAGCTAACACAGAACAGGCCTCTGCAGGGGGAGTTGTACTGTACCCTTCAGGTCCAGCCCAAATGCGACCTTCTCTGAGAAACCTCCTCATATTTCTCCCTGGCAGAATCCCTCTCTCCTTCCTACAATCCTCTGTCTGCACTTCAACTCTAACACTTACACGCAACACAGGTCTTCCTTAAAATGCTGACAGTTATGTATTCATCTGCTACCACTTAATTTTCCCCAACTCTGCCTAGCTCGTTCCATTCCACCTCCTGAGCCAATCCTAACTGAAACAGGAAGGCTCTTAGAGTGGTCCCATCAGTGCATTTGACTGTTGGTCTCAGATGTGTCCATTGAGCTGGACAAGCTCTGAGCTGAGCTGCCAGCAGAGATTCAGACCAGATGGCTAAATCTCTGGTCTGGCCTTAGAGTTCCTATGGCATGTCAATTGCAGGATGGGTTCCCACGTTATACACTTCCGGCCCCTTCCCTTCCCTTCCCTTAGGCCCATCAGTGTGCCCTGTTCTCAAGACTGATTTTTGTACTTGAGTCTCTGAGACCAGCTCTTCCACACCACCATCTCTCTCCCATAAGGTTGCCAGACAAAATATGAGACAACAATCTTTTGGCATAATTACGTCCCATGCAACATGTGGGACATTCTTATACTAAATATTATTTACTGTTTATCTGAAAATTCAAAGTTACCTGGACATTCTGTATTTTCACTTACTAAGGTTGACAACCTTATCTTGCCAGCACCATGATGCTGAGTAACCTCCTTGAGTGCTGTGTACTTTTCTTCCTGTCTCCCCCACTGGGGACTGTAGCCCTGTCCCCAAAACTCAAGGCCCCAATGCAGAGGCCAGCACACTTCCTTTCACATTGCAACTGCTTTATCTGGTTGGATTCCCCAGAGCCATTGATTCTGCCGTCTGCTGAGGTCTGAATCTCTGCTGGCAGCTCAGCTCAGAGCTTATCCAGCCCAATGGACAGGTCTGAGGCCAGCTTGTTTCCTTGGCTAAGTCCCCTCTTGCCTCCAGAAAAGCCCAGGACTTGCTGATGACTGCCAGGCTTTGACTGGAATGTCCAGCTATTTCCAACCAGATTGTGACCCCAAATGGCAGAGATAATTGCTCAGTTATGCCACCTAGCATGATGTTTTGTACCTCACTGATGCCTAATAAATGACCGTTAACTTAATTTTTTAATTTTTTATTTTTGAGACGGACTTTCACTCTGTTGCCCAGGCTGGAGTGCAGTGGTGTGATCTCAGCTCACTGCAACCTCTGCCTCCTGGGTTCAAATGATTCTCCTGTCTCAGCCTCCCAAGTAGCTGGGATTATAGGCGCCTGCCACCACACCCAACTACCTTTTTTTTTTTTTTTGTATTTTTTGTAGAGACAGGGTTTCACCATGTTGGCCAGGCTGGTCTGGAACTCCTGACTTCAAGTGATCCACCTGCCTCAGCCTCCCAAAGTGCTGGGATTACAGGTGTGAGCCACTGCACCCAGCCCAAAGTCTATCTCTTGATGATTATGCAGTTGCTAGAAGCAATGGAACTAGGGGGTAGTGTTGGTGGTAGGGAACCATTTAATTACCTGCTGTATACAGGCAGTGTGCTAACAGCTTTATATTTAGGGTTGGCAAAGTAGCCTGGGGGACAAATTTGACCTGCTGCCTGGGCAAATATGACCATGCTAATTTGTTTACATACTATCTAAGGCTGCTTTTGCAGTGACAGAGACTATATGACTCACAAAACAGAAAACATTTACAATATGACCCTCTAAAGAAAATGTTTTCCAATCCAAGGGTAGACCACTGAATCCTTCCGCTAATATCTCTAGGAAGGAGGGATTATTCTAATTTCAGAAAAGAGGAAACAAATTCAGAAAAGTTAAGATGCTCATTCTAGAGCAAAGGTTCCCCTGCTTCTAAAATTTTACATTTGCATTTTGCCATAAAATTGCCTCTTTTTTCAAAGTTAGGGACATTGCGGGGGGAAATACTATATATATTCCTATCATTTCAAAAAAGAAAAGATATTTTAATATCCGAGTATGATGGGATATAATTACCAACAGTACTTTGGATGAAATAAATTTAATGTTATGAAAATCTCTGAATACTATTCCTGTTTTTTCTTCATTCTGCAGAGGACTGGTGAGAACATAGTCAAGGACCAGCGTGAATTCAAGAACTGGCAGTTGGGAGCCACTCGCTTAGGAATTCTGGCAGTGAGTGGCAAAACCAGAGGACAGCCAAGCCTTTCTGACGCCAAAGCCTGTGCTGGGACCATTTATCTATCTAGAATTTGTGTGTTCATTCTGTCACTCAATAACTGTTGACTGAGTACCTACTATGCTCCTGCCCAGGGCATGACAAATCATTTTCTTCCATTTCTCTCACCACCTCTCCATCCTTTGGCTATTTGGATTGAAACCAAAAACTCAACTCTTAACACAGCTCGGAAAATCGTAACTATTAGCCAGGCGCGGTGGCTCACGCCTGTAATCCCAACACTTTGGGAAGCCAAGGTGGGCGGATCGCCTAAGGTCAGGAGTTTGAGACCAGCCTGGCCAACATGGTGAAACCCCATCTCTACCAAAAATAAAAAAATTAGCCGGGCGTGGTGGTCCACACCTGTAATCCCAGCTACTTGGGAGGCTGAGGCAGGAGAATCGCTTGAACGCGGTAGGTGGAAGTTTCTGTGGAGCCAAGATCTTGCCACTGCACTCCAGCCTGGGTGATGGAGTGAGACTCCATCTCAAAAAAAAAAAAAAAAAAAAAAAAAAAATCGTAAACTATTTTCTTGTTGTGATAGGTTGACCTGTTAGCTGCTTGGGAAAATGATCTAAATGAAAATACCACAACACAATGATATTATAGGTTCTGTCTCTTTTTCTTTCAGTCTAAGTAATAACCCTAGAGGCTCTTAGGAGAAGAAGAAATTTTATCAAGCCATAGCGACTGCCCAACCCAGATCTCTGCTGTGCAAAATAGTTTGCACATGTGCCTCTTCACTTTCAAGCTTCTCCAACAAGGAATCAGGACACAGTACATGAGTAAAAGCCCCACCTTCCATCGATAACTACCATCATCTCTTTAATATCACGTTGCTAGAAACTGTTCTTTTATTATAGTGAACTATCACCAACAAAGCAGTCAAGCTATTTAAAAATTACAAGCAAAGGCTGATTACATAAAGTGACTATCAAGGCACTTTAAATTAGGATTCACATTCTTGAACAAATGAGAACATTCAAATTATTGCATTATATATAACGATGCAATAGCCTACATTTAAGTATTTCTGACTCTGAATTATTCCCCTTTTTAATTATTACGTTGATAAGACAAGTAATACAAGAGATATTCCAATTACTCCACTGATCATAGACAGAATGTTTAAAAATAATTAAATGGAACTTACTGTGTATTCTGTTTCCACATGTTCATTTGAAGAAGAGGGGAAAGAAAAAAGAGACAAAAGGTGATTTAGATCATGCTTATATGCAATATAAAACCACAGAACTAACAAATACTGATGAACTATAATTACAAAAGATGTACTAATGAAACTTTCATAAATACTGAATGTCTCCATGTTTGCACTGAAATTCTTTCATGATACTTATGTGGTTGGGCAGATAAGAACAGTAAGACAAGATTCAATTAGCCTATAGGCCTGTGGCTAATTAAAAACCAAACAGTCGGCATTATAAAAGCAAATGAAAGACTAATAATTCCAGTAGAGTATTTCATTAACCACAAAGGAAATCTTTTAAGTGGAAAAGCAGCTTTTGTAACCAATAAGAAGAGCTTGTTATTGATGATGTTGAGGTGGGATTTCAAATTTTGGTATGTTTGAGGGCAGGAACCAAACCTGAGTTTTTTTGGCCAAAGTTTCTAGGACAGTATTCAGTACAAAGAGTTTATTGTCATCACATTGCAAGTGAGAGGGAAACTGACCTTAAATATTTTCATATTATCTAATAGCAAAGGAAGTCATCTGGGGGCAAAGAGAGATCCAACAGAATCTTTTATACAAATTATAGTCAAAATTTGGAGTGGTAAAAACAAACAAGTCATAATAAGCAACTTGTTTATAGACAAATTATACCCCTAAATTACTTGGGAATTATTGAGGAAACACGGAAATAAGAAGCATAAAACCTCTGGAAATGTCTCTATAAAGATCTTCACCTTCCTTCTCCATAAGCTTTTTTTTTTTTTTGATGGAGTCTAGCTGTGTCACCCAGGCTGGCGTGCAGTGGCGCGATCTTGGCTCACTGCAACCTCTGCCTCCTGGTTTTGTATTTTTAGTAGAGACAGGGTTTCACCATGTTGGCCAGGCTGGTCTTGAACTCCTGACCTCACGTAATCCACCCGCCTCGGCCTCCCAAAGTGCTGGGATCACAGGAGTCAGCCACTGCGCCTGGCCCTCCATAAACTATTTATTGTAACTCTAAGAACGAAGATGGAATGGCTTAGCTTAACCCCCTGTCACCTGCCATCTCTGTGTCTGTGTTAGAAGTGTTGATGACCTACAAGTAAGAAACCAAAAAAAGAGAGGGATACTACGGGGCTCCCACGAGGCCCTGCTTGGATAATCAACTGTAAATCAGTGATATTCAACTACACTCTGTCCTTGCACTCACTACATGTGCATATGGTTGTACTAAGGACTTACCTGTAATTGTGTAGGGATAATAGTTCCAAGCCTTCTCTGTCACATAAAATATTTTGGGGACAACAGCTCTAGCCCAACTAGGCAGTTTGCTAAGAGGAAAGAAAGAAAAAAGACAATTGGAGTCTGTTCAGAGTCTCAGCACACTACCACATCTTTCTGGATAAAATGCTGGAGAAATCAGGGGGATTCTGGGGCATGTCTTTTCTCCACAGTTGCCCTTTCCCCATCTCTTTGGTCTTTGTCATAGTTAATTGCTTCCCGTGCATATTCAAGTGCTCTCAAAATGTGTAAAGACAGAAGGCTACAGCCTGGTGGGGGACTCCATCACACTGCCAGCCTGTCCTCTTTGGATTTGCAAAGACATGAGAATTCAGGGCCTGAAGGGTTCCATGTTTGGAGGGTTGGCCAGCCTGACCTTTGCCTCCTAGGAGTGGTATCATGGAATGTTTAAGCCCAAACACTGGCAGGGAGAGGAAGCTAATCTTAGAGATAGACGTCAGCTTAAGCAACCCATACAAGTGATCTTTTGAAAATGGACAAAAGCAACAGAGAGCAGCAACTCAGAGATAGGAAGAGGAACAAAATACAGTTGTAGTGGGTTGAATTGTGTCTGCCCCAAAAGATAGATCCACATCTTAACCTCCAGTAACTGTGAATATGACCTGATTTGAAAATAGGCTCTTTGCAGATGTAATTAAGTTAAAGATCACAAGATGAAATCATCCCGGATTTAGGGTAAGCCCTAACTCCAATGACTGGTATCCTTATAAGAGAAAGGAGAAAGACATTTGAGACTCAGAGACACACCGAGGGGACGGCCATGCGAGGACAGAGGCAGACATGGAAATGATGTTGCCGCAAGCCAAAGAACACAAGAAGCTGGGACAGAGACCCGGGACAGATTCTCTCTCAGTTTCCTCAGTGGAAAACAACACCTTGATTTTGGGTTTCCGGCCCCCAGAACTGCTAGAGGATAAATCTGTGTTGTTTTAATCCACCTAATTTGCAGCAATTTGTTTCGGAAAGTTATTAGAAAGCCGATAAAATGGCACAGCTGTTCCTCTGGAGCAGTCATTTGCAGAAAACGAACTCTCAGAAGGCACAGGTCCCAGGGTCTTTTGCAAACCAGAAAGCAATGAAGTTTTGTTTTTCTTCAGAGGCAAACCTTAGAGAACAGTGCAGCCCCAGCTAATTCCTTAAATATTATATTGAAATATATAATATTTCTATTCCTTAAGATACATCTGCATGATTTCACTTTTTTATTAGTTTTGTTTTGTTTTGTTTTGACACGGAGTCTCGCTCTGTCACCCAGGCTGGAGTGCACTGGTGCGATCTCGGCTCACTGTAACCTCTGCCTCCCAGGTTCACGCCATTCTCCTGCCTCAGCCTCCTGAGTAGCTGGGATTACAGGCGCCAGCCACCACGCCCGGCTAATTTTCTGTATTTTTAGTAGAGATGGGGTTTCACTGTGTTAGCCAGGATGGTCTCGATCTCCTGACCTCATGATCCACCCGCCTCGGCCTCCAAAAGTGCTGGGATTACAGGTGTGAGCGACTGCGCCCGGCCCATGATTTCATTTTTATCCCGATAATCAAGCGTTTCTGTCCTTCCAGAGGCTACCATTTGCTACTTTTCTACTCTGGGGCCTATAGCTAAGCACCCGGGCCCCTCATGTCTAGCAGTCGATCAGATCCAGGGAGACGATGTATACTCTCAGCTCCTTAGCTACATGTTGGAAATAAGAAACATCAAGAAGCAGTTTTGAATTCCAAGCTGATAGAACCAGGAGGCTGGAAGGGACATGGAGCTAACAGAACCCTAAGTCTCAAACCCCTCTTGGATGCGAAATCTAAATGACAATCAGAGCCCGTAAAATACTGTGTACCTTGCCTGTCTTTTCCAGTTGTTTCTCTTATTTCTGACAGTAACCAGGCCTGGCTTTTGAAGACAAAGATGGACTCTCAGTGGCTGGCCGGACCTAACCCATAGCTCCGGGCTGTTAATCAGGGTTAAAACAAATAGGAAAGCAAAGTTCCCCGGAAGTGGAGTGAGTGTCAGATGAAGGTCCCTGCTCTTAGGCGGGCTCTGAGGAGTCAGCGGAAGCAGTTTGATCATTCACATAACAATCCTTCTTGCTGCTCTGATGCAGAATTTTTCACTCCTATAAAATCCTCTCTGCAGTAACTGCTCATTTCCCTTACGTTCACACTGCTCAAAAGGATGGGGTTTTTATAGCTTTCACTGATGATGTATTCCATCCATCACCGAAGTTGGAGTGCAACTCAGGTGACGCTGACAGTGGGAAAATTGCACTGGCTCGCGTGCAGGAAATGGTCATGAGCAAAACTTCCCCTGGTTCCTTCCTGTTTCCCCCACACCCTAGTGCAATATGCCAATGGTAGTGTGGGAAGATGTGGATTCTAGTAGCAGGCAGGTGATTTTCTTGTGCTTTTAATGGACTGACACAGGGTTGGAGAATCTCCCTCAAGTAAGCCAGGCATTATTCAGCTTAGTCAAAACGCTTATGTCTCCCTACAGTATTAAAGCCCCTTCTCCACTGTCCTCTTGTGGGCAGGGGTTCCATCTACATTGCACCCCTCCTCAAATTCACTCCAATCCTCATGCATAGTAGTACTCCGGGGCCCAAGTACCTCCTTGCCCCATAATTCATTCCCTATAGCAATTTAAAAGCCTCCCAGCAGAACCATACTCCTGAGCCACAATCATTTTCTGGAAGGGAGGTGAAAATTATTGGCAATTTTCCATCCAAGTTGAGACTTTTTCTATTTGTAAATGGTCCCTCAGGACTCCAGATTCTAGAATCTATTTTAGCTGTTTCAGCCACCAACTTATATAGGATATGCAGCACGATAATCAATGACCTTTTCCATTCAGATGACCTAAAAAACCACGATCATCTAGTGAAGACGGCTGATATTTTATGGAACTCTTCTTCCTTTTCTGGGAGACGTCTCGCTCTATCCCCACACTAGAGTGCAGTGGCGCAATCTTGGCTCACTGCAACCTCCATCTCCTGGGTTCAAGCTATAGAGACAGGGTTTCGCCATGTTGACCAGGCTGGCCTTGAACTCCTGACCTCAGGTGATCCGCCCGCCTCAGCCTCCTAAAGTGCTGGGATTACTGGCATGAACCACCGTGCCCGGCCTGAACTCTTCTAATTAGCCTGGAAAGGAGGTTCCTTCTGGCATTTTCCAGGCCAGACACGAGAGGTATTTGCAACAATTTCCATGATGCGCTATTTAAATACTTTTAAGCCCACCAACAGATCTTCTCTCAGCCCCCGATTTCCTCAGAGCACATCATTATTCCAATCATTTGTCTGAGAAAGTAAAATTTATTTTTCCCTGCAGCAATGATTTATCAGGGCCTGCAAAGGAAAATGGAATTAAATTAGTCCCCACTGTTGCTGTCACTTTCATGATGTATACTGTCACACAGCCTACAATTCCAAGAAAAAGTCTGTCACTCATGCTCACTCTAAGTGTCAAACAAGAGCCTCTCTGTTAGAAAGGCAGCAAGTTTGAATCAAGTCTCCTTGGTCTATGGGCTAGGATCAAACCTCCAATGGCCCATCTCACCAGGGCTCAGGCTTTAGAGACATTGAGGAAAAAGAGGGGCAAAATGATACCACAACCAGCATCATATTCCCCCAGATGCTTTGTCAATGCCTCCCAAAGACAGACTTTTCAAAAACTTTGGTTTCTTACTTACTTACTTTATTTATTTATTTGAGACAGAGGCTTGCTCTGTCGCCCAGGCTAGAGGGCAGTGGCACAATCTTGGCTCACTGCAACCTCCGCCTCCCAGGTCCAAGCAATTTTCCCGCCTCAGCCTACCATGTAGCTGGGATTACAGGTGTGTGCCACCACGCCAGGCTTATTTTTGTATTTTTAGTAGAGACGAAGTTTCACCATGTTGGCCAGGCTGGTCTCGAACTCCTGACCTCAAGTGATCCACCCGCCTTGGCCTCTCAAAGTGTTGGGATTACAGGCATGAGCTACCATGCCCAGCCCGGGTTCTTACTTTTAAACGTTGGTATGAAATAGAGCATATCAATGACACAGCCAAGTGGACAACTCATCTGGTTTGCCTGGGACTTCCCTGGTTTTAACACTGAAAGTCCCACCTGCCAGAAAATCCCTCAGTTCCAGGCAAACTGGGATGGTTGGTCACCCTAGAACAGGGGTTCTCACTAGAGGGAGATTTTGCCTCCCGCAGGAGACACCTGGCAATGTCCGGAAATTTTCAGTTGTCTCAACAGAGGTGGGATGGGGTGGGCAGTGCTACTGGCATCTACTGAGCAGAGGCCCAGGATGCGGCTCAACCTCCTATGATGCACAGGATAGGCTCCCCGCTGCCCCCAACAGCAAATAAAGATCCAGCCCAAAGCATCAGCAGCAACAAGGTTTTGAACCCTGGCAGATCATCTCTCATGTCATAAATTCCCTAAGGTTCCCGAAATCACAACTGACTTGATAAGAAGGTTCGGGGGCAGGCATAATCTGAACTGGTCTCAGGTTATGGGTGTTTACCTACTTCATAAAGAGCTTCTGGAGCAGAAACCTAAATCATCCCTCCATTAGAAGCTTCTGGTACTTTACGATCCCTATGATCACAAAACTCAAAATTTCCCCTGGTACCTAATCTCACATTGCAATGTATGCTCACTTGGGCTTTGCTCCAGGAGGTTTTGAACATCATTAGGCCAAACGTGTCTAAATAGAGTCTAATTTCATTTTCTCAACAGGGGTCAGAATTACGGTGGTCTTAAGTAGAAATTTTGTTTAGTTCTTTTTCTCTTTTGAGACAGGGTCTCACTCTGTTGCCCAGGCTGGAGTACAGTGGCATGATCGTGCCTCACTGCAGCCTCGACTTCCTGGGCTTAAGTGATCCCCCTGCCTCGGCCTCCCTGGTAGTTGGGACTAAAGGCATGCACCACCACACCCAGCTAATTTTTAAATTTTCTTGTAGAGATGGGGTCTCACTATGTTGCCCAGGCTGGAATCAAACTCCTGGGCTCAAGCAATCCTCCCATCTTGGCCTCCTGAAATGCTGGGATTACAGGCATGAGCCAGTGCCCCTGGCCTTTACCAGAACTTAAACATTCCCAGCAGAAAAGACAGTCCTGGAATTTTCTTCTAAATAGCGTACCTAAAACCTGCCATGTTCTGCACTGAGATTATGCTCAAATAACTGCAGCTCATTTTAAATAGAACTCTGCTACCTTCATATCCTCATTTCTCACAAGATAGTCCAGGAGGAATATACTGATCTTTTGTTTCCTCGTTGCACTGAAACTGGCAATTGACATTTGTTTGATTCATAATCAATTGCCCCCATCCAGTTCTATATGCAGTGATTTCTGGGGTCTTAAAATATCTTCTCCAGCTGCTCTGATTCATTTAGTTACTCTTCTAAGTGATTGTTCCGGCTGGTCTTTTAGTTGTGCTCTTAATGTAATTGTTTATATGGCAGTAGGGAAGTGAGCAGTTTCGGGACCAGAGCTATCACCTGTGGGAGTCAGGGCTGCCGGGACCTCCCCGGCAGGGTCTGGCCAGAAACCGAGTTCCTTGAACTTGGACTCACGGGCCCCACCCCCGATCTCCCTGCTTAACAAGACAGTTTGTGTCAGGATTCTGGGAAAAGGGGCCTGCCTCCTGCAGGTTCCTGGAAGGCTCAGCTTGGATAGCATCAGGGTCATGTGGACAGTGTGCTAAGAAGCCCCTGGCAAGGCGACACAGGACACACCATCATCCATCAGCAGTGAGGCAGAACCAAGGTGGAAAGCCTCCTGGAAAACCTCTGAGATCCCAACCAGGCCTAAACATTCTATTTTCTATGAGTTCCTATGGGAGCACAGGGGAGAGGGGCCTGGCAACATGAGAGTCCCTGTCACGTCTTTAAGTACTGAGATAGGGACAGAATAGGATAGCATGGACTGAAAGGTTGGAAGGAAGCACCTCATGTGCTCTTATTCTTTTCCGTAACACTCATCACCTTCTAAATATATATATATACACACATATATAGTCTCCCTATATAAATAATATGTAATATACAGAAGTATACAGACTATATAAAATTATATATTCTAGACGATATACTGTTTTGTTTTTGTTTTTGTTTTCGTTTTTGAGATGGAGTCTCACTTTGTCACCCAGGCTGGAGTGCAGTGGCGCGACCTCCGCCTCACAGGTTCAAGTGATTCTCCTGCCTCAGCCTCCCGAGTAGCTGGGACTACAGGCGCGGGACACCACTCCCGGCTAATTTTTTGTATTTTTCCTAGAGACGACGTTTCACCATGTTAGCCAGGACCTCCTGATCTGCCCACCTCGGGCTCCCAAAGTGCTGGGATTATAGGGGTGAGCCACCGCACCTGGCCAATATACTGTTCTTTATTATGGCTATTGTGCATTGTCACTCCCAAGTGGAAAGCAAGTCCCACCAGGGCAGGGATCTTTGCTCTGTTCACTATTGCAACCCCAGCACCTAGAACGGTGCGTGATGCCCAGCAGGTGTTTCTGTCTCTCTGTCTGTGTATGTGTATGTATATATATATGTATAGACTATGTATATAGTCTATATATTCACATAGTCAAGTAACTTGACCAGCTATTACTAGATAAGGAGCCGTCTTTCAAACATAGCATGGGCAGCAGCTTATATATTTTGGTTAAAAAATGAAAATAAATGAATAAATGGATAGAGAGACCCATATTTTATGTTATTTATTTTGAGACAGAGTCTTGCCCTGTCACCCAGGCTGGAATGCAGTGATGCAATCTCAGCTCACTGCAACCTCCACCTCCTGGGTTCAAGCAATTCTCATGCCTCAGCCTCCAGAGTAGCTGGGACTACAGGCATGCCACCACACCTGGTTAATTTTTGTATTTTCAGTAGAGCTAGGGTTTCACCATGTTGGCCTGGCTGATCTCAAACTCCTGACCTCAAGTGATCTGCCTGCTCGGCCTCCCAAAGTGCTGGGAGACCCATATTTTAGAAGCAGGGTCTTACTTGGTCACCCAGGCTGGAGTGCAGTGGTGCCATCATAGCTCACTGCAACCCTGAACCCTTGGGCTCAAGCAGTCCTCCCGCCTCAGCCTCCTGAGTAGCTTGGACTACAGGAGTGTGCTACCACGCCTGCCTTTATCTTAAACTTTTTGTAGAGACAGAGTCCCACTATGTTGCCCAGGCTTGTCTTGAACTCCTGGCCTCAAGAGATCCTCCTGCGTCAGCCTCCCAAAGTGCTGGGATTACAGGCGTGAACCACCACCCCCGGCCTCAATAAGTATTTTTTTAATGACTAAATATTGTCTTTGTATATCTAGAAGTTAACAATAACCATAGAGATTCTTGGAAAAATAGCATGAAAATGAGCTATTTGGTCAGAGTCTATGTCTCTGATGCTTTCTCTATTGCCTGTTGCCGGGGCAGTGGAATATCCCAAAGCCACACAAGTTCTGGGCACTGAGCTTATTTTGGGGAAGGTCTGGGAGAATAGGAAGCAGAAATGGGAAAGAGAGACCCAAGCCATGACCACAAGGTTCTACTAACAAGCTGTTAGGTAAAAGGACCATTTGCAAGCCCATCAGTTAAAAAAGAGCTCATGACTTATGAAAGCTTTATCCTCTCCTACCCAAAGCCACCAGAGGCCAGGAGACATTGCCGTGGAAGGCAAGGGCCACGTAGCGGGAAAAATGTTCTCTCCCTGAAAATCAATGCAGGCATTAGGCGGAATCACCGTTAGAAGCTGGCAACCCTCCCTGACTGGCAGCTGCCAGCACAGCCTAATTAATCCAGCAGCCAGGGTGGTGAAGAACATGACACTTCATAGTTGAAAAACAAGCCTAAAAATAGCCTCCATCTTTTCTCCAGTGCCCCTCCACCCCCACCCCCATTCTCTCCCCTCCTGGGCTTCAGTGGGAAGGGATCCGAGAGATGCTAGCGACGAAGTGAAAAGAAAAGGTGACAAAAGAAAAGTCCACCTTCATATGTTTCTGGGTGACAGGTTTTATTTAGAATCACTATTCTAGAATTTGATTAGTATCATGCCCCCATTCCTTGAATGCCAGTTGTAACCAGGATTTTTGAAGACGAGCCAAGGCATACTACTTACTTGGTTAACTGAACTGGATCAAAAGCCCAAGCACAGGCCGGGCGCGGTGGCTCACGCCTGTAATCCCAGAACTTTGAGAGGCCAAGATGGGCAGATCACCTGAGGTCAGGAGTTCGAGACCAGCCTGGCCAACATGGCGAAACCCCGTCTCTACTAAAAATAGAAAAATTAGCCCGGCGTGGTAGCAGGTGTCTGTAATCCCAGCTACTCGGGAGGCTGAGGCGGGAGAATCGCTTGAACCTGGGAGGCGGAGGTTGCAGTGAGCCAAGATTACAGCACCGCACTCCTGCGTGGGTGACAGAGCGAGATTCCCTCTTAACTACCAAATGTATTATTGTATTAGTACTAATGTAAATGTACTAATGCATTAGTACTCATATACCAAATATATTAGGGAACCATCATAATGTACTATATATCAACAGTATGTCAGATGCTGTAGGAGGGGGCCAGGAGATGAAGCAACCCCACAATCTCTGGGAAATGAGAGGCATGTATTAAAAGGATGAATGGCATTTTCAACGGACATTAGACTCAATTAAAAAATTGGCAAAGGAATAGACATTTCTCCAAAGAAAATACACAAATGGCCAATGAACACACGAAGAGATGCTCAACATCATTAGTCATTAGAGAAATGCAAATGAAAACTACAACGAGATACCACTTCACACCCACTAGGATGGCTATCATCAAAAAGACAGACAATAGCAAGCGTCAGTGATTATGTGGAGAAATTGGAGCCCTATTGCATTCCTGGTGGGAATATAAAACAGTGCAGCCACTTTGGAAAACAGTTTAGCAGTTCCTTTCTCCCATTCACTGGTAGCCCAGGGCTTGGTCTGGGAACCCAATGGGACACTTGTGTTTGGGATTTTGGAACAAGTGATGGAAAGAAAAAAGGGACAATTCAGATCTACTCAGGGCAGCTGCGGTGCTGATGGCTGCAGGCAGCAGAGGTGGGGGGTGATGAGGGCAGAATGACACCATCTGGCTCTAGTTAAAGATGGTTGTCATCATGGGGCTGTTGATTTCTGCCCACTCTTAAGCCTCCAGATGATCCTGAGGGCTCCTAACATCTTTCCATGAAATGTCCTTTCTGCTCAAGAGACTCAGTTTCTCTTGCTGGCAACTGCGGACCTTGACTGCCGAAGCCTCACGCCTCCTTTTTGGCCTGTCTACCACTCATCCCCCACAGACAACATAACCACCAGCCAAAGCAGACCAGTGGTTGATAGATTGATGTTTACACTATCTTTGCTTAGCGATAATAATTATTGTGGACTCTAACTCCCCTTTGAGCAACTTTCTCATTTCCACATTAACTGGAGAGTAGGCTCTGATTACACAGGCTTTGAATATTTCCGGTGCCTCTAATAATTACTTTAGGTAATCAATAAGGCAGTTTCTGAATGTGGTTTGACTTCCCATACAGATTGATGTAAGGAAGAGAATCCACTTACTATGCTGGCTCATGCGTTCAGGTCCATAGGTCAATGATATTTGTCTGTGTACATTATTAAATGGGCACTGGGAACATCTTAGTTACGGCCGGTCCAACAATCAGGACCCACTGCCCTGTGGACTTATGAAAATGCCGTGGACCGTACCTTGATCCAGAGGCAAGAACCATGACCATGGCTTATTTCTTAAGGGATTCTCTCCAATGCCTGCACAATGTGTTGTATGTCGTACATTTCAGCAAATACTCATTTAATGAATTACGACTCTGAAGCAGCCCAACCCACAAGGCAGTCACATGACTTATGCATGTAGGACTTGAGTCACCTTGAGGTGGCTCTAGGTTGTGATGATTAAATAATGGATTTGGTTTTCTTTTATGATTATAGGGATTTATCTAATTAATTCATATTCTGTCAATTTTTTTCTTTCTCTCTTGCTAAATCATAATCTTCCTGGTTCTAAAATATGCATCCATACTCTACCAAATACGCCAAGAACTTGTTAAAATTATGAAATGGTGGACCTGGTTTAGAATGGTGCAAGGGTAACCAAAAATATTTCTTTTCTTGTCCCTCATTGGTTACATATGTATGCTGGAGGAGAATCAGGACAATCAGTGTCTGATAGATAGTTTGAGTGTAGAAAGTTAGGGTTGAAAAGGATCTTCCAGGCTGTCCAACTTAACCAGCCACCCAACATGTTCAACCGCCTATTAGATATTTGAATCTGCTTCAGGACACCCTGATGAACAGGGTCTCGCTCTTGCTGAAACACCTCCAGCAACAGCAAAATCCACTATAAGGCATTCTGAGATGGTTTGTGTGCTTGGAAATTTCTTCCTTAACCTGAGCTGAAGTCTTTCTCCTGACATTCCTACCCACTGGTCTTGATCCCATTGGTCCTGCTAAGTGAGGTCTTATGGCATACACAGTTCTGATTCTTCTCCATCTAATGGCACCATGATACACCCAAGTCTAGCTTTTCCGGGTTAAATACCCTTGGTTTCTTCAGTCGTTCTTTCTATCACTTGAGTTTCTAGTTCTTGAGTTACTAGATATAGTTTGTCTATATGCATTTTAAAGTGTGCCATTTAGGAACAGATAAAAATATTCCAAGTATGTTCTGACTAGTGGAAAATTGGGCAAGATTATCAAGTACATGGTTTTAGATATTTTACTTTACTTTTATTGATACAGTTGAAGAAAAATTTTTGCAGCTGTATAATCTATCACACACACACTAAATTATTGTGTGTGTATGTGTGTGTGTGTATACATATATATGTATAATTGCTTCATATTGAATTGTCAACTAAACCCACTGTATTTCCTTCAAACAGGCCATTGCAAAGTTATCAGTGTTTCATCCCATACTTATATAATTTCTAGTTTGGGATACAAAGATAAGACCATATACTTGCCCCTATTTAACTTCATCTTGATAGAAAATGGCCTGTAATTCCAAACTACTGAAGTTTTTCTGGATCCTCACTCAGTCTTTTATTTTATTTAATTATTATTATTATTTTTTGAGATGGAGTCTGGCTCTGTCACCCAGGCTGGAGTGCAGTGGTGCAATCTTGGCTCTCTGCAACCTCTGCCTCCCAGGCTCAAGTGATTTTCACGGCTCAGCCTCCTGAGTAGCTGGGATTACAGGCGTCTGACACCGCTCCTGGCAAATTTTTGTATTTTTAGCAGGCAGGGTTTCACCATGTTGGCCAGGCTGGTCTCGAACCCCTGACCTCAAGTGATCCATCTGCCTCGGCCTCCCAAGGTGCTCAGATTACAGATGTGAGCCATTGCACCCAGCCCTCACTCAGTCTTTTAAAGTTATCATCCTTCCTGGCTGTGGGTTTCTCAAGGGTATGGAAAGGATATCTTCTAGATATTTAGCCAGATGTTGGCTTAAACAATCCAATAGGACCAAGTTCAGACTTCTGAGTCACATTACTAAATCTCATTATTTCTAAGTTACACATAGAATTTTCTCTCTTGGTTGCCACTATCCATCATTCGTACCTTTTGTTATTCAATCAGTCACTAATCCATCCAATTTTGACAGTAACCAGGTTTCATTTCTCCACCTAATTTACTTTTCAAATATTATGTTTAATTGTGGAGAATTTCACATACATAAAAAATACATAAAAAATCGAGAGAAAGGTAACAGACATGCATGTATCTGCCACCCAGAATTTATATTTTCTATTTTATTTTTAAATTACAGTAAAATAGACCATTTTTGGTGTACACTTCTGAATTTTAACAATACCATTCAGATTTAACAAACTAACATTTCCCTATATTTGTGATGAACTTTCTTCTTTTAAAAAAAGGAATAGGCCAGGTGCGATGGCTCACACCTGTAATCCCAGCACTTTGGGAGGCCAAGGTGGGAGGATCATTTGAGGTAAGGAGTTCGAAACCAGCCTGCCCAACATGGTGAAACACCATCTCTACTAAAAAATACAAAAATTAGCCAGGCGTGGGAGCATGCGCCTGTAATCCTAGCTACTCAGGAGGCTGAGGCACGAGTATCTCTTGAGCCCTGGAGGTGGAGATTGCAATGAGCCAAGATCATGCCACTGCACTCCAGCCTGGGTGACAGAGCAAGACACCATCTCAAAAAAATAAATAAAATAAAATAAAATGTTGTAGATACAGGTAAAGTTTCCTCTCATGCCAACTCATTCCTCTCCCTCCCCAAAGGTAACCACAACCTGAGGGTGGTTTCTCCATGTTTTGGTGCTTTTATTACATATGTGGTTGTCTGTAAACAATATATATAAATGTAGTAATATTATGTATATCTTAATAGTAGATATAAATGGCATCATACTATATGTGTATATATACATTTGTTCGTTTGTTTGAGACAGCGTCTCGTTCTGTCACCCAGGCTTGAGTGCAGTGGCGTGATCTTGGCTCACTGCAACCTCCACCTCCCGGGTTCACGCCATTCTCCTGCCTCAGCCTTCCGAGTAGCTGGGACTACAGGTGCCCGCCACCATGCCTGGCCAATTTTTTATATTTTTAGTAGAGACGGGGTTTCACCGTGTTAGCCAGGATGGTCTCGATCTCCTGACCTCGTGATCCGCCCGCCTCGGCCTCCCAGAATGCTGGGATTACAGGCGTGAGCCACCGTGCCGGGACTTGTTTTTGTTTTTTGCAGCTGATATGTTGCACATAACGCTGTGCATTTGAAATTTATCAAAGTATGTCTAGTTCATTAAGTTGAACTGCTGTGGAATTTTCCATCACGTGAATGTGCCATAATGTATTCCCATTCACAGATACTTGAATCACTTCCATTTCTTTTCTATTGCATACAGCATTAGGACTAATCTCCTGGTAAATGTCTCCTTGTGTACAGTGCAAGAATTTTTCTAGGGCTCTACCTAGAAATATAATTGTTAAGTGGAATGTATATATGTTTTCAACTTTTCCAGTTGCTGTCCATTGCTCTCTAAAGAGGTGGTATCAGTTTATATCTCTTACTAGCATTGGAAGTGAGTTGTTTTCACATATCTTTGTGAACACCTGACATTATCAGAATTTTAAAATTTTTGTCCATCTGATGTTGTGTAAAAGAGGATGCTATTGCTGTTTTATTTTGTGTTTGCCAATAAGATGGGAATTTTTTTCTTGTTTATATTAGCCATTCACATTTCCTCTTTTCTGAATTGCATGTTCAATCCTTTGCCCATCTTTTGATTG
The DNA here is from genome assembly GCF_028885625.2 of Pongo pygmaeus. Lineage (NCBI taxonomy): Eukaryota > Metazoa > Chordata > Mammalia > Primates > Hominidae > Pongo > Pongo pygmaeus. The sequence goes on along the minus strand of NC_072392.2, from coordinate 85,728,423 downwards.
GATTATTGTCTTTTTTTTTTCAAATTAAAAAAAAAGGATCTTTTTTTTTCAAATTAAAAAAAAGGATCTTTTTTTTTCAAATTAAAAAAAAGGATCTTTTTTTTAAATTAAAAAAAGGATCTTTTTTTTAAATTAAAAAAAAGGATCTTTTTTTTTAAATTAAAAAAAAAGGATTTTTTTTTTTAATTAAATACTAGTCCTCGGTCTTGGTCTATATGTTCATTTTGAAATACTTACTTCCAGGCAGGGATGGTTCTTTTAATTTTGGTATCTTTCGTTATGCAAAGGTGTTTTTTCTTTTTTTTAACTTTTTATGTGTGTGTCTTTTGCTATGCAAAGGCTCTTAATTTTTGTGTTGTAATATTAATGATTCCATTTATTTATTTTTTATTTAATTAGTTTTAGTCTACTATCCAAATAATATAGCTATTTACATATATTTTCTTCTGATTTTTTCACATTTAGGCTTTTAATCAATCTGGAATTTATCTATTTACTTATTTATTTATTTATTTATTTATTTAGAGACAGGGTCTTGCTCTGTTGCCCAGGCTGGAGTGCAGTGGCATGATCTTGGCTCATTGCAACCTCTACCTCTAGGGCTCAAACAATCCTCCCACTTTAGCCTCCTGAATAGCTGGGACCACAGGTGTGTGCCACCACACCTGGCTAATTTTTGTATTTTTTGTGGAGATGCAGTTTTGTCACGTTGCCCAGTCTGGTCTTGAACTCCTACGCTCAATCGATCCTCCCACCTCGGCCTCTCAAATTGTTGGGATTACAGGCATGAGCCACCACGCCCAGCCATGGAGTTTATTTGTGTGTGTAGTGTGAAGGAGGGCTCTAGTCATTCTTCCAATTAGAAGCCCAGTCATCTCAACATCATATACTGAAGAGTTCATCTTCCCCTCAATAATTTCTTATGGCAGCTCTATTAAATGCAAAGCACTAATAATAGCTTGGATCTGTTTTGGGGCTACTTTGTTCCATGAGTTTAACTCTGCTTTAATACCCCACTGCCTTAATTACTTATATAATTACTTAATTAGCTTTATAATGATATCTGGTAGGTCAAGCCCCTCCTTCAACTTTCCAAATTGTTCATATGAATTTTACAAATATCTCCTCCAGTTCTATCTTTTTTTTTCTTTTTGAGATGGAGTCTCACTCAGTTGCCCAGGCTGGAGTGCAGTGGCGCGATCTCGGGTCACTGCAACCACCACCTAGCGGGTTCAAGTGATTCTCCTCCCTCAGCCTCCCAAGTAGGTGGGACTATAGGCGCGTGCCACCATGCTCAGCTAATTTTTTGTATTTTTAGTAGAGGTGGGGTTCCACCGTATTAGCCAGGATGGTCTCAATCTCCTGACCTCATGATCGCCCATCTCGACCTCCCAAAGAGCTAGGATTATAGAGGTGAGCCACCATACCCAACACCAGTTCTATTTTTTAAAAAACAACATGTTGGCATTTTAAGTTAGATTTTTATTAAATTTATAGATTGATTTGAGATTTGATGCCAACTTTGTAACATTTCCCGTCCATGAATATGGTATATTTCACTATTTGTCTAGGGCTTTTAAAACGTCTTCCACAAATGTTTTATGTTTTTCTCCAAAAAGATTTTGCATATCTTATAGACTGATTACTGGGTAACTTTGTTTCTTTTTCTATTATAAACAAAAAAATTTTTAAATTATATTTTCCCTATTATTTTTCCTGCTGTATAATAATGCTGTGGATTTTTCTATATGGATTGTACCCAACAATCTTGCTGAATTCTCATATTGATGTTAAGAGCTGTAGAAATGTCGGAAATTTCTATCAGACAATCACATTATCTGCAAATGATCATTTTGTTTCTTCCTTTCCTCTTTATTTCTCTCTTGTTTTATTGCATTGGCTAGGACCTTTACAAAATGTTGGATAGACGTGGTAATAACAAGGATCCTTAATGTGTCCCTGACTTTACTCTGAATAAGTACACAGATTTATTAAATGTTAATTTCATCAATTTCAGGGGTAAATCTGATTAGGTCATGATACATTTTTCTCTGAGGTATTTTATTCGCTAATGTTTTATGTAGTATTTTCATGTCTATGTTCTCAACTGAGATTGGCCTATAAGTTTCTTTTTGGTATGGTTATTATCCAGTGTTGTTATCAAGGTTCACTTGGTAGGCACTATTAGTGTTCTTTCCAGCAGTCAGCCCCCATCCTCCCCACTTTCTTACACACAAATCATGAAGTGGGGAGACATCAGAACAGATTCTCTTTGAATAGCATAGATAGCTCCTTGAACATCCCTCTTCTTATCAAGGAGGAAGAATCTTATGTCTCATTGGCCAGAATTAGGTCACATGGCCATCTCTAGCTGCAAGGGTGGCTAGAAAAGTGAGTATCTGACATTTCATTTTATTTTACCATCCAAATTTGTGATTTCTATTTAATCATGCTTTTTGTAGGCTTCTCTTTTGTGTTCCCAGGCCCTCTGTGGATTGATCAAGTTTTCTCTTGGAGGTTATGGATTGTTTTACTACCCCTTCAGAGATTACCTTTATATTTTGAATATGCATATGTGTCTTAGAAAATCTAAAATTAGGCTGGGCACGGTGGCTCATGCCTGTAATCCCGGCACTTTGGGAGGCCGAGGCTGGTGGATCATTTGAGGTCAGGAGTTCAAGACCAGCCTGGCCAACATGGTGAAACTCTGCCTCTACTAAAAATACAAAAATTAGTCGGACATTGTGGAGGTGCACACCTGTAGTCCCAGCTACTCGGGAGGCTAAGGCATGAGATTGCACCACTGCACTCCAGCCTGGGTGATGGAGCTGGCTGTCTCAAAAAAAGAAAAAAAAAAAGAAAGAAAATCTAAAATTAATCAATATTTTTTTCTAATTCCTAAACAATATTAGCACCTTAAAGTGCTTTTTACTATAATTATTACCCTCCCATCTTCTGTGTTATTGTTGTCTTATTATTACTGTTTTTAAAACATCCTACATCCATTCAAAGATTTACCTAGTTGTTTATCAATTTCTTCATTATTATTACTTCTAGAACTCCCTCTCCTTCTTCCTGGGCTCAGTTTCCTCCTTCTTACAGCACATCCTTTAGTAGTTCTTTCAATATGGGTCTCAGAGTTAGTAAACTCTCTCAGCCCTTGATTGTCAAAAATTATTTTTATGCCTGATTCTCAGTTCCAACTTCCCATTTACGTGGGCCTGAGGCCCTAATTCCTGTTCCCCATGGGCATGACATGCCCAGTCCCTAGATGTCAGAACCCACACTCTGTTCTGATGTCCCCCCTACGCCCTTCCTTAGCATTAACGGGTCTGCTTTCCACTCTGGTTTCAGTTTGCCTGTTTATTTCTAGCCTCGGAGGATTTCCCTTTTTTGTTTTGAGCTCAGCTTCTTCACATAGTTATATTTCATCCTGTGTTTGTCATGGGAAGTAGTGGAGGGTCCCCATTAATCTTTTTCCTTACTATTACTGGAAGTCCACATCTATTTATAACAAATTTCCCTCTTACTAATGTTTATTACTCTTCTTTTAAATAAATACGATATAAATATGATATGACAAAACAGACATGACAGGGAGAGCTGGATGCTTCTTATTGTGTTTCAGCAAAACTTACAAAGTTCCTAAAATTATTCCTGATTTTCATATATAAGGAACATTCTCCAGGTAATAACTTGAGAGAATGCAATTGTATGCCAAGAAATGGAATTTTCCATAGGTTTCTATTTTCTGGCATCTTCCTCACTTCTCTTTGCCCTGCAGAGGTGATCTCCGAGGAGAAACTTGCTCAGTATTTGATTTACACCCTCCACGCTAAGAATGCCAAAGCAGCATGTTGAGAAACCTGTCTCTGTAAAAAAGCCATGCTCAGGACAGACCCAGAGCTCAGCTGCCCCTGCAAATCAACAGCTGGCTGGACACTGAACTGGTTCCAAAGCCTGGGAATTCACAGCTACTAATAGATGAATGGGATCAATCTCATTTGCATTTCATCATGACTCAGGAATTCCCTGGTACTGCATCTCTGGGCAAATTAAAACATCACTTTAATCAGCTCATGCCCTTCACTGTCAGGACACGGGTCTGGGAGACTTCCATCCACCCTAGTGACACGAAGCAAAGTCTCCCATCGAGAAGGAATAGTCCAATTCAAGCTGCTGGGGAGTGGGGCAAGGCGAGAATGGGAATCTAAATATGGTTCTGCTCAGAGACATCTGATCATGTCCGAGGCCCTGAGAATGGACAGTCACTGGTGTCAGTGAATAAACTGGGGCACTGCCCAGCTAGGGTGTTGGAAATACTTTCTGGATAATCACATATGGGCCAATTGGAGAGGCCACAAGTAGGGGTAAAAGTATTCATGAAATGGCTGACGTAAGACTTGTTTGCTGGAACAGACAGTTAATTTCAATAAAATATATTTCTTTTTTTTCTTTTTTCTTTTCTTTTCTTTTTTTTTTTTCTGAGACAAGGCCTCACTGTGTCGCCCAAGCTGGAGTACAGTGGCATGATCTCGGCTCACTGCAGCCCTCAACCTCCCAGGCTCAAGCGATTCTCCCACCTCAGCCTCCCGAGTAGCTGGGGCTGTAGGTGCGCACCACCATGCCCAGCTAATTTTTGCATTTTTAGTAGAGATGGGGTTTCGTCATGTTACCCAGGCTGGTTTTGAACTCCTGACCTAAAGTGATCTACCACCTTCAGCCTCCCAAAGTGCTGGGATTATAGGCGTGAGCCACCACACTTTGCCAATAAGATATATTTCATATGGCATCTAACCACAAATATCCCGAAGGTTTCAGAAAAGAACTGAAAGGAAGAAATGGGCTGGGTAGGAGTATAGGATGGGGAGAAGATCAGACAAGCCCTAATAATCCATTACGTCATTCACGGTAAGAAAATAGCAAGAAAGGCCAGGTGCGGTGGCTCATGCCTGTAATCCCAGCACTTTGAGAGGCTGAGGCAGGCAGATCACTTGAGGTCAGGAGTTCAAGATCAGCCTGGCCAACATGGTGGAATCCCGTCTCTACTAAAAATACAAAAATTAGCCAGGAGTGGTGGTAGGTACCTGTAATCCCAGCTACTCGGGAGGCTGAGGCAGGAGTATCACTTGAACCCAGGAGGCGGAGGTTGCAGTGAGCAGAGATCATGCCATTGCACTCCAGTCTGGGTGATAGAGTGAGACTCTGTCTTTAAAAAAAAAAAAGAAAGAAAAGAAAAGAAAAAGAAAAAAGCAAGAGATTAAAGAATATATTTTGCAAAGCAGAAACGGCATGCTTGATTAGTGCTGTTTTGTCATCCTTGATGTGTTTCCCTTCCAAAAGGAGAGTGACAACCTCCACCTTGGGAAAGATGGGTCCACTTGAGAAGTGGAAGCCATCTTAACCACTTTGGTCACAGGTGACTGTTTGTTTTGTCATTCCCTTTTCGGACACCCAAGTGGTCACCAGCAGTAAATGAAAATCTTACTGAGACCAAAAGGTGCATTGCCACCTCCAGCACTTACTTGTCTACAGCATATAGGCAGCGCCGTCTCTTTCCTACAGCTAACACCTAACCAAGAGATGAGACAAAGTCCTTTAATTCTCTTTTTTCAAGAAGGGCCTCACTCTGTTGGCCAGGCTGGAGAGCAGTGGCATGCTCATGGCTCAGTGCAGCCTCCACCTTCCAGGCTCTTGAATTCTTAAGATCACATTTCACCGTAACATGTCATCAAAGGGGTGGGAAAGATGAGCCAAAAGCTCCTCCTAATGGAAACGCAGTTGAGGACTATTTTGCAGAATGCAAGGTGGGGAGGGGGAAATTCATTTCTTTTATTTTATTTTATGTAGTAATATTTTTTACAGTCAGGGTCTTGCTCTGTCACCCCAGGCTGGAGTGCAGTACTGTGAGTATAGCTCACCGTAGCCTCAAACTCCTGGCCTCAAGCCATCCTCCCACGTTGGCCTCCTAAAAACACTGGGATCACTGGCATGAGCCACCTCGCTCAGGCAGATTCTGTTTTCAAAAGCAATGAGATTGGTGGTTGTAGAGGGTGGACGTAGTTACTTTCCAAGTGACCTTTTCATCCCAGACACCCACTGCCTCCACTGTCACACCATGTGGTCAGGTGGGAGGGGGCTTCTGTGCAGAACGCAGGCTGCCATGACTCACCTGTTGAGATACACCCGCTTCTCGGTGAACTGCCCGTTGCCATGGTGAGGGTCCTCAAAGGGCTCATTCTGGACGACCTCCACCCCTTCTCCCCGGTCACTCTGTTCATGGCTGTGTTTGCTGATCATGTACAGCTGTCCAATTTTGTACTACAAAACAGAGTCAGAGACAGAAAGGTCAGCCCCACAGCGTGCCCCTGAAATCCCCCTCCAACCACAGCTTGGCAAGCCACTAATAACATCAGCACCTTCTGCTAAGAAGAGAAAGCAGCCACATGGGCCTCATGTTACTTTTCCTTGGGAGCTAGGGAGAGAACCAGTTGTGAGTAGAACATCGAGACGGCGTGTTCCCGTGAATATTTTACATCACCTTGGCAAATGCTCGGCGGGGTGGCTGGCAGTCTGTAAGCTTTGGCAGCCGACCAAACCTTAGGAAGGGGGACACGGGAGTCTCCCTTTGCATTCTACAGGGTTAAATGGAGCTAAAGTCCTGCTTGGTTTGGCCCAAGACAGCCGAGGGTGTGTGATTTCTGCCCCTGCTTTCTGCCTAATTAGCAAAATTGCTGAACATGGAGCATTAGATATCATCTATTTCTTCTATCCTCCCTCTCTCAAAATGCTCAACTCTCCTGGAGGCCTCTATCCCCTAGAACAATGGTTCTCAAAGGTGGCTGGGTATTAGAATCACCTGGAAGCTTTTCAAAGCTCCAGAGGCCCAGGCCCCACCATGAGTGGAGCCAAGGCTCAGAATCTGAGCCCCCAAAGTCCACTCCTCGCCGAGGACCACCTACAGTACTTTTAACTCCTTTTCATCCAATTCCATCAAGAGTATGGAGCCTTCCAGTCCAAGGACCCAAAAGTCACCTGTCTTACCCTAAAATAATCATGTGGAGCAACATACTATATGAACATTTTCTGTCCTTTTTTCACATATGAGCTGTTCCATCTGCCTTCTTGCCTCTCTGAAAACCCTAGGGCCAGCAGGCATTTCTTCCCCCAGTGGACTTTCCAAGTGGCAAAACGAATTTGATGGAAAAGAGAGAGGGGAGGGAGAGAAGAAGGAGGAAACTAAACAACTTTTGCATGAGGCACAACCCTGCTCAGAGTCAGGACGCAGGACGATGCGACACTGCTGCCGTCCTTCCTAGAGACAGACACTGGGTCATGACCACCGACGCCTCTGGGATGGGGGACTGGGGCCTGAGTCTGCAACAAACTAATGAGGACTCAGGGTTATTCCCCAAGAATCTGCAGGGATGCGGGTCCCCTGTCTGTCTGCATAAGAGACAGAAATAGATTTTAAATTAAGGGGGCAGATGAAATGTACAAGTCAACAGTGCAGTTAGTTTCACAGCTGAGAAGACACATGTGCCTGAAGGTTTCTCTTTCATTCTGAGGCAGGAGCAGGGACGGGAGTGTGAAGAAGCTCTGAAAGGCTCTGGTCTGCAGCCAGCCCTAGGGACCGAGCCCAGTAACCACAACAATGGAAGCAAGCTGCCGTCTGGGTCTTCTCAAAGGACTGTGTCTCCTATCTATGCCACGCCCCTCTCCAGAATGGTCACATGAAAACGCGTTTAATGTGAGCGTCTGTGTGCACATATCTGTGTGTGTGCACCTGTGCTTGCGGGAAGTAGGGAGCACTGGGGATATGACCAGGAAAAGGAAAAATAAAATTTAAAGATGAAATCCTCTTTTTTTGTTTGTTTGAGAACAGGGTCTCACTCTGTCACACGGGCTGGACTGCAGTGGTGTGATCTCAGATCATTGCAACCTCCGCCTCCCAGGCTCAAGCAATCCTCCCACTTCGGCCTCTCGAGCAGCTGGGACTACAGGTGCGCACCAACACGCCCAGCTAATTTTTGTATTTTTTGCAGAGACAGGGTCTCACCATGTTGCCCAGGCAGGTCTTGAACTCCTGGGCTCAAGCAATTTGCCCATTTCAGCCTCCCAAAGTGCTGGGATTACAGGCATGAGCCACCGTGCCCAGCCTGAAATCAATTTTTAAAATTAATTTTAGGATCAGAAGCTTGACTTCTCTTCCCTTAGTCCAGTACTGCTCTGACTTTTGCTCATAAAGGCTAACACTCTTTCAAGGAGGAACACAGTAAGAAAAAGTTTACAGATTGCAGATTTGTGAGCTATACCTGTGAGATCAATATGCCACCTTATACAGATGGGCACACACTACCCAGGGGGCGGAGATTTCACTGACAGTTGCTTTGTACTTGGGGCTCAAAAAATAAATGTTTACATACAATGGGATATTATTCAGCCATAGAATGGAATAAAGTACTGATACTGCCTAATGTTGTTAAAGGTCGAATTGTGTCCCCACAAAATACATACTGTGAAGTCCTGACCCCTAGTAACCCAGAATGTGACCTTCTTTGGAGATAGGGTCTTTACAGAGGTAATCATGTTAAAATGAGGTCATTAGGGTGGGCCCTTATCCAAAATGCCTGGTGTCCTTATAATAAAGGGAAACTTAGACAGGGACACAGGCAGGCATAGAGGAAGATGATGTGGAGAGAAAAACGGCCATCTATAAAGCCAAGGGTTGGTCGGGCACAGTGGCTCACGCCTGCAATCCCAGCACTTTGGGAGGCTGAGGTGGGCAGATCACGAGGTCAGGAGATCAAGACCACCCTGGCTAACACGGTGAAACCCCATCTCTACTGAAAATACAAAAAAATTAGCCAGGCGTGGTGGCGGGTGCCTGTGGTCCCAGCTACTCGGGAGTCTGAGGCAGGAGAATGGCGTGAACCCGGGAGGCGGAGCTTGCAGTGAGCAGAGATGGCGCCACTGCCCTCCAGTCTGGGTGACAGAGCGAGACCTTGCCTCAAAAAAAAAAAAAAGCCAAGGGTTGAGGTCCAAACCGGATCCTTCCCCCACCTCACAGCCTCCAGAAGGAACCAAGCCTGCTGACACCTTGATTTCAAACTTCTAGCCTCCAGAATTGTGAGACAGTAAATTTGTTTGTTTGTTTGTTTGTTTTGAGACAGGGTATCACTCTGTCGCCCAGACTGAAGTGCAGTGGTGCGATCTTGGCTCACCGCAACCTCCGCCTACCAGGCTCAAGTGATTCTCCTGCCTCAGCCTCCTAAGCAGCTGGGATCACAGGCGCATGCCACTATGACCCAACTAATTTTTATATTTTTAGTAGAGACGGGGTTTCACCATGTTGGCCAGGCTGGTCTTGAACTCCTGACCTCAAATGATCCACCCACCTCGGCCTCCCAAAGTGCTGGGATTACAGGCATGAGCCACTTGCTCCTGGCCCCAAATTTCTGTTGTTGAAGCCACCCAATTTGTGGCACTTTGTTACAGCAGCCCTAGTCAACTCATGCAACAGGTGCAGGGGTTCCTTCTGGAGCGATGAAAGTGTTTTTGGATAGAGGTGGTTTTGCACAACATTGTGAATGCACTAGATGCCACTGATTGTTCCCTTTAACCTGGTTGATTTTATGTTATGTGAATTTCACCTCAATTTAAACAAAAGCACCGATCCTGCTTCAGAAGCAGACACTCCTAAACCAAAGTACTGCCCAGGACCTCGGTGAGGGGCTTGGCAGAAGAGCTATTTCCACCACTGGACCATTTTCAGGCACTCCAACCCACTCACGTATGAAAAACATATGGGATCAAGGTCAGTGCATGACACAGAAAAGCCATTAGCCAGACGCCAGTCAGCCCTGGCTGGGCTCAGCTCGAGTGCTTCCTGCTCAGTGGAGATGGGAATGGCCGAGGCAGCTGATTCACCGACAGCCGGTGGAGGGCCGGGCGGCCGGCCTCATTGATCATTCCAGTGCCTGCTGAATGAGCCGGCGCGGGGCAGACACTGGCATTAGCTCACTGAGACGGCGTCAGTCTGGGGGGTGACCTGCAGACGCTGGGGGTGGCGGGACACTCGAGCCCAGACACCGAGATGGTCAAGGGCTCTGCAGCCGTCACTTCTTCCCCTCCTAAGGAAATCAGGCCCACTTTGCTGGTCGTGGCCATGGGAACTGGGCCATTCCAGGAGCAGTGGTTTTGTTGTTGCTTTAAATCTCATATTGACTCTCAGACACAAGCAGCAGTTTCTCGTTTGAGGGAGGGAGAAGAGACAGAGAGTCGTTGAACCACCTGTTTCAAAATCTCCAGAGACGCTCCTAAAAATGCTGAATCTCAGGTTGTTCCAGACCTTCTCCATTCAGACACTGGGGAGAAAAGAGTGGGAATCTTTCTGAAATGCACATAAATGCTGAGAACCGCCGCAGCAGAACGTGGCGAAGGCAGCCATCAGCACTTGCTCAGCAGTAAATGTTCTGTCTTTAGGACGCTTGTTTCTTTTTTCCTCCTTTATACTGATTTCTTACAAAGCTCCATCCCTAACTTAGTGAAAATACCATATCCCTGACCACCAGCTCCAAACAAACTTGTATGTTGAATAAAAGTCACAACATCCAGAGACACAGAAAGATTCTAAAGCCTCCAAAGCCTGAGAATTGATCGTAGAATTGATGATGATGATGATGATGATGATGATGATGATGATGATACAGCATCACTTTATTGATTGCCCATTAGTGCAAGGCACTGATTAAGTGCTTTATATTTCTTTTGCCTTTCTTTTAAAAGAGACAGGGTCTGGCTGGGCGCAGCGGCTCATGACTGTAATGCCAGCACTTTGGGAGGCCGAGGCAGGCGGATCACCTGAGGTCAGGAGTTCAAGACCAGCCTGGCCAACATGGCGAAACCCCGTCTCTACTTAAAGTACAAAAATTAGCCGGATGTGGTGGCACACGCCTGTAATCCCAGCTAATCGGGAGGCAGAGACGGGAGAATCACTTGAACCCAGGAGGTGGAGGCTGCAGTGAGCCGACATCACGCCACTGCACTCCAGCCTGGGCAACAGAGGGAGACTTTGTCTCAAAAACAAAAACAAAAACAAACTAAGTAAATAAAATAAATAATTTAAAAAATTAAAAGCAGCAGGGTCTTACTCTGCCACCCAGGCTAGAGTTCAGTGGCATGATCATGGCTCACCTCAGCCTCGACTTCCTGGGTTCAAGCGATCCTCCTGCCTCAGCCCCTCGAGTAGCTGGGACTACAGAAGTGTGCCACCACACCCAGTTAATTTTTACCTTTTTACTTTTGTACAGACATGGTCTCATTATGTTAGTCTCCAACTCCTGGCCTTAAGCAATTCTCCCACTTTGGCCTCCTAAAGTGCTGGGATTACAGGCGTGAGCCACTGCACCCAGCCTATATTCCTTTTTTTTTTTTTTTTTTGAGATAGAGTCTCGCTCTGTCTCCCAGGCTGGAGGGCAGTGGCGAGATATCAGCTCAGTGCAACCTCCATCTCCTGGGTTTAAGAAATTCTCTGCTCAGCCTCCCAAGTAGCTGAGGTTACAGGCACCCGCCACCACGCCCAGCTAATTTTCGTATTTTTAGTAGAGACGGGGTTTCGCCATGTTGGCCAGTCTGGTCTCGAACTCCTGACCTCGTGATCCATCCGCCTTGGCCTCCCAAAGTGCTGGGATTACAGGCGTGAGCCACTACGCCCGGCCGCCTATATTCATTCTAATCTCTCAATGATTCAGACAAGTGGGTATTGACAGACGAGGAAGCTGAGTCGCAGACGGGTTAAAGACTCAATGTTACGGAGTTTCTAGATGTCAGAATTGGGATTCTGACCCCCCACAGGCCTGTACTCATTCTAGTCCACACAACTTCAGCCCTTATTTCTTTACCAAGTTAAATGCTTTAAAAATCTAGGCCTCATGATGATTTAAAAAGTAGGGAGGGAGGTGGCAGAAAGCTACTGCCTCTGACCTTTGCTATTGCAGAAGATGAGTAACAAAAATCTGATTGAAAGGTCAAAGTTGTTTAATCTGTGCACATGTAAGGAATGGTGGAACAATTATGCTCTAACTTTGTAAAATCTATTGTTATAATTCCAGAGTTTGGGTAATCATCATTACAGGCAATCACGACTAGAGACAGTTCCATGCTGCAGACTGAACCTCCGTGAGTTATCATCAGAACAGCTACTCCAAATAATTACCTCCATAGTCAAAAACATCATGGAATGCAGATCTTTCCCCACAGACCGCGCTGTACACTTGAAAGAGCTGCAAAATTTGAGGCAAGGCAGAGTTGCATAATGTGCTGAAGAAGCTCAGCAGTTTCACTAGTTTGAACTTTTGCAAACTCTTACATGGGGCACCATCAACTCACTTAAACTTTTTGTTTTTTTGAGATGGAGTCTCGCTCTCTGTCGCCCAGGTGGAATGCAATGGCGCAATCTTGGCTCACTGCAACCTCTGCCTCCCAGGTTCAAGCAATTCTCCTGCCTCAGCCTCCCAAGTAGCTGGGATTACAGGCACACACCACCATGCCTGGCTAAGTTTTGTATTTTTTTTTAGTAGAAATGGGGTTTCACCAGGTTGGCCAGGCTGATCTCGAACTCCTGACCTCAGGTGATCCTCCTGCCTCAGCCTCCCAAAGTGCTGGGATTATAGGCATGAGCCACCACACCCAGCCAAGTCATTTAATCTTGAACCTTGAATAAAAAAGGCAACCCCAAGCCAAAACTTCTGAGTACAGTAAGGGATTATCAAATGAGTGCCAACAATACCTTCAACATCATCCATGCCTGAAGAAATACTGGATCCAAAGTTCTAGGGTCAGCAGAGCTCTAAGCTATCACTGATTTTGACTTCACCCTTCCCCAACTGCTGCGTCTCAGAGTTTCTGCAAAGCCAGCCTCCATAACCCCCTACCCTAAAGCACCTAGTGGGTGTCATCTTCCTGCCAATCAATCTTTATGCCCTCCCTTCCTGTCCTCTTTCTTTCCCTCCATTAGTCCCAATACCATTTCCAAACATCACAATGTGAACAGCGGGAACCATGGCTTTGCAACGTAGATTCCCAAATTGGGTGGTGTTACTCCCTGCCTGGGGACCTCAAGGCCCCAGGCAGGGAAACAGAATTTATATTTACTTTGGCCTTTACCAGCAAAATGGGCGGATGCCACATCACCTAACAAGCACAGAGAAACACCTGTCCCTCTGATTTAACGTGAAATCACAAATTTACCCAGCTGTGAAATGTGTGTGATTCCTGCCTTACACTGGCTATGCTGGAAAAGCAGAGAGTGATATCATTTGGCTTTCTTGGGAGTTTCCTGCATTCTTCACATCACCATTAATGCTTTTGTTGAAGCCTTTCTTCCAGCTTTCTCCACTGTTACCTCTGGTGGACCTCAAAGCACAGGGAAGCAATTGCTTCAGGAGGCACAAACCATCCACTGCAGAGAGCACCTGAAGGATAAATGACGCAGGACTCTGGCCCATCATTGCTTCATGCCAAGTGGTGTCAAAATTCTAATTACACACAGGAAAGGAGATCCAGTGAGTCCAGATTTTGACAACCTCATCTCAGAAAGCTAGAGGTGAGAGCTGTCTGTTTTTCTGGTAATCCCACAGCACAGCTAAGGCCCTAGGACAAATGTTCTAGTCTAATGGTTGGCAAAGCATGCAGGCTGGTGCCTGCTTTGTAAATAAAGTTTTATTGGAACACAGCGATGCTCATTCATTCTATAGCTGCTTTCACTTACAATGGCAGAGTTGAATACTTTGAGAGACTGTGTAACCCCCAAGGCTGAAAATATTTATTATCTGGCCCTTTACAGAAATCAGTTTGCAGACCCTTGTTCTATTCCATGGCTGGGTCCAGTCTGGGCCACCCTCAGCTGTTCATCTAGATCTGCTCTGCCCAGGACCAAAGCTATTTGCTATGTGTGGCTACTGAGTCTTTGAAGTATGGCCCATGGAATAGAAGGACTGAATTTTAAATTTTCTTTCATTTTAATTTACTTAAATTTAAGACTGGTGCTTGATTCAGTTATTAGAAAACCTTCATATATGTTTGAAACACTTTGGGTATGTGAATCTAATTTTTCAACTGGGAATTTTATGAAATCTAAATAAAGATCAAGTACTGCCAATGAAAATTTAGCGTCTGACTTGGGAGTGCTGTTTAAGTCTAAAATGCACGCTAGATTTGGAAGACTTACTACAAAAAAAAGCAAAATAGTTCATTAATAATTTTTATGTTGATTGAAATGATATTTTTATATACTGGGTTAACTAAAATATATATTTAAAATTAACTTCACTGGCTTTTTTTTTCCTTTTCTTTCTTATTTCTTTAGAGACAGGGTCTCACTCTGTCATCCAGGCTGGAGTGCAGAGGTATGACTGTAGCTCATTGCAGCCTTGACCCCCAGTGCTCAAGCGATCCTTCCACCTCAGCCTCTTGAGTCACTGGGACTACAGGCAAGCACCACCACGTCCAGCTAAGTTTTGTATTTTTTCTGTAGAGATGGTATCTTGCTATGTTGCCCAGGCTGGCCTCAAATTCCTAGCCTCAAGCCATCCTCCCGCCACAGCCTCACAAAGTTTTGAGATTATAGGTGTAAGCTACCATGAGCCAGCCTATGTGTTTCTTTCTACACACTTTTTAAAATGTGGCTATTAGAAAATTTAGGCCGGGCGCGGTGGCTCTTGCCTGCAATCCCAGCACTTTGGGAGGCCGAGGCGGGTGGATCACAAGGTCAGGAGTTCAAGACCAGCCTGGCCAAGATGGTGAAACCCCATCTCTACTAAAAATACAAAAATTAGCTGGGCGTGGTGGCAGGTGCCTGTAATCCCAGCTACTCAGGAGGCTGAGGCAGGAGAATCACTTGAACCCGGGAGGCGGAGGTTGCAGTGAGCAGAGATTGCGCCACTGTGCTCCAGCCTGGTGACAGAGACTCCGTCTCAATAAAAAAAAAAAAAGAAAAAAAAAAAAGAGAGAGAGAATTTCCATGTATTTCTGAGCTAGTGAGGTGGAGCACTAGTAATTAGGGTTGCATTTGGAGAGGCCCTCCCTTCCTGAGGACTGGCTATTACCTGGGCCTCCAGAGAGGTGATAATTGTTCACAGTGGGCTGTGATGGAAAGCACTGGGGTTTTAAAAATGAAAACGTGAAGCCAGTGTCCTGATTCTACCTTTGACTAGCTTTGTAACCTTAGATGATTTACTTCTCTGAGCCACAGTTTATTATCATTAAAATGGAACTAAAAGAATACTTCACAAGACATGGTGAGAATCAAGTGAGAAAAAAAAACTTAAAAATTAAAATGCTTTATGAATTGTATAATAAAACTGTACACCAACTGCCCTCACCACTGCTCCTTCTAGTTGGCCACATGTCTGACTGTGACTTGCAGATCTGTTTCATTCATATCCCTGTTATGCTGTGGGTTCCGGAAAGTATAAGAGAATGAGGCATCTGCCATATACTTGTACAATGCCAAAACCAAAGGAAATTTGACCATCTGCTCAAAACTATCTTTTCCTTATGTAAAAATTTCATTAGACGGTAGTCAGATTGACTACTTCCCATAAGTATTATAAAAAGCTTCAGAATTTCTACTTAGACGAGGCAGCTAGAACTGTCAAGTTCGTAGAGACAGAAAGTTGAATGGTAGCTGCCAGGGACTGGAAAGAGTGGGTAATGGAGTGTTTAGGGTACAGCGTTTCAGTTTAGGATGATAAAAAAGCTTCTGGAGGTAGATGGTGATGATGGTTTTGAAACAATGTGAATGTACTGAATGTCACTGAAATATACACTTAAAACTGGTTACAGTGGGCCAGGCATGGTAGTCTATGCCTGTAATCCCAGTGCTTTGGGAGGCTGAGGTGGGAGGATAGCTTGAGCCCAGGAGTTGGTGACCAGCCTGGACAACATAGGGAGACGCTGTCTCTACAAAAAAACAAAAAAATAAAATATCAGCCGGGCATGGTGGCACATGCCTGTAGTCCCAGCTACTCGGGAGGCTGAGGCGGGATGATCGCTTGAGCCCAGGAGGTCCAGGCTGCAATGCAGTGAGCTATGATTGTGCCACTGTGCTCCAGCCTGGGCAACCAAATGAGACCCCATTTAAAAAAAAAAAAAAAAAAGATTAAAATGGTAAATCTTATGATATGTATATTTGATCACAATTAAAAAGGCTCACAACTTGTCATTTTTCAGTGAGTATGGCTCATGCCTCAAGGAAACCATCTAACAATTACTTTATGATTATGAACAAATTATTAAAGTTTATTATGAGATAATTTTTAAAATTATTTCTATTTGATGAACCTTTGGTTTAGAAGCTTCCTGAAAGGTATTGAGCCTAGAAGACAGGAGAAATATAAAAAGACTCCCCGGAGAAACAATGAATGTTACATGAGATTCCCTGATTCCTGCCATGCCAGGGGAGTTCTTTGCTTGCTGTGCCCTAAGCCTAGATGTCTTTTTTTTTGGTGGTGGGGGATGGAGTTTCACTCTGTCGCCCAGACTGGAATGCAGTGGTATGATCTCGGCTCACTGCAATCTCCACCTCCTGGGTTCAAGCAATTCCCCTGCCTCAGCCTCCTGAGTAGCTGGAATTACAAGCGTGTGCCACCACACCCGGCTAATTTTTGTATTTTTAGTAGAGACGGGGTTTCACCATGTTGGCTAGGCTGGTCTCAAACTCCTGACCTCAGGTGATCCACCTGCCTCAGCCTCTCAAACTGCTGGGATTACAGGCATGAGCCACCACACCTGGCCTGATTTCATCAGCCTTTTAAGAGAAAAAAACAGCTCCATCCAATTCTTGTCAAGTAACTACCTCCACCTCCTGGGTTCAAGCGATCTTCTGCCTCAGCCTCCCAAGTAGCTGGGACTACAGGTGCCCGCCACCACGCCCAGCTAATTTTTGTATTTTTAGTAGAGACGGCGTCTCACCATGTTGGCCAGGCTGGTCTTGAACTCCTGATCTAAGGTAATGCACCCGCCTCGGCCTTCCAAAGTACTGGGATTACAGGCATGAATCACCATGCCCAGCCTGAGAGGTCTTTAATATATGACCATTCTGGAGGATTCCCATCGGTGATGCTCCCACACAACAAGGTACTGACTGCGTGCCCAGTGTTGCAGACAAAGACCAGGCAGAAAGGAAAGAGTCATTAACTGAACCCAAATGAGTTCTGATCCGGTCTCAATGAGAACACATTCCTCAATGAACATGAATGTCACATGAACATCACATTCACGGTTGACCCTCTCCAGTTGCTCCTTATCCCGAAGTTCTGCCCGAGAGTAACTCTACAGCGAGACCAATTCCAATTCCTTTTTCCTTTGGGAAAGCAGCGTGTATTTTTACCTCCAACAGCTGGATCTGATTTGGGTTCTGCCCAAGCTAAGAACATGACTGGCTAAGCCCTCAGTCTTCCAGGCCCTGTGAATCAATGTGTAGATTTCTCCATGTAGACAGGAAGGTTAAAAAATAATAACAACAAAAAAAAAGGTGTGAAGTTCTTGGGTGTTTTGTCAGATGTCTCTCAGCCCGGTCAATAAACCATGAAAACCAATATCCGATCCCACAAAGAAAATACAAACCAGCAGCTCATATTTCAGGATATCAGTGCATCATCACATATTTATCTTTTCTCTTGAGTTTTTATAAGCAGCCCTCGGAGGTGTCTTGTTTACGTAATACCTGTGTCATTATTGCCAGGGTATGGGAATGAAAAAGCTGATAAAAAGATTTAAGAAGAAGCTGGGTTATCAACATTTAATTCAAAAAATCCCCCTTTTGTGACAAACTAATATAAACTGTATTGGACACTGATGCTTAACCTGTCCTAAATTCTGGACTGAACTGAATAGAAATAGAGCAACTGAAATCCAAGGGAAGGGCTCAGGCTATGCTTCCTGCTGGTACCAGCACAACCTCCATCCCTGCGGTTGCTGCAAGACCATGCAAATCGCCGCAAGGGGACTTGACCACGGAGGAGAATAATCTACTTGACTGAGTACAGGAGAGTAACAATAGTCTTCTTCATAGTCTTTGCAAGTAAGAGTGCATGTATATTTTTGCTGCTTCTTCCAACACTGACTCGCTTTTAGGGGTGATGTTCTAGCCCCGAGAATTCACTTGACTCATAAATTGAAAAGCCAAGATGATAACATGCAGCACTTATAGGCTACTTTATAAGCACTGGCTAAGGCAGTGGGTGTCATGTCCTTGTATTTATAAATGACAAGCTGAGCAAATTAGCCATTAGTGGGAGCCCATGAAGAACGATTAAGAGAGCAAAGACAGGAACTGCCAGAACTCAACTCGAAACCACAAGGGCAGTTGGCTCTAGAAGCAGAACATAGGATTTCTTCATACGTTGGCTGTGGGGACGG